>NC_054470.1:57960371-58268079 GCF_017639515.1 Carcharodon carcharias | reverse complement strand
CGCAAGGTGAAAAACACAGACATTTCCAGGCTAAGATTATTTGGGTATGAAGGGATGTTCTTGGCAAGCTCATGGTGTAAAAATGGTGTGTAAACCCCAGGAAATCTCAAAGCAGAAGTGAAACAGTTTTAATAAAGGCTGCATTCATTGTCAGAGTATCTGAGGATAACAAAGGGAAGCCACAAGGATTCTCTTGTTACCCCTTTTCATTTGATCGATTCAGGGCGTCTCATGCCATTAGCACCTCTTCATGAGATTTGTAAGGAGTCAGTTTGATGCTGGCAGCACATTATCGTAATTTGCCTGAGCAGCCACCACTACCTGCACTATTCCCAGTTTATGGGTGTACAAGGGAAGTGGGAAACCAGATTTAACTGGTGCCACCTAAAGGTGATCAACAGCTCTTAAAGATGAGGTGGGTGCAGACTGCAGGGAGACTTTGTAACTGGGAACATAGCTTCAAGAGGTCCATAGGCACACCCAGATTCTCTGCATTGTCTTGGCCCCGATCTTAGACTGGAGGAAGGAATTTACAGCACAGAAGGACACCGCTTATCCCACACAGGCTAATAAGTAACAATCCAGTCTAATCTCAGTTTCCAGCTCTTGGTCCATAGCTTTATAGGTTAAGGCACTTCAAGTGCATATCCAAGTACTTTTTAAATGTGATGAGGGTTTCTGCCTCTACAACCGTTTCAGGAAGTGAGTTCCAGATCCTCACCACCCAATGGGGGAAAACTTACCCTTGAATCCCCTTTGAACTTCTTATCTCTTACCGTAAATCTGTGCCTCCTGGTTATGCGCCCAATGACAAAAGGGAAAAGGGCCTTCCTATCTACTCTATCTAGACCCTTCATAACTTATACACTGCAATTAGGTCTAGCCTCAGCCTCCTCTATTCCAAAGAAAACAACTCTCACTTATCCACTTTTTCCTCATAACTGAAATTCTCTAGTCTGGGCAACATCCTCACGAATGTCCACTGCCCCATCTCCAGTACAATTACATCTTTCCTAGAGTGCACTGACCAGAACTACACACAATACTCCAGCTGTGGCCTAACAATTGCTTTATACAGTTCCAGCATAGCCTCCTAGTTCTTATATTCTATGCCTGGGCTAAAAAAGGCAAGTATCCCATATACCTTCTTGATCACCTTCTTGACAAACTATCAGCCATCTTCAGGGACCTGTGGACATGTGTTCCAAGGTACTTCTGTTTCTCGACACTTTTCAGTATCCTGCCATTTATTGTGTATTCTCTTGCCTTGTTAGCCTTCCCCATGCATTATCTCACAGTTTTCGGGATTGAACTTCATTTGCCACTGTTTTGCCCACCTGACAAGTCTATTGCTATTTTTCTGCAGTCTACAGCTTTCTTCTTCATTATCAACTACACAAATAATTTTTGTATCGTCTGCAAACTTCTTAATCATGCCCTCTACATTCAAACCCAATCACTGATATAAATCACAAAAGGCAAAGGAGCTGGGGCTGAGCCCTGCAGAACCCCAGTGGAAACAGCCTTCCAGTCACAAAAATACCCATCAATCATTACCCTTTGCTTCCTGCTTCTGAGTTATTTTTGGATCCAACTTTTCTCATGGGTTTTTATCTTGTGACCAGACTGCCATGTGGGACCTTCTCAAACCCTTGTTAAAATCCATATAAACTATATCAGATGCACTAACCCCATTCACCCTCCTTGTTAACTCCTCAAAAAATTAAATCACGTTAGTTAGGCAGAACCTTCCCTAAAATATCTGTGCTGTCTTTCATTAATCTGTGCCCTTTTAAGTGAAGATTTATCCTGTCCTTCAGAATTTTTTCCAATAATTTTCCCTCCAGCAAGGTTAAGCTGACTCAGCTGTAATTACTTGATCTACCCCTTTCTCCCTTTTTACACAATAATACAAAATGAGCAGTGCTCCTTCCTATGGAACCACAGCTGTAGCCAGAGATGATTGGAAAATGATGGTCACAGCCTCCATTATTTCTTCTCTTGTTTCCCTAAACAGCCTAGAATGCATTTTGTTCCACTTTGGGGATTTATCTACTTTGAAAGATGTTAGACTCCATAGCACTTCCTCTCTCACTATGCTAATTGCATCTAATATTTGACACTTCTCCTCCCTGATTGCATTGTCTATATTGACCCCTTCTTTTGTGAAAACAGATGCAAAGTATTCATGAAAAAGCACACCAGCATCCTCCGCCTCCACACACGTATGACGCTGATGGTCCCTATTAACCCATACTCTTTCTTTAGTTCTTCCTGCTTCCTCCAGTGGCCGAACCTCCAGACACCATCGTCACTGCCAGTGGGAAGAATTCACTGAGGAGATTAATGTCAAGAGCTTGGTTCCCAGGTCATGGCTTCAATGCCAAAAGCAATTCAACAACTTCTGCAAAGTTGTCTAGCTAGGAGATGCTCTCCAGCCTCTGTACTCACACTACGCAGTATTCTGCTTATGCTTAACCTGCTTTTCCTCTTCTTCCTAGAATTTGTGCTACTCAGGTGGCACTCAGGACTGGGCCCTGTCAGTGCAAAGTTATGCAGTGAATAACTACCAATCTGGAAACACAGTCAGAGCTGCAAAGCTCCTCCTAAATAGTCCAGACAGTGGAAGTGCTGTTTCAGCATGTTGACAGTGTGCTTAATGAAGTTCTATTGGCAGCATGGCTCTCGCTGTGGGCCACCTTTGTAGTTGTGCACAGATTCCTGACATGAGACATGAACCAAGTCTGAAGGGAGAGCCCTTCTTGCCCAGTACCCAGATTCTGGCCAGATAGCTTGGTTGGATTAAAGGTGGCATGACTGTCGGCAGGGAACTGGTCACTGACTCATGATGTGTTGTCTCTGGTCAGAAATGAGTTGGGTATTAAAAGAATGGAATCCTTTTCTATTAGAAAAATGCAAGGTCCATCATGGAAGCACACAAGGCACCTTACACTCTTAGGAAGCCTGTAACATGAGTAAAGCTTAGTGCTCTCTCAGCCTGCTTCCATTGGGAAAGAGATATAACAGTTCCTCCTGGTGTAGAGACCCTTGATGAACTCCCTGATATCATGATGGATAACAACCTGGAAGGTGTCACTGATGGTACCTGCTGCAGCCTGGAAGGAGACAACTGCATAAAATTTAAGAAGCTCAGTGATGTTAACAGCCACAGGCAATGATGTCCATTTCATGATTCCAGGCCTGAATTGTGACTTCAGCAGGTGATACAGCTCGATGAAAGTCTTCTTTGGGAAGCAAATGCTCCTGGCAAATTTCTCTTCTATGAAGCTGAGGGGTGAGAAAGTATTCCTTGATGTTTATGGCCTCCTGTATAATTGCATCACCTCCCTCTTACCCTGTGCTCTTATCTCCCTCCTCATCTCCAAAGGCAGCTCTACTAGGCCATCCATGACTGTAGTAAAACTGATTTGAACACAGGGGAAGCACCAGAATCAGAAAGAGCTTCTTAGCAGAAGTCAAAAATCAGTTGTAGGTCAGGCAATAGATGAAAATGCAAGGTCAACCAGCAGTCTAACGAGGAAAACCAACAACTGACCTATATATAAGGGATGAGCCCTTTAAATAGCACTGCTGCAAGATTCTTGCTGCCTTTTAGTACCATGCGATGTTGAGCCAGTTTATCACATGGCGAGTCAGGTGTGGACCAAACCAGTATCACAAAACATCTCTTGCTACAACCTGAGGACCCTTATTTAATTATTTTAATAACCATTTAAGTATGTCTGGTACATGCCGTGTGCTTCCAAAGGACCCTGATCAATATGAGGTTGGTATACCTCACGTATCGAATGGCTTGGCATATTGTGCACTTGGGTGCACCCTTTAGGGTTGAAAAACAACCACCGAATTGCATGTCCATGCTGTACATTCTGCTGCAGGCTTGTGTAACTGAAATGTATTTATGTGCCCCTTTATAGCAAAAGCTTTAATTATTCCATGGGCAGAATTTTCTGCCTGTCAGGCGGGCGGGCCTGACCCAATCTCCGGCGGGCGGGGAGCTGATCCCCATCAGTGAAGCGGGCTGTGCCGCCATTTTACGTGGGCGGGCCAATTAAGGCCTGCCCAGCGTGATGTCCGGTGGGAAGCACTATGTGCTCCCTGGGTGGATGGGGGGATTCCCTAAAAGTGAGAGTGTGCTCTTTCACGCATGCGCACGAAAGATCGCACATCTCCCTGAGGCTAAGTGCTGCCTCGGGGAGATCGCTTCCACTTTGAAAAATATTAAAAATAGAAAAAAAAAATTCCCTACCATGTCCCCCTCATGTGACATGAGATGGGACATGTTCACAATTTACAGAATAAGTTTATTAAAAATTTTAAAACCCATATGAAACTTCATCCTGTCGCTGGATGAGGTTTCATGTTTTCTCTATTTGCCGCCAGGGCTCCTGGCCTGCCCGCCAACCTTAAGGTTGGACGGGCAGGTCCTTTAATTGTTTAAATGATCCTATGAATGGCCTCAATTGGCTATTGACAGGTCGGCGGGCCCACAGCTGCTTTTGCTGCGCCTCCACCTTTCTGAATATTTAAATGGGCCTGGATGACATCAGGAGTTCTGCCCGACGTCATCCCATGTCATTTTACATATCGGCGAGTGGGGTCCGCCCCCTGCTTATCGATGGCAAAATTCTGCCCAATGTTCTTGAAATTAAATGCAGCCTGAATGCTTTTCGTAGACTCTCAGGTGAATTACAGGTCAAGCTGCAGGGTTTTTGCATACTTCTTTTTAAGTGTAATTCCTGAAGTTCATGAAAAGGGACTTTGTGTCTTACTCAAATTAATTAGAGGTTAGGCTAGCTTTCTTTCTTTATAATTGTATAAATAGATAACACAGAATATCGCATGTTTTATCTTGCATGCAAATTTTTGTGACATTCAAATTATAATGGGCATAGTTGTATACTAAAGCCCAATGCTTTTCATGTATTAACTGGTAAATTGCCCTGTCATTGCCCTAAGCTTATGAAAATCAGTACGGACAAATGTTTAAGAAACATACTGTACATAACTACTTGCTAGTTACAGGCTGCCACTACATTTTGATAGTTAACAAAATTGAATGAACAATGTTAACATAATATTAACATAGTAATTTAATTTAAAGTGGTAAATGTGGACAAACATAACCAGAAATTGTGACAACAGGAAATAAAGTTTGTGGACGGGAAATGCAAATACAGCAATACATTTTTTATGAATTTTATCATGCACCCTATTTCTCATACAGTTGCCTTCAAATTCCTGGGCATTATATTCAAGTAGCATTTGGGGCACGCCAGCTCAATGTGCATTTGTATGGGCATGCAACTAATGGAGCAACTTGTTTAAAATAAATGCTTACTCTGGGAACAATTCCTTACCCTGTTTAATAAAAAAACATTGGACAATGTCATGAAGTTATTAATGTATATAATATTATTGGAAAATATTTTTCTCTAAAAATAGAGGTTTAGTCTGTGGGTATGTCTTAATTAGATTAAAGACAGCAAGTCTGGGTGCTTTATGTGAACTAGTTTTGAGATGTAAACAGAGAATTAGAGGTGCATTTGCATCTTGTTGAATAGAGCATTCAAGAAGTGGGGTGAAATCTGACACCTAGTCAGCAGAGACCAGGCAATGTGTATATTACTAATAAATTGGTACAATGAAAGGGATTTTATTGTTAGAAGAGATGGAATTCAAAGAGGCTGGTGATACAATGAGAATTTTCATTCATTGAGATGTGCTGGATATAACCGATAGCAGTTTTCGTGCGTGCGGGGCAGAGGCAGTGTAAGATCAAAACAGCTGTAAGCCTACAACCGTCTCCACAGGAACCATAGTGAGAGGAACCTCCTTTTGAATTTGTAAGGTGAAAATGCTTTGCCTGGTATCTGGTTAAGTCTATGGGTTGCTGTTGCCTTAATGGAGATTAGTTTGGGAATTTGTTAAAAGTTATGATAGTAGTAATTTGTAGCCATGTGTATATATTTAACTTGTGTAAATTCATAAAATGTTTCATTTAGTTTAATATAAAACCTCTCGAGAACTGGTGATCTGATTCCTGAATTTAGAGTTGCAACTCAAACATATCACGTAAAAATATAGCTTGTGACAGTTGTTTAAAGTTTCCCTCTGGGATTTTTAAAGAACTCAGCTGTACCAACTGCTGGGTCATAACAGACAAAAATAGCCTTTTGTTTGTAATGAAAGGATTGTTCAAAGGGCAAATCTCCAATCATATTTGTCACACAATGCACATTAGTTGAGAAATTGCAGCTTGACTTAATGGACAAACACTTATAGCATTCATATGACACGCTTCCACCTGCTATTTTAATGCAGATGTTAACCTGATACATATAAATGAGTTAAAACCTTTGCTAAATTAGCAAACAATGGAATATGAAAATAACACATTCAATATTTGTGAATATTCAACTTTACCACCAACTAGCATTTAAAGAGGACTTTTAATATAGTGAAACATCCCAATGTGTTTAACTAGATTATTACATTTTGCTTTATTCAACAGAGGCCTGTGTAAATAAACAGAGATGGGTGATCAAAACTAGACTCACTGCTGGTTCTGCATTTTTTTGTATATCAGGCTATCTGCATTCTTTATGTTTCATGTGAAAGTGAGTTACACTAGGAGGCAAAGTACAAAACAAGAGATGGATATCTTGAAAATTTGTAAGAATGTCTACAAAAACATTATCTTCCATCTCTCCCTATTGTAGCAACATCATTGATTTCTGTTAATGCTCTTTCTTCCAGGTAGCTGAACAGGATACATGATGAAGAAATGTTAAGTATGATTAATATTTCCACTTTCAGGGCTGAGCTGCTGTCAGGCTGGTTTTATACCAGATGGTCAGGTTTTAGAATGGTGCATCTGGAAATTTCAAAAATAAAAACCAAACAGCTAATTTTAAATACAGAAGTCCATTTCTCACAACGTCCTTTTTCTTATGAGATGGAGGCAGTATTAATGACTAAGAATTTTTTAAACGTTTGATTGTCACAAGTAATGCTAGAACTATATAAAATGTGAGTTAAGCCACAGCGTATACAGTTTTAGTCACTGCATTATAGTGAGGATGTAAACACACTAGAGTGAGTACAGAGGAGATTTGCAAGAATGTTGCCTGGATTACAGAATATTAGCTATGAAGAAAGATTGGGTAGTTATCTTTGGAACAGAGGAGACAAAGGGGAGATTTAATTGTGGTGTACAAAATTATAAGGGCTAGACAGGAAGGATCTATTCCCTTAGCAGAGTGTTCAATGGGGCATAGAATTAAAGTAATTGGCAGAATGATTAGAGGGCAGTCGAGGTGAATATTTTTCAACCAGAGGATGGTAAGTCTCGGGAACTCTGGCTGAAAGGAAGGTAGAGGCAGAAACCCGTATCATATTTTTAAAATATTTGGTTTTCACTACAGGGCTACAGATCAGGAGCTTGAAAGTAGGATTAATCTGGATAGCTCTTGTTCAGATGGAACAGACAGAATGGGGCAAATGACCTCCTGCATGGTGTAACTATTTCTAGGTATGAGTAAAGTACAGATCAGAGGGACAAATTTCCTCAGGACTTCCCTTACTCCACCATTGCAATTTTGGTGGCAGTTTTGGGAGAAACTAAAGTTATAGCAGTGGAACAGAGAAACCTCAAGGAAATTCACCCTCAAACAGCTCAAGGCATGAGCTTACACTCTTGGTTTACAAGTATTATATGTCTCATCTAGTTCAGAATGTGGCAGGAGTGTCCTAAGTTATTGATAAGATTGAAAGAAAATATGTTTATGCTTTGGAAAACATGATTTTGTTTTGATTTTTAATCATAAAAAAATTGTGCAAACATAGATACTTTTGCATAGTGAATCTTACATGTCTCACCAATTTTAGCTGCATGTGAGAAAGCATATGTGCATTATCAGGGCATGATAATTAGGAGCTCTGGTGCAATGAATAAATTTGACACTACATTGCTTGATCATAGTGTATTCCATGGTGCTTGAGTTGTAGAAATGCATTGTGGTCAGGTGAAAACCTCAAAACGTCATCACTATAATTCATCTTTTACAAACTTCATAATTTCAAAACATTTCTGCAGGCGAAAAACAGAATGTTTAATTGATTCTTTTATAGAGCACAGTAACCCAGTAAAGTATTCTATTGCTTTTTTAAAAAAAAATTTATCCTTGGGATGTGGATGACACAGGCAAAACTGCTTTTATTGCCCCTCTGCAGTTGGTGGTGCACCTCCCACTGATGGTGCTCCGTCAATGGTGTTGGGTAGAGAACTCCAGAATATTTATCCAGCAGTGATGAATATATGCCCAGATCAGGATGATATTTGACTTAGAAGTGATGGTGCTCCCACAAACTTGCTGGCCTTGCCCTTTTCAGTGGTTGAGGTTACATGAGGAGGAGATATTGTTGAAGTTAGCTTAATTACCCACTGTAGTGCATCCTAAAGGTTGTACGTACTGCAGCCACAAATGTGTTGGTGTGGGACTGGATGGATTTTGAACCCAGTGGCTTAGGCATTGATCAAGAGAACAGCTTTATTATTAACCCTGCAAGCTTGTGGAGTGATGTTGCGGCCGCACCATCAGGCAAATATAAAGCATTCCATTGCACGCCTGATTTGAGCCTTGTCAATGCTGGCAAGATTTTGAACGGACAAGCAATGAGTCATTTGTTACAGAATACTCAGACACTTCCCTCCTCTGCTGAAGACATTCACTGATGCTGAAGTATATTTCAGCGCAGGTATTGACAAGCCCTCTGAAACCCATTGGAGGTGGCTAGTCCTCAAGTATATGTTATGGTAATTTCATACTGGGAGGCTTCACAGCCAATCCTGAGTCTGTTTCCCTCAATGTCCATATGTGTGCATTTTCCAGCATGGATCATCAAATAGCAGTCAGAAGTGGGAACAATGACTGATTAGTTTGCTCTCCTTAGCCCAGGGATGCCTAGGCCAATTCTGGCACTTCTACTATGACCCTGACTAGATCAACGAATGCAGCACAGATCAGGGCTTGAACCTGCATCCTTCTGGTCTGTATGGGCTAACACCATATATGGCAGTGCATTGGGAAAACTGGCAAGCATTTAATTTCTAAACACAAAGGCTACAGAATTCAATTGTGCAGTGCTACTTTCTAGTGGCATTATCTACAAAGGCCTACCTGATTTTCCAGTGACAGGCTGTGCTGCCAGCCATTACCTGCATAAACTGAAAGGTGTTTTCCAAGGATATGGGCACACGGAAGCATAGACACTGCATGCTCCAAGACATGTTGAATTGGCACTATCTTGATGCCATACAGCCCAACCAGCTGATGTAATGCCAGGATTCCATATTTGGACAACACAGATCCTGGCAGCACCTGCATTACACAGTCTTCAAAATGAAGCGGGAAGTTGCAAGTGCAGTAGCATTATTTAAAGGACCAGACACCCCCATTGACAGTTAAGTTAAAGCTTTGGAGCTTTTTCTATTTAAAAATGCCTGAAAGAACTCGAGGGTATTTTTGGAGGGTGCTGCAGTGAGGTCCCACATTTGCCAAGGGGTGTTACCACAGCCTAATAGGGATGGCAAAGAAGTAACCTGGGCATACAAAGGCTGCATAGAGTTGGGGCAGCACATGGTGAGTCACTGGGTCCAAATGATCTGTACCAGGCCAAGATAAAATGATGGTTTGTTTGCCAGCTCACCAGAGGGTGAGGTGACACAAAGTACTGCCGCATAGAGCTTAGATGAGGATCACAATGTGGTGGCATAGAGGAGAGCACTGAATGGGCATGCACAATCACTGATGCTGGGGTGAGCTTGAAGATTGCCTGGCCCCTGTGGGAACAGATCGTCTCTTCCCCTGCCCACCTTTACCATTAATGTCTTCAGCACTGCATCCGTCAGTCTTGTTCCCCCTATCTGGTATTCAGTTTATAAGGATTTCCATCGCAGTAATCTTTTTGTGCAACATCCTTTAGGAAGCAGCCTTCCTTTAAGAAAGAGAAGGCTGCCTATACGAAGTGGTCTGCAATATTGCTGACTTGTTCAGTGTGCAGAGCTTCCTGGCCGTGTTGAGAAGGAGAAGGCTGTGTTGAAGGTGCACCAACAAGTGCCAAAATAATTCAGGTGGGTCGACAATATTTTTTGTCTTTTTCCCCTTTGATATAAACTTTTGCTACATGTTCCGAATCACACCCCCATGGCAAAATATTGGGGCAGATGAATCTAGCATCCAAAAAGAAAATCAAATATTGCTATTATGGCCAGGATTTTCTGTTTGTGGGGGGGAGCGGGAATGGGTGCAGGCGGACGCGGACCCGATCGCTGCCCGCAATTGGGTCTGCTCTGCCATTTTACATGTGTGGGCCAATTAAGGCCCTCCCAGCATATCTTCCGACTCCCCTGGATAGCAGGAGTGTGAGGGCAGCGGCGGGCGTGCACAGATCGCCGGGTCCAATGGCAACCTGGCAGTCTATTTAAAAGAAGGCCTGGCAACCTCCTGTAGGCAGCTCACAATGGCCAGTCCTAGGCCGCACCAGAGGGGTTCAGATGAGCAGGCCAGGCTGGAGGGAAGGCCAGAGGAACAGGGCAGGCTGCAGGATAGGCCAGAGGAGCAGGTCAGGCTGCAGGATAGGCCAGCGGGGGGGCCAAAGCGCCCCTCGATTTTCTGATGACTGCCTTGCTGCCCTCCTTGAGGAGGTAGCAGCATGGCAGAAGGTGTTGGTCCCCCAGGATGGGTGGAGGAGGCTCCCCCACATGATCAAACATGCCTGGGAGGAAGTGGCAGAGGTGGTGAGCTCCTGCAATGTGGTGCGGCTCACCTGGATCCAGTGCCGTAAATGGTTCAATGATTTGTTGCGCTCTGGCAGGTTGAGTACCATCTTGGCATTGGGAATTTTACTCAGCAGCTAGCCTTAGCCTCTGAGGTAACCCCTGCACCCCCTACCCCCACCAAGTCTTACTGTTGTGACTGCATTGAATCATTTAGAGCATTTTTCCTTTGCGGGTGGCCAAGCAGATAGGGCCCATGCTGAAGTCAGCCTGAGTGAGTCATGAGGAGATGAGTTCTCTCCCGCACCATGTGTCGTTCTTAGTCACACATGACTAGTTTGGGGGCAACCTGTAGGAGCTGCAGCTAGGCGCATACTCAGAACTCCAGCACATGTTCTGTTCAGGGTGATGTGATGGTGGAAGGGGAGCCTCAAGGTGTCATGGCCAAGGACCATCTGCTCCCCTCTATGATGCATGTGGTTGTGCCTCCTTGCTATGGGAAGAAATACCGTATGGTTCCTAATGTGATGTGTGCAGCATGTGTCCAAGGGGGCATTGGGCGGGTGAGGACCAGGCCCGGCATCTTTGTCTGCGTGGTCAGCAGCAGTGGGGAGAGGAGGCACTGGAGGCCTGATATGCCCCACTCTGGTTGGGGTGTGGCGTGCATGAGCAGAATCCATGTGCAATTTGCCCTAACGAATGGTCGTCTCTTTCTTTCAGGAGAAGAATGCTCATAATGTGTCCGAGCATGCGAGGACTGGAGGCAGCCAGGCACAGCTCTCCATTTTAAGCCGTTTCAAGCAGGAGGCCCTTGAGCTGGAGTGGCACGGCCAGTTATTTAAGGCCAACAGTGAGATCTGCATTGTCCTCCCAACAGCCATAGTACTGATGATTGTTAAATCAGTTATTGTTGCAACCTTGCTGGGCCATTACTTCTGGAAGGTTGAGCGCATAATGATCCAGGGGGAAAGGGATGAAGTTTGTCAGTGTGTGCACGCTAACTGATCCACTGTCTTTGTTCTTCCTTTCAGCATCATCAGAGCACGGCTGGGAGGAGGAGCAGCAGAGGCCCCCTCTCATACCTGAGGGGCCTGAAGTCTCACCAGTGTCACACCATTTCTGCGAGGCAGGCACCAGCACAGACATTAGCACCTCAGTGGGAATTCGAACATCGACTAGTGTCCCAGAGCATAGTGGTGAGGGCATTTCACAGTCACTGGAGGAGCTGGCAGAGACAGAGTGCCCGCCAGCAGTCAGAGGACTGCAGGGTACCAGGCACATGTTCAGTCGGTGCCTGATAATGTGCCTCTGGAGTCGTCCGCGACACAGCATTTGCAGGAAATGCGGCCGGGTGTGTGGGAGCATCAGGGTGAGATACATGAGGCTATGCTTGGCTCGGTGGAGGAGTCTACACGGACAATCACCGAAGCAATGAGCTTCATGTTCAAGCGCCATGTGTCCTCCATGGAAAGAGAGGCGACTCTCGTGAAGAGTCTACTCCAGAATACCCGACAGGGCTTCCTGGGGAGGCGTTCTGACCAGCAAGCCCTCACATTGGCAATGACATCAGCTGATCACTGCCAGTGTGGGAGATGATGTGAGCATCAAGCTTCCCAGCTTGTTGCACGTCTATCCACGGTGAGCAGGGAGATCTGAAGCGACCTCACGTTGGCGCAGCAGCAGGCTGTCGTCTCTGTGGGCTCCTCTCAGGGTGCTCCAGATGAGGGCACCAGCTCCTCCGCCCCTCTGCCAGTGAACGTATCATTTGGTGAGGCTAGGACGACCGGGGAGATGCCAGCTGTGTAACTGGCACCTCCCTCCCAGGCGAGGCCAGCACAGGCTCCATGGGCCAGAGGACGACCACCAAGGTCATCGAGGCCAACAGGACAGCAGAGTCAGCAGGATATCTCAGATGCCACTCAGAGCAATGAGGCAGCACCAAGACGTAACACCCATAAACAAAAGCATAAGGCACATTAGGCACACCATGGGTTTTTCACTGGTGCTTTTGTGTTGGCCCGAGATTAGGTCCTTATGATTTATTTTAGATTGTTTACACTAGTGTTTATAATTGTGAGAACTTCTGATTCACACATCCATATGTGTGACCATGGCTGAGGGTGGCTCGTTTCTTCTGCATGTATGTTTAAGAAAAGTGTCATGAGTGTTTATTTGATGATTCATCTTTCTGTACAAGGCCCTTTGTTACTGCTAATGACCTGGCAGGTTTTGCACTGAGGTGTTGAGGATCGAGGCACCAGCCCAGGCTTGTCCTGCTGATCCATCTGTGTTGTGCTAGCTGAAGGTTCATTGGCTTAAAGCATCTCAGGTGTCCCTGCCTCCCTGGAGTAATCCCGGGTCAGCATCTATCCCCTCAGCATTTCCCTGTGTGTGCTCATCCTCGGAATCACTGCTGGACTCATCGTGTGCAACTGCAGCCACTGCATCGACGTCTTCACCGTCCACTGCGTCCCCGCTTTCCAGTGCAAGATTGTAGAGAACACAGCATGCAACCACTATCAGCGACACACGATCTGGGGGGTACTGGAGTGCGCCCCGTGAACCATCCAGGCATAGGAAGCGCATCGCAAGAAGACCAATGGCTCTCTCCACCACAGCCCTTGTGGAGACATGGCTCCTATTGTACTGCTGCTCAGCTTCTGTTCTTGGATGGTGGAGAGGCGTTATGAGCCACCATCTGAGAGGATAGCCCTTGTCACCCAGCAACCATCCATCAAGCCGGCTGGAGCACTGAAGAGACCCGGCACCTGGGAGTGTCTGAAGATGTAGGCATCATGGGAGCTACCTTGCACAGACTTGAAGAATCAACTTCCTGTGATCACATACTATCTGCGCGTTCATGGAGTGGAAGCCCTTCCTGTTGACAAAGGCACCGGGCTCACCTGCTGATGCCTCGATGGCCACATGTGTACAGTCTATTGCACCCTGGATGCGGGGGAAGCCAGCAATGGTCGTGAAGCCTCTGGCTCACTGTGTCTGGCTTGCCTGGTCCCAGCGGAAGTGGATGAAGGTCAATGCACGCCTGAACAGAGTGTCTATCACCTGCGTGACACAAGTGTGGACAGCTGATTGGGAGACACCGCAAAGCTCACCCATCAAGCCCTGGAAGGAGCCAGAGGCATAGAAGTTGAGGACAGCTGTGACCTTCAGATCCATTGGCATGGGGTGTTCACGCATACAGTTAGGGGAGATCTCAGGCCCAATCATCTGACAGATATAGTTCACTGTCTCCCTTGACAGTCGGAGCCTCCCTCGGCACTGTACCTCAGACATACTGAGGTAACTGCTTCTCCGCCTGTATACCCTGACAGCAGGATAGTGGTGACTTCTGCGGCCCCTTCCACCTTGGACAACCTCTTGGCCCACCGCCCCCTGTGCCTGCACCTGTACTCCCGAAGGTGGCTCACCTGGAGGCTGAATGTGTACTCATGGCCTCCTCCTCCTTCTAGCCCTCCCTTCCTCCTCAGAGGAGCTGCCACCAGTGGACAGATCAGGTCCCATTCCCAACCTAAGGGAAGGCTTCCTGAAAGCTACAAGCCCGCAAAAGATTCCTCGCTGTAGAGTGCTGACCTGAATGTTAAGTGTCCAGAAAAAACTTTCCCCAATAAATACTCCACAGACCAGATTCATGACCCCACTGAGCCCTCTTATCCCATCTGTGAATGAGGTTAATAGAAATGCCTCCTACCCGCCTGCCTGTTGTGCCCATGTGCCAATCCGAAGATCACACGGATGCTGACAAATCAGTGCCGATTGAAGACTAAAGGGCTTTAAGTGGCCCGTTAATTAATGCGGGCACGCGTCGGACTTCATCGCACGTGCTCCCAGTGAAATATCACGATGGCGCGCGGTGACATCGGGACACTCGCCTGTTGTCACCGCGCGTCACTTTACACACAGACATGCAGGTCCTGCCCTCCACACGTCAAACAAAAAGTTCTGCGCTATAGTTCAATAAAAGATATTTTTAATTATCATTGTATGGAATCGTAACTGATACTCCGTATGCACTGGAAGGAGGTGCTCCAAATATGTTCAGTGTCCTGATTGATAATACCAGTGTTTTTCTTTAAATCTGACCTTCAGAATTGTTCAGTGAGCACAAAGCTTTGAAACTCCTCTGTGCATTTAAATCAGTGAAGGGACATGTATCAAGCAGCTTGGGAATTAACTCCCACTCTGTATTTCAATAACTTAGCTACGTGAAAGCAATATGTAACTCCCACTTAAATATAAGTTACATAAGATATCTATGCACCTTCTGCTGTGCGTAATGAATGTGTGCAGCTGCTCTTTGATGAAATAGGAATGTTGCTTTGTTGAGAGAGCGCTTTCACTGTTAAGTACTCCAATCCTGTATGTTTATGAAAAACAATGTCACTAGTTTCTTCTCCTACCTGTGGGCCATAATCACAAGAGTTGTTTACTTGCCAGGGACCAGTTGGGCATGCCAGGTTTCATAGGGAACTGCTGAGCTGATGTATATGGCGGATGCTGGATTCTCTTCTTAGGAACATGAATGAACACCTTTCCCAGATCCAGACAAGCCCAATAGCTGTCACCATTTGCCACTATGTTAAACTTGTCTCAATGCACACAAATAAGTCATAATTCTTGATGTGTTATTTGTAAAGAGAAAGTAGATACGAGGTAAGAAAGAGCACAAGTCCAGTATAAATTGACAAGTGACTTTTCATTCACTTTTTTATTGCTACTCAGCAACCCATACTCAAATGCGTGAACAAAATCTAGGAGGAAAGATGTTTGCATTTCAGATCTGTCCGTGGTCAATCATGAAGCAATCATGCAGAATTGAATGGATGGATGGGTAATGGATATAAAAAGCTGAGATCTGAGCTTTCGTTCAGCACTGAGGACAATTATACAAGGAAGGAAAAAGTTTATGGCTATTGTAGTAGCTCATAATTACTATTTAATAATAATCTATATTAGCATTATTGTAAGTCCGGTAAGTCTTATAAAAGGTTCATTATATAATTGAAATAATTTAATATTTTAAGGTAGTGCTTAGAATAATTATTAAAACTGGCTACAATCTAATATTTAACATTTCTTATAGTCTTTTGTGACATTTGTAAAACTATAATGTAAACCTCAGCAATAAGCCATATGCAGCATAGTAAATTGCAATTGTTATTCCAGCAACTGTTGTCATTTGTACATTACAGCACACTATTTAAAATCAAACTAGAATCCAGTATATGCTCCAAGCAAACATCATTAATTGAATTAAACTGAGCTCATCAGAGCTTTGCATATTGGGGTCCATTTACAAGCAGGATGATCAAAGAATTGTTCCTGTATTCAGTGTTAATGTATTGACCATAAGACGTAGGAGCAGAAGTAGGCCATTCAACCCATTGAGTCTGCTCCGCCATTCAATGAGATCATGGCTGTTCTGATAATCCTCAACTCCGCTTTCCTGCCTTTTCCCCATAACCCTTGATTCCCTTACTGATTAAAAATCTGTGAAATAGTTTGGTGGAACTGTGCAGAGTTCATAAACCAGTTCTAACCCATTGCTTTCCCTTAAATATGAATGTAGTTAAAGTACCAACAACTTCTCTCTCCCACTGCTCTCCCACTCCCACCCCCCCGCCCCCCCCACCACCCGCCCGGCCCCATTCTTAACTGCATGTCAGCTTATTTGGCTAAACACGATTTAAAGGATAAAAGAACTGTTCAGCTATTCTGAGTTATGCAGCATGCAAGATAGTCCATCTTTAATTAACCAGTCTATTTAGACAATTTGATTTTTAATCAAATTATATAGTTATATAGTTATATAAGCGATAAACATTCTTGCATCTGTGATCTGTCCTGAAGTCCTGATAACATATGAACCACATTATTTTGGACATCTTTTTCTATGTGGTTCACTATTGGTGCAAGGTAGATCAACATTTGCTCTATTTTTGCATGACCACTATCTGCAAGTATTATATACTCCTCGGCTAGAATACCAAATGTGAAAGGACCATTGCTACTGGCGTGTATGTGTGGTTGAATTTCTGTCAATTTTGCTACAAATTTGTGTTTCACCAAATGGTGCAGGAAATTGCAATCAGTCAGCATTTTGATTGGCTGTTATGAAAACCTCCAGAGAAACACATTTAGTCCTGAATTTTGCACTCATCAGGCACTTGCGATCGGCGGGCCCGGGATTGGACAGGGATCCATCTCCCGACTGCGATCGGCCCCTGACTGCATTTCAAACTGGCAGCCAATTAACGGCCAGCCAGCTTGCAACGTGCCCTGAGAAAGGCTCAGCACTGCTGTTGGGGGCGGGAAGAGGGCGGGCACTGACATCTCTGCGGGTGCTGGTGAGCACTTCCATTGAGCTTCCTGAAGGCAGACAGCTGGCTCAGAGAGCTGCAGGCCTCCAAATAATAAGACAAAGCACAAAAATGCTGCAAAAAATGTCTATGCAGCACAATCAAGCACCTGAAAGCATACCTCGTTAAAAAAAAGCCCCCAGATATTTCTTTTTATTTTAAATCCTAGTGGAAATTTCATCCCACCCTTGGATGAGGTTTCATCAAAAATGTAAAGCCTGCCTGGCCATTGGCCCGTCCACCAACAATCGCTTACATTTGGGCCATTAATGAGCTTAATTGCCCACTTAATTGTAGTTGGGCGCTCTTCCTACTTTTTCCTGTGCCCGCCGAACAAAATATCGAGCGGGTACGTGATGACATCAGGATGCTCGCCCGATGTCATCTCACATGATTTTACGCCCGTTCTGGTTGGGCGCGCGCCCGCCTACAGGATGTAAAATTCTGGCCTTAATAACTTTTGCAACTTCAATTCTTCATTTCTCAACTGCACTTTGCTTCTGACGCTGAGTGGTTATAAAAATAATTAATGCTGAAACTATCAGCTGGATCTTTGTCTGGTGATGGCAGCAGGATAGGAATGGGGTTGGGAAAGACAAAAACTTATAACTTTTGGCAGCAATTTCAAATTCGCACTGCCTTTCTGACCCTGTGCTACTTTTTTGTGTGACCTTTTTTGCAGGTCAGGAAGGCCATGGGTCACGATCCTACGTGCATCTCTTCTGAGGTTGGTGTCGCTATTATCAGCCATATAGCAAATTTGAACTTCCTCCCTCTCTCCCACTATTTTTGTGTGCTGGTGCAAATTTTGTAAGCCCTAAAAAACAAGCCTCATTGGAGAGTTTTTAACCAATAAGCCTGCTGAGGAGTTGGGGGTCATTCTGCTAGGTAAGTGCTAAATGTTTTGACAACTTTGAATGTTACCATTAGATGCTGTATTGTAGCATAGATGTGTTTAACTGCAGTGTTTCATCATAGGGCTCTGTCCTGAAAAGTTTAGTTATGCGTCACATTGGCCAGCATTGTTTAAGTGTTGAGATGCATTGTGTACTTCCCCTTGACAGATGTGCCATAATGCATCAAAACTGTAGAAAAATGTAGTGAGAAAACTCCTGTAATCTTTTGGACTATGATTTAAATGTCAGGAGATCTTTAACTTTGAAAAGAATGCCCTACTGTTGAAAGTTTAAAAAAATCTAACCACCTGCTGCACTCCATTGATTGACAAGCAATCAGCTTTGAAATGGAAATGAATCACCATCAGTTTCATTTTCAGGAGCTTTAGTGATTTGTTTTGATAGCTGTGGCTATTGTTAATGCTTTGCTGAGTTTCAAAACCTACTGAACCACTTATCTCAGCAGGGGACTGTGTAGACATTTTTCTGGACAGTTTTAAGAGGTTTTTAAAGGATTATCTGTCTTTGATGTGGTTTGTTTTTAGAATACTTGAGGGGATTTACATTTTTGAATGGCTTTTTGGAATGAGATTTTTTTCAGTATGAAGTGTCTTCAAATGACAGCTTGATTAGATTGTTAGAAGTTTATTTTTTAACATCCATTTCAAAGGCCTGGCTCTAAGGTCTGCCCATAGTGGATACTGGGTGAGTGGCTATGGAGGATGGATGGGGACATAGGGATCATGAAGGGCATGGAAGGGGAATGGGGATATAATGGGACATGGGGATATGAGGGCATGGAAGGGAAATGGATGGTATATGAGGTGGATGAGGGGTGAAATTTAGGGTGCATAGAAATGATTTTGGGAGCTGGGTTGCCATCCGCAAGAACTGAAGTGGGCTGTCTAACCAGCCCGCTTCAACATCCGCACTCCTCCCATATGGCATTATGGCTCGCGAACCTGAGTCCCCCAGGCCCACATCTCCTGTAGACAAAAATATTGTGGGAATAGGGTTCTGAGGCAGGCTTAGGCTTTGGAAGCTGGGAACAGGCCCGACTCACATTTTCCCAACCCACTACAAAAGTCCAGGCCTATATGCCCTATAGACAACATTCCAGCAATTTACGCTCCAGCAAATTACTAGGATTGCTGAGACACCACTTCCCAGGAGTGGCAGTGGCTCTGTACATAAACCTGCTGTCCTCTCTCAGGATGACGGTATTCATGCTCCTACTCCATCAGTGCCCCAGCTTTTGTCAACCAACAAAACTGCTGCGGCCCATACCAAAGTGGTGCAGTACGAAGCCAAGCCTCATGATCCAGAGCTGTTCAAGGATGTCCTGCAAAGGCATCTGCAGTCTCTTCCCAGTAAAAGTCAGCAGCCTTCTACCAGCCGTGCTGCAGTCACTAGGATAACTAACAACGGCACCAGCAAGGTTCTGCATTCGGCTCCTGACATCATTGCAACTTTGGTCCAAACATGGATAAAAGAGCAGGGCTCAAGAGACGAGGTGAGAGTTACTGCCCTTGACATCAAGGCAACATTTGACCAAATGTGGCATCAAGGAGCCCTAGAAAAATTGAAGTCAATGAGAATCAGGGGGAAACCTCTCCGCTGGTTGGAGTCATACCTAGCAGAAAAGAAGATGGTTGTGGTTGTTGGAAGCCAATCAACTAAGTCCAGGACATCGCTGCAGGGGTTCCTCGGGGCCGTGTCTTAGACCCAACAATCATCATTTTTCACAAAACAAAAACAGAATTACCTGGAAAAACTCAGCAGGTCTGGCAGCATCGGCGGAGAAGAAAAGAGTTGACGTTTCAAGTCCTCATGACCCTTCGACAGAACTTGAGTGAGTTCAACAAAGGGGTGAAATATAAGCTGGTTTAAGGTGTGTGGGGGGTGGAGGGTGGTTTGGGTGGGGGGGGAGAGAGAGAAGTGGAGGGGGTTGGTGTGGTTTTAGGGACAAACAAGCAGTAATAGAAGCAAATCATCAAAAGATGTCACAAACAACAGAACAAAAGTGTTAAAGTTGGTGATATTATCTAAACGAATGTGCTAATTAAGAATGGATGGTAGGGCACTCAAGGTATAGCTCTAGTGGGGGTGGGGGGAGCATAAAAGATTTAAAAATATTTAAAAATAATGGAAATAGGTGGGAAAAGAAAAATCTATATAATTTATTGGAAAAAACAAAAGGAAGGGGGAAACAGAAAGGGGGTGGGCATGGAGGAGGGAGCTCAAGACCTAAAGTTGTTGAATTCAATATTCAGTCCGGAAGGCTGTAAAGTGCCTAGTCGGAAGATGAGGTGTTGTTCCTCCAGTTTGCGTTGGGCTTCACTGGAACAATGCAGCAAGCCAAGAACAGTCATGTGGGCAAGAGAGCAGGGTGGAGTGTTAAAATGGCAAGCGACAGGGAGGTTTGGGTCATTCTTGCGGACAGACCACAGGTGTTCTGCAAAGCGGTCGCCCAATTTACGTTTGGTCATCATCTTTCCCTCTGTCATAAGGTCAGAAGTGGAATGTTCACTGATGATTTAGTACCATTCGCAACTCCTCAGATACTGAAGCAGTCTGTGTCCATATGCAGCAAGAATGTTCAAGGTTGGGTTGATAAGTGACAAGTAACATTTGTGCCACATAAGTGCTGGGCAATGACAATCTCCAACAAAAGAGAATCTAACCATCCAACCTTGACATTCAATGGCATTACTGTCACTGTATCCCCCACTATCAACATCCTGGGGGTTACCATTGATCACAAATTGAACTGGACTAGCCATGTGACTACTATGGCTCCAAGAGAATGGCAGAGACTGAGAATTCAAAGCAAATAATTGACTTCTTGACTCCTGAAAGCCTGTACACCATCCACAAGACACAATTTAGGAGTGTGATGGAATACTTTCCATGTGCCTGGATGAGTGTGGCAGTCTGCTTGATTGGCACCTCATCCACCAATTTTACCATTCACACCCTCTGCCACAGATGCACAGTGGCAGCTGTGTGTACCCATATACAAGGCTCCTTCAGCAATACCTTCCAAACCTGTGACCTCTATCACCTAGGAGGACAAGGACATAAGACACACGGGGAAGAATTTTACATTGGCTTGCGGGCACGTACCCGACACACCAGAATGTAAAATGACATGCAATGATGTCAGGCGTGCGTCCTAATGTCATTGTGAACTCGCGCGATATTTCGATCGGCGGGTTCGTATTGGAGTCGGCTGCGCGCCCGCCGATAATTGAAAGGCCTATTAAGACTATTAACAAGGTAATTAGCCTGAATTTGACACTGCCCATCCAACCTTATGGTTGGTGGGCAGGCAAAAAGGCCAAGCGGCCTGTACAGTTTTTAGGGGTACTTCATCCATGAACAGGATGAGGTTTCCTAAAGCAAATAAAAATGAAACAAAAACTTTATTTTGAAAATAAAAACAAGTCCCATCTCATGTGACACAGTCACATGAGTGGACATATTTCATTAAATTTTTAACATTCTTATCTATTTTTTTAAAAAGTGCTTCAATCTCCCTGAGGCACGGAGCTGCCTCAGGGAGATTGAAACGCTCTTTCATGTGCACGAGTGAACTACGCGCTAGACCCAACTCTCCCTCCTCACTCTGCCAGCACAGGTAGCACTCAGCGCTACCACTCGCGATCCACAAGGGGCGGGCCTTAACTGGCCCATCCGCATGAAATTGCAGTGTGGAGCCGATCGCAGGCAATGGTTGGCTCCCTGACAACTCCTGCCCGCTCCTGCCAAGCCCGCCTGATGTCTAGAAAATCCTGGCTATGAGAGCACACCACTCGCAATTTCCCCTCCAAGTCACACACCATCCTAACTTGGAAATATATCTCCGTTCCTTCACTGTCGCCATATCAAAATCCTGGAACTTCCTCCCTAACAGTGCTGTGGACTGCAGTGGCTTAAGAAAAGAGTTCACCGCCACCTTCTCCAGGACAGTTAGGGATAAGCAACAAATGTTGGCCTTACCAGTGATGTCCACATCCCACATGAAAGAAAAAAAAAAGACAGGGACAGAGGGAACATACAAGGGTGAATAGTTGGCTTTTGTGTGTATTATTGGGACTGTTGTTGGTTAGAGCTGTTATGGAATGGAACGGTGATTTTTGTAGTACCTTTTATTTTGGTCAAGAGGTGGGCTGTGGTAGTGGGATAGAAAGATGGGTAATTGTGGAATAGCGGTAATGTGGGGATGATTTTAAGGAATGTAGAATCTGATTAGTTGCTCCTGGACAGATCATCTGGAGCGATGGAGTCCCAGATGCCTCCAAGCAGCCAGCATCTGGTTCAAATATGGCAGGAAGGACAAAAGCAGTATGGCTGCTGCCAGGACAGTGGGCGTTCAGTAACATGACGTACTGTGCATGGCGCACACCAACTGCACATTAAGGAAGTAGTAGCCCTTGCCGTTATGGTATATCTGTTTGTTAATGCATGGTGTCCACATTGCCAAGTGAGTGCAGTTGATGGTTCGCTATGCCATTGGGAATCCTGATAGCCTGTCCATTCCACATATCTACTCCTCTTGTTTCTCTCTGCTTAGAGAGAAGACTGGGAGATTTCCTCTCCTGATGTACATGGCTTCTGTGCTGCGATACATGGCGAACTGTAAGATGCTGGCAATGTTGCCAGCTCCAGCTTTGAAGGCTATGCTGACATGGAAATTGATGACAATGCTGATCTATATGACTGCGCCATCCTCAACCTGCTCTGCAGTGGCAGGTTTGGTTGGAGGAATGGCACAGTTCGATGACCACCTTTTTGGTGAATTATAGCTATTTCAGACATTGCCCTTGGCTAAGGTGGAGGGAGAAGGAGTGCTCCCTGAAGGTTTGGCTGGATGCAGCCTTCTCTTGAAATCCCTTCTTGTCCTCCCTTTGTGTCCAGCTTCCCCTCTCTGCTGCCTGTGTTCCATCTTCCTGTTGTGTTGCAGCCTGTGAGACTGCAACTATAGTCCCCAAGAGTGAAAGCAGGTTTTCTGCTCAGAGCCTTCAAACTCCATGAACTCCTTGGAAAATTACCATTAAATAGGTCTAGTGCAAGGAACCCTCTTGCAGCTGAATGCATGCTCAGCTGAGAATGCTTGAAGAGGTGCCAGAACAGCATTAGATGCTTAATGACGTTACAATCTGCACATTTTGTGTGTTTCCAGTACATGCACAGCCCATGCTCGCAACTTTACAAGCACTAGAAGTAGCTGGAAGAGTTTTGGTCTACATTTTGGGGTTTCCAGGTTCCCAAGCACTATGACCCAAAATTTTGCAGCCATACTATATAATAATGACTCTCCTTCCTTTGCTTTATAAGCTATTGATTTTGAGTGCAGAAGTAAAGCAGTGATAGAAAGGGAGGGGTAAAGTAATGCC
This sequence comes from Carcharodon carcharias, assembly GCF_017639515.1. Classification (NCBI taxonomy): domain Eukaryota; kingdom Metazoa; phylum Chordata; class Chondrichthyes; order Lamniformes; family Lamnidae; genus Carcharodon; species Carcharodon carcharias. Next base: position 58,244,606 of record NC_054470.1, on the reverse strand, counting down.
AAACCTACTTTCTTCGCTGATCACTTTGTGCTCAAACTTAGACAAAACTCACAAAATGGCTCTCAGAGTAAAGCCTGCAACTGAGATTTTAACTTGCAGCTTTCAGTGAAGACTTCGGGCAGTGTGGTTGCCAGGCTGCCCCAATTACATTATTGTTTCTTGAAAAAAAACTTAGTAACAAAGAGCAGCGTACACTTCTTAGGTATCTAACTACATAGAAATAGTTACCAGGATACTCCTCAGGTATAAAACAAAGCAAAAAAACAAAATGATCCTCACTAGCATTAAAAATAATCTGTTTGCCGAGTAGGGGAGGGGTTCCTCATTGATTGCTTGCATAGATCTTCAATTCGTCCTGTGTTCCCCCAAATGTTATGTGTTCACAGTGCTGCAGACTGAATGCATCTTCATGATAAAGGTTTGCAGTTAAGATCAGTAATTAGATTTATACTAATTAAACACCCCAGCACTTAATAAAATAGCACTAACTTTCCAACACCACCAATTTCTACTCTAAAACGGAGCATTGAGCTTTCAAATTATTCCAAGTTGAAAAAGATGTAAAAGAAAATTGTAAAAACCATTAATTTCCATTGTAAAGTTTTAGGTAGGAAAAGAATTTCATTTATTTCCTGCTAACGTTATGTATTCTTATAGATTTCCACGGCCTACCTCCTGTGGAGTAAAATTAGAAGCTCTGTTTTTGTGAAATGGTTTTATTCTAATGCTCAGTAGGTGCTGATTCTCAGCATGCGATTATTGCAACAAGGGTTCCTTTTTTACACCTATGAGCTTTTAAGTCTATTCAGATTCAGGGAAACATTTCGTATTTAAGCTTCAGCTTTTCAGAGTCAATCGTGTAGAAAATCTAACATTGAGTATGTGCACAAATGATACTGCCATCACAAAAGGCCCGGTGCAAAACACACTGAGGTGGAAAGAATATGTGCACTCAGAGAGCGGTATTATATCTGAATCAAATTTTCAGATACTAACGTTCATCTTATTTCTCAGGTTTCCAAGTTTCAAAAGCACAAACAATGGCTATATTGTGGGATGGATACCTGCTCAATGGCTCTTTACAAGGCAAAGTGGCAGTGCACAATTATGATTATTTTCATAATAGAGTGCAATGGGTGCACAATTAGCAATCATAGCCCCAAACGGATGGAGAAGGTTCAATGAATGAATGGAAATGAGAAAAAACAAATGACAAGGTTATGGCAACTCAGTTTTAATGTATCCTTTCTGGCAATATATTATATGAAAAAAGGGCTTTCCAATATGCTGGCCACATGTGGCTGATAAGGATTTCAAATTTAGAAAATTGTAATTTTGACTAGTAGATGTAAATTAAATAATGGATTCTGTTGCTAAGCCATGACCTCTGTACTCAGGTTCATATGGGGTGATGCATGGGTACTTAAAGCCTTTTTATGCAATTGTTGGTAAAATGGTAGAAAGAAATGCAGTATCTGAGTGATTTTGTTGTAGTGTGCTAAAACCTACACTTACTCTTTATTGCTTTTCTGCTAAAATGCTGTGTAAAATGAACAAAAACCCTGGATTTTAACACAAAAACATTGTATGGAGAAGGGAACTGTCACTTTGGTTAGCTTGACCAACCAGAATAACCTCTACACGTCTGTAGAAGAAAGCAAGGCCCAACCAATAATCAGCAGCTCCAGCAGTGCATGTCCAGGCAAAGAAAAGGCAGCATCCAACTATGTTCCAGATAGAAAACAGAGGCGTTGCTGGAGTGACACTTATGTCATGCCCAGTACAGGCATGAAGGTAACGCAAACTTTAAATCTATATTTTTAGAGGTGGACATCAAAAGCTGTTTAAGATGGCCATAGCATATCATGTGAATTGACAGTCCTAAAGCTCAAGCAAATACCTAATTAGAATATGGACAATCACAGTCACTTGTGAAATTCACACATCCCTTTTGTTAAGCTAAAAGAAAAATACTGTGGATGCTGGAGATCTGAAATAAAAACAGAAAGTGTTGGAAAAACCCAGCAGGTCTGGCAGCAACTATGGAGAGTGAAACAGAATTAATGTTTCATGTCCAATATGATGCTTCTTTGAAACGTTAACTCCGTTTCTCTCTCCACGGATGCTGCCAGACCTGCTGAGTTTTTCCAGTACTTTTTGTTTATATCTCTTTCATTAAGGATGGATTGTCAACAGAACATACCATGGACAAGAGAGACATTGAAAATCAAGGGGTGCTGTACAAATATGAAATGGATTTCATCAACCTTTCATTAATGGCTCATCATCCAAAACACAAAGACCTTGGCTGTTTCAAACTCAGGGTGTGAAAGCCACACCATAAGGGGTGGCATTTTCCATGCCGGTTGGCATCGGGTGGGTTCAGTGGCGTGAGCGGACAATATAGCATGAAACCAGTTTCTGAGCTTCTGCTCAGCCCATCGATGGCAGGCCGCGTTTCCCGCCATTGGACATTGGAGCCTCATTGTAATATATCAGCATATCGTTATTAAGCCTGCACGCTGGAAATGCGCCCCCACCCCGGACCATCCATTCACATCGGCGGGAAAATATGCTGATGTGTTTCACAACAGCACATAAGCGACGTGCACTTGACGGGCTGCATTTTGAGGGGAACTCGGGGGGTGAGTGCACAGTAATGTTGTGAAGCTCTTGCCAAGGCCGATTGTTAGGCTTCAAGCTTCAGGGGCACTGGGGGGGTCGGGGTTAAGGGCAGCCCTGCCGTTAAGGTGACTTGTGAGGGGGGTGGCAAGCATAGCCTTGCCGTTGCGGCAACTTGTGGTGGGCGGTGGGGCAAGGACCATTGAATATAATACACAAGCATTCGGGGTGGGGGTAGGGTGGGCGAGGGAAGTGGCCACGCATTAACAAGGTCAACAAGTGTTCCAAAGCTTTTCACCACCACCAACACTCCCTCCCCACCCCAACGCCCGCTCCCACCCTGGCCAGACTGCAAAATCATGAGCATTTTAGTGGACTGCAGAACAGTTGGACAACTGCACACCTTGTACAATCTCCTCACTAAAGCTGGTCATGGAGCAGTCACTATTGGAGGCGCTCACAGCCCCTTGCAATGTCACCATCCCAGTTTGGACCAGCCTCCCCCATGGTTCAGGCTAACAGTGCAGCCTTGCAATGTGGGTTAGGAGAATGCCTGCACCTGAGCTGTGAGCACAGCATGCAGTCCAATGGGCAAACCTGCCGCCAGTTGTTCAGGTGGAGTGGGACAGGGTTGGTGGGGCTTCGGGCAGCCATGCAGTGCACTAAAATCTGGCCATCCAAGTGGTGGCCAGCACTCTCCAGGAAGTGTTAAGCAGCCTTCACACTTAACCATGAAGATTCTTAGAACACCCATGCTAACCACGTGCCTCTCTCTTCCATCCTACAGGAGGAGTACATCAGGGTCATGGATAAAGGCAAAATACTGCAGATGCCTAGTGACATCCAGGGTCTATAGACACTGCCTGTCATTCTTGCAGATGACCAATAACCAGTGTCACCGAAAGCTGCACATGTCTAGGGAACTAGTCGCTCACAACTGCCAGCTGCTGCAGGATTTGGCGCCACTCGGGTATGGAGGGCACCCACTGCCAGTAGCTGTGAAAGTGACCATGGTACTAAATTTCTATGCCAGTGGCTCCTTTCAGGGCTCCACAGGTCACCTCTGTGGGATATCACAAGCCTCCACCCACAAATGCATCCATGAGGTCATGGATGCCGTCTTTGTGCATTTCGCCCAGGAACAGCACAGCCGGGATGTAAGGGCGATTTCAGGTTTCCCACAGGTTCAGGGTGCAATCAACTACACTCACATGGTGCTCAGATCTCTGCTGCAACATGCGGTAAACTACATCAACCATAAGTGATCCTATTTGCTAAATGTGCAGCTGGTATGCAGCCACCAGAAACGCATCCAGCATGTGTGCACACGGTCTCCAGGGACTGCGCACGACGCCTACATCCTCAGTCAGTCACAGGTCCCTGAAGCCTTCCAGGGTCCACAGAGGCTGCAGAGTTGGCTCCTCGAGGGCAAGAGTTACCCACAGGGGTCGTGACTGATGGCACCCGTATAGTGGCCTCAGACTGCAGCAGAGTAATGATATAATAAGGCTCATGCTGCAGCTCGCAATTTGGTGGAGCAGTCCATTGGGATGCTGAAGATGAGGTTCTGGTGCCTGGACCTGCCTGGTAGAGCCCTGCAATACAGTCCACAGAGAGTGTAACACATCATTGTCATCTGCTGAACCCTTTACAACCTGGCACTGCAACAGGGAGAGGATCTGGCTGAGGAGGAGATAGAGTAGCTGGAGGTCTCCTCCAATAAAGAGGATGCCAAAGTGGATGAGGATGAGGAGGCCCTTGGAGGCGATGATGACAGGCATGAAGCCCTCGCACTGGCTAGATGAGGCAAGCGCGTTTGGAAGGCCCTTATTGCTGCTAGATTTTTGGAAGGTGATGACAACATGCAGTGAGGTGGCCCCATAGCTCCACATATTACAACTGTAAATCCCACCCACCCCTTAAACCAGCTTATATTTCACCTCTCTTCTATTTTTCCTTAGTTTTGTTGAAGAGTCAAATTTAACAGCAGAAGCTGTTCTAGGACGGAGACCATCAGAAACACCATCAAAGCCATTAAACCAGTTGCAAGACACCTTTGCAGTCAAGATATTGTACAGCTACAACTTGATAGTAGGAGAAAGACTCTTCACCCAACCTGTTCCAACTTCAAGTTCAGCTGAGAGTGAGATCCTGGCAATTAAACTGCAAGAAGCCTCGCAGCTTACAGAGAATCCTCTGCTTTTACCAGGCCTCCATTCCAGGTATATATCAATTCATCCAAGAAACTATAGGCATGCTATGAAAGAGACTGAAACAATTCCAGATTCTAATCGTATTGTTCTTTTTCCTTCATCTGCATATAATCTTGGTGTTTGTGATCGTATATGTGAGACATTGCGTTTTAAGTCTCTAGGGAAAGTGTGTGATAATAAATCATTTTCTTTATTTTTACATTCACAAAAGCTTGCTGCTGGAAATCGTTTAAATTGGGACAAATCGCTTTAAGGATAAGAAAACACACTAACCTCACACATTAAAACACTTTGATCATGGACATCAATAAAACATATAAGGCAAAATTTTACGTCCTGCCAGTGGCCATGTGTGATGACATCAGGCAAGAGTCCTGACGTCATAGCACACATGTGCGATATTTCAGCTGGTGTTTCGCACCTGCCGACAATTAAGAGGCCTATTAAGGTCCTTGATCAATTAACTAAAAGCAATTTTTCGCTCCCTGCCCAACCTTATGGTTGGCGTGGGGAGCAAGTTGGCCAGGCGGCCTTTGGACTTTTTAGGAAACCTCATCCACGGGCAGAATGAGGTTTCCAACAGTACTTAAAAATAATTAAAATTTTTAGACATAATTTTATTATGTTTGTGCTATTGTTATTGAGTTCTTTGTTTAATATTTTAAAAATCTTTCTTTTTAATTATACAAGTCTTCAGTTCCCTGAGGCAGCTCTCTGCCTTTAGGGAGTTTTCAGTGTGCGCTTATCTGCGCATGTGCAGACTTTTGCGCTCACACTCCTCCCACCCCCACCCTGACAGCGCTGAGCTCCTCAGCACGCCTTTCACGCTAGCTGGCTATTAATTGGCCATCCAGTGTAAAATTATGGTTGGGAGGGCAAATGCGGGCAGTGGACTATTTCTTGGCTATTCTCGGGCCTGCCCGTCATGCCCACCTGATGACCAGAAAATCCTGCCTATAAACTCCGCCTGTGACACTTGTTTGACTCAATATTCTCAAGGTACAGCTCACATCAGCTGAACAAAAACTTAAAGGTGTATATGGATGTGCTGTGTCCGACCATTTATGCCAGAATTCCAAGCCGTGGTTAAAAAGGTAGATTGCAAAGGTTAGCACTGAATGATAGTAGATGTTTGTTAAGTAGTTACACACTGATGCAATTCATTTCGATGCATTGAACATAGTGGGCCAGACGTTCAAAGTGACATTACAATCATGAGCCTGAACTGTAAATGGGCTAATTGGGCAGGGGGTGAGATTAGTGTCAAAATGGAGGCGCCTCAGGAGGCAGGAGGCCAGCAGCAAAGGCAGGAGGCAGCCATGTTGGAGGCTGCTACCTGCAGGCAGCTCATGAAAGGACCAAGAGGATAAAGACGGTGCAAAGTGATCATGGGCGCCAAGTTGAGGTACCTGACACTCGACCCCTTAGTTGACCCCCTCAAACTTCACAAAAGGAAACAGAAACAACCTTTCTTTTAGCCTAAGGCAACCCCAACAGCATGCATTAATGTGCATCAGATTGCTTGGCTTTGTCTTGAAAAAAAATTGAAAATAGCATTCTCTTCTGAACAGGCTCTTCAACAATCTCATTAAAGGGCTTAAGGGGCTGTTAATTGGTTTCAAACAGGCTTCCCATTCCCTCCCTGCTGCTGGCACTTTGAAAATGACAAAGTTTCCTGGAAGCAGCAGTATCCAGTGTTACCATCTGGGAATGGAATTTGCAAATTGCCCCTGCCGGCCCTTGAAAATTCTGCATGATCTATTTTTGACTAAAATCAGTGCATGTTTTTTTTTAATTAAGTCATGGGATGTGGACTTCGCTGACTGGGCCAGCATTTATTTCCCATCCCTAGTTGCCCTTGAGAAGGTGGTGGTGAGCTGCCTTCTTCAACAGATGCAGTCCCTGTGGTGTAGTTACACCCAAGTGCTGTTAGGATTTTGACCGAGTGACAATGAAGGAATGGCGATATATTTCCAAGTCAGGATGGCTAGTGACTTAGAGGGTAACTTCTAGGTGGTGGTGTTCCCATGTTTCTGCTGACCTTGTCCTTCTAGATGGTCATGGTCGTGGAATTGGAAGGTGCTGTTGGAGGAGCCTTGGTGAATTCCTGTAGTGCATCTTGTAGATGGTACGCACCTCTGTCACTGTGCATTGGGTGGTGGAGGGAGTGAATATTTGTGGATGTGGTGCCACTCAAGGAGGCAGCTTTGTCCTGGATGGTGTCAAGCTTCTTCAGTGTTGTGGGAACTGCACTCATCCAGGCAAGTGAGGAGTATTCCATCACACTCCTGACTTGTACCTTGTAGATGGTGGACAGGCTTTGGGGAGTCTGGAGGTTGGTTACTCATCGCACGATTCCTAGCCTCTGACCTGCTCTTGTAGCCCCAATATTTTTATGGCTAGTCCTGCTCAGTTTCTGGCCAATGGTAACCCCCAGGATGTCGATAGTGGGGGAATCAGTGATGGTAATGCCATTGAACGTCAAGGGGTGATGGTTAGATTTTCTCTTGTTGGAGATGGTCATTGCCTGACACTTGTGTGTCACGAATGTTACTTGCCACTTGTCAGCCCAAGCCTGGATATTGTCCAGGTCTTGCTGCATTTGGACATGGACTGTTTCAGTATCTAAGGAGTCACGAATGGTGCTGAACATTGTGCAATCATCAGCGAACATCCCCACTTCTGACCTTATGTTGGAAGGAAGGTCATTGATGAAGCAGCTGAAGATGGTAGGGCTGAGGACACTACCCTGAGGAAGTCCTGCAATGATGTCCTGAAGCTGAGATGACTGACCTCCAACAACCACAGCCATCTTCCTTTGTGCTAGGTATGACTCCAGCCAGCGGAGAATTTTTCCCTAGATTCCCATTGACTCCAGTTTTGCTAGGGCTCCTTGATGCCACACTGGGTCAAATGTTGCCTTGATGTCAAGTGCAATCACTCTCACCTCACCTTGTGACTTCAGCTCTTCTGTCCATGTTTGAACCAAGGCTGTAATGAGGTCAGGAGCTGAGTGGCCCTGGCGGAACCCAAACTAGACGTCAGTGAGCAGGTTATTGTTAAGCAAATGCTGCTAGATAGCACTGTTGATGACACCTTCCATTACTTTACTGATGATCGAGAGTCGACTGATGGGGTGGTAATAGGCCAGGTTGGATTTGTTTTGTTGTTTGTGTACAGGACATATCTGGGCAATTTTCCACATAGCCAGGTAGATGCCAGTGTTGTAGCTGTACTGGAACAGCTTGGCTAGGGGCATGGCAATTTCTGGGGCAGAAGTCCTAAGTACTATTGCCAGATTATTGTCAGGGCCCATAGACTTTGCAGTATCCAGAGCCTTCAGCCGTTTCTTGATGTCAGTTGGAGTGAATCGAATTGGCTGAAAACTGGCACCTATGATGCTGGAGACCTCCGGAAGAGGCCAAGATGGGTCATCCACTCGGCACCTCTGATTGAAGGTTGTAGCAAATGCTTCAGCCTTATCTTTTGCAGTGATGTGCTGGGTTCCTCCATCATTGAGGATGGGATGTTTGTGGAGCCTCCTCCTCCAGTGAGTTGTTTAATTGTTCACCACCATTCACTACTGGAAGTGGCAGGACTGCAGAGCTTAGGTCTGACCTGTTGGTTGTGGGATCGCTTAGCCCTGTCTATCACTTGCTGTTTATGCTGTCTGGCACACAAGTAGTCCTATATTATAACTTTACCTGGTTGAGACCTAATTTTTAAGTATGCCTGGTGCTGCTCCTGGCATGCCCTCCTGCACTCTTCATTGAACCAGGGTTGATTCCTGGCTTGATGGTAATGGTAGAGCGGTGGATATGCCAGGCCATGAGGCTACAGATTGTGTTCAAGTAGAATTCTGCTGCTGCTCATGGCCCACAGCATCTCATAGATGCCCAGTCTTGAGTTGCTAGATCTGTTTGAAATCTCATTTAGAACAGTGGTAGTGCCACACTAACGATGGAGTGTATTCTCAAAGTGAAGCCGGGACTTTGTCTCCACAGCGACTGTGCTGTGGTCACTCCTACCGATATTGTCATGGACAGATGCATCTGCGGCAGATAGGTTGGTGAGGATGAGGTCAAGTATGCTTCTCCCTCTTGTTGGTTCCCTCACCACCTACCACAGACCCAATCTATCAGCTATGTCCTTTAGGACTCGGCCAGCTCAGTCAGTAATGATGCTACTGAGCCACTCTTGGTGATGGACATTGAAATCCCCCACCCAGAATACATTCTGTGCCCTTGCCACCCTCAATGCTTCCTCCAAGTGGTGTTCAACATGATTCATCAGCTGAAGGAGGGCGGTACATGGTAATAAGCAGGAGGTTTCCTTGCTCATGTTTGGCCTGATGCCATGAGACTTCATGGGGTCCGGAGTTTATGTTGAGGACTCCCAGGGCAACACCCTGCTGACTGTATACCACTGTGCCACCACCTCTGGCCTGCCGTTGTCCCAAGACATATCCAGGGATATTGAAGGTGGTGCCTGGGACACTGTAAGGTATGATGCCTTGAGGATGATTATGTCAGGCTGTTGCTTGACTAGTCGGTGAGGCAGCTCTCACAATTTTGGCACAAACCCCCCAAATGTTAGTAAGGAGGACTTTGCAGGGTCAGCCTTGCCATTGTCATTTCTGGTGCCTAGGTCGATGCCAGGCAGTCCGTCTGGTTTCATTCCTTTTTTTGACTTTGTTATGACTGAGGGCATTTAAGAGTCAACCACATTGCTGTAGGTTTGGAGTCAGTCCGTGTAGATAAGGATGACAGATTCCCTTCCCTAAAGGGCATTAGTGACCAAAACGGGTTTTTACAACAATTGACAATGGTTTCATGATCAACATTAGAATTGTAATTCCGGATTTTTTTTAAATTCAAATTCCACCATCTGCTATGGCGGGATTCAAACCCAGGTTCCCAGAGCATCACCATAGGTCTCTGGATCACTAGTCCAGCAACAATACCACTACACCATCACCTCCCCCAATGCAGCTACATTGTTGTCATTAGTTGGTCATTTCTATTGGTATACATTGTTATAAAAAGTGGTGCCAGTATATATACACATTTTGAATGTGTCAAATGTGAGTTCTGTCCCATTCAGATAGATCAGCTCCATTTAGAGGTTAGCTGTGGATGAATAAATTCCAATTCTTTCATCATTAGCACAGTTTTGACTAATCTTGAATAGCGGGCTATAAAATTTAGCATACTTGCAGTACAGTGATAGAGAAGATGACACCAGTACCTATTTTATGCTGTGTAAACTCTGGCTTTGGTAATCGATGTGACACTATGGAACATAGGAAAATAAGAAAATGCTTCAGTTCATTTGCTGGTCCTAAAAACTAATAGTTTTCAATTGTTCATTACCTCAAATGCCATCTCTGAAATGTTTCTACACTAACTGCCTCCAGTCACCCTCTGACAGCTTAGGAAAAAATTCTGGCTGTTAAAGCCACAAAGCTTGATTGAAGGAGTAGTTAATGATTTTTTTGAATATTAAAATGACTTGCCTGATAGCTAAACGGGGTTTTCCCGCTTGCCTTCAAACCTGCCTCGGAGAATCCCAAAAGAAGGTGGAGTGATGTAGGGATCTCAACCCAAAGTTTCTTTTAGGGAATTTAGCTCCCTGCATGGACCCAAACCTGCCTCCCCTTCCCTGCAAAACTCGCCCCATTAAATTTGCTTTCCCTTGGTGAGTTAATACCATCCCTTGGTGCAGATCTTTCAATTTCACCATTTTCTTTTTCATTACTTGCTGGAAATATCTTTCTGGAGATGTTTGAAGTTTTTTATATAGCATGCTTTCTTAACTTCACCCTTTTCCTTAAGCTTTCATCCTCTCAGCTACTGAAATGCCCTCCTCGTTGGCTTGCCATCCTGCAGAAGCTCCAAGTTGTGCAAAATTCAGGCACACAAAACCTTTCTGCTCATCATCACCAAGAATTCCCACCCTGGCCTTTCCCCACATTATATCACCCATTTTCTCTAGTTTTTTTTATCCCTCTCAAATGCTACATTTCTCTGACTCTAGCCTCCCATGCATCCACCCTCTTTTCACCCACAATCTTGAAATTCCCTCACCAAGTTTCTTTGCCACGTCATTTAGCTATTAGTTACCCCACTTAATTCCTACCTTCCTGACTCAACATCTAGTTACCTTGCATCTATATGTGTCAGGCATTTTTACATTAAAAGTACAGTACCATTGCAATTTGCTGTCACCATTGTTACTGTTACACCTGAACCATCACTTACCAGCTGCTGCTTATTCTGGGATCAGGTGGGTCCCTGACTCCACATTTCCATCGCTGTGTTGGTGCAAAGAAAAACTGCTTTGCACTAGTGTCACTGTTGTTGTGTAAATACAGCCTAAAATGAAGAAATTTGAAGATTAATTGTAATGGTACATTGTAGTCCCTTTTTGAATCCTGGAGCATCCTCTCTGTTTATACCATTGGATGAATCCTCTGGAAGAAGTGGGAAAAGGTAAACAACTGTACGCAGTTGTATCAGATTGTTCTCAACCTTGGTGTCGTATTTGACCCGGAGTTAAGCTTTCAACCGCAAAACTGCACCATCGCTAAGGCGGCCTATTCCCACCTCAGCAGCATCACTCGACTCAGCGCTGCATCAGCTAATCTACTGCTGAAACCCTCTTCCATGCCTTTGTTACCTCTGGACTTGACTATTCTGCACACTCCTGGCCAGAGCCTCCGTAAACTTAAGTTCATCCCAAACTTTATTGCACTAATCACGTTCAACTGTCACTCCTACGTACACTATATAGGTTCTAGCTTAGCAACTCCTCTGTTTTAAAATTTGCACCTTTGTCTTCAAACCCCCTTATAGCCTCATCTCTCTCTAACTTTGTAATCTTCTCCAGCACTACAACCTTCTGAGGTGTCTGTGTCCTCAAATTCTGGCCGTGGATGTACTCCAAATTTTAATCATACCAACATTAGTGACCAAGCTTTCAGTTTCCAAGGTGCTCAGCTCCCACCTTAATTCCCTAAACCTCTCCAACCTCTCTTTGCTGCTTTAAGACAGCCTTTAATCCTGCCTCTTTGAACAAGCTTCTGCTCACCTGTCCTACATTCTCTTAAAAGATTTGGCGTGGAATTGTCCCAGGTTTGCACTGTAGCAGGTGGGTAACCACCGGCTGCAATGGCGGCTTTTCACGTCATATCATCTCAAACCCACCGCATTAGTTATGCATTCCCAGGAAACACGCAATTTCCAAGGCGTGCGGGCACTTATTCGCTCGCCACACCATCGTCTCACTGCTTCTTCACACCAGGTGCCATTTTTAAAGTCCAGTTGCATGCACACCTCTCAGTGCTTCCAGCTGCAAAGAAGACATGGCCCTGAAAGGTAAAAAGACCGCAGCCCCCAGGTTCAATGATGCATCCCTTGAACGCCTATTGGACACAGTGGAGGCCTGGCGTGATGTGCTCTACATCTGCTCTGGCCACGGGATGGGCAGCAAACTCACTAATCAGGCTTGGGATGCGGTAGCAGTGGTGGTCAGCACCAACAGCCTTCCAAAAACAACTGCCCAGTGCCATTAGAGATGAATGATCTCTTCCTTTCCACCTTGGTAAGTCACTCTTCTCATCACTCTCAACTCACACACTTACAAAACCATCACACATCCACAGGGATCTCATTCACTGCCAAGTGACATCACAATTCACCTTTTCACACCTTCATTGTCCTCATCCCATCCATGGGACCAATCACCACCCACACATGCCAGGCATACTTATCATCTGGCCTGGCAGGCATCCTGCTTACACTCTCTGCATCTCTATTCAGGCAGGCCAAGCTGTCACACAACAACAGGGAGAGGTTACAGGCCGGTGGAGCAATGCCTGAAGTCTAGGTCCTTACAGACTTTGAAAACAGAGCCACCCAGCTGGATGGTGACAATTTGGACCATTCCTGTGCTGATGGTGAGGTCGGTGATGTTCTGCCGAGTGAAGATCCAGTAGTGCAATATCCATCAGACAACCGTGCTGTGAGTGATTTGTCACAGGCCACTGCCATGCACTAATTATCTCCCCTTGCTTCCACAGGCACAATTGCCAAACAGCTGACAGAGTCCACGACCCAGGGCCTCCAATCAAGCCCCGAAGAAAGCTCTGGAGAGGAATCTGGATGCACCCTCCTTGAAGTCCTGTCACAGCGCCCACCCAAACCCACCACCAGCGCAGAGGCATACACCTCGGTGGGACCTTGCTTTAGAATAGCTTCAGGATCACAATTTGGTGAGCACATCGCACTGTCTGATCCACAGCAGGCGGCAGCAGGGACTTCCCAGGTGTCCAGCACTCGGAGGACTGCTGGAGGCCAGAAATTTGCTGAGTCCAAGTCAGATGACAAGCCTCTGGACTTGGTCATGTCACAGTTGCTGGAGCTGCAAAGGGAAGCTTGGTGAAGAGATGCCTGCTGCTCTTCTCAGGTTTCAAGGCATGATGGAGGAGTCTGGCCACCTATAGGCTGAGGTGATAGCACCAGCATGCCAAAGCAGTGAGGTCAACACTGGTAGAACGGTGGCCACCATGGAGACCTTGGTCCAGGGAATCGCTCCTGCACTGCTGCACAGGCTGAACTTGATCACTGGTGCCATAGTTGGCCTCCAACAGTGTGTACTCGATCTCACTCCAGCCTCCCCTTCACAAGGAGTCAGCCAGAGGTCCTTGGGCACCCATCAGGAGGAGATCAGCAGGTGCACCCCATGGGGCCACCCAGCCAGGTGGCACTCCCACCCCCCCACACCTTAAACCAGCTTATATTTCACCTCTCTCCTATTTTTGCTTAGTTCTGTTGAAGGGTCATGAGGACTCGAAATGTCAACTTTGTACCACTCCGCCGATGCTGTCAGACCTGCTGAGTTTTTCCAGCTATTTCTGTTTTTGTTTTGGATTTCCTGCATCCGCAGTTTTTGTTTTTATCTCCGTGTTTAATTGACTGCCACTTCTCTTCAAGAAATGCCTACCTTGAAGAAGTTTTGTTCCACTGTCCGTCAGGATTTTTGAATCTCTCTCTTGCCTTGTTCATCTTCATTGCTTTCCATTTCCCTCCTAGTGTTTGAAAAGGTGTTTACTAAAACCCACCTTCACAGCCATATCTCCTTTCTCAGTGACCTTCTCCGTCTCTGGCTTACCCCATGTGGATTTCAACTGAAATTTCATCCTTCATGTTTCGAACCCACCCAGGATTACAGGTATCTCCAGGACATAAAACGTTTCTTGGACTGCTGTTCCCATCGCATTCTGAGATCCACACTCAGTGCCATGCGCAGCCATATGAACACACTCGACCTGTCCCTCCAGCAGCACCGCCGTACCCTTTTTCAAAGCTGCGCTTGCCCCCAGTTTCATTTTATTCTTCGTCTCTTCTGACGCCTCAACAAGAAACTTTTTCTCTTTCTCTCAAGTGCTAAGGAATGCAAGCTCCAACAACTCATCGACACCAACACCCATCTAAGACCCTCCACCCCTGCCTGTCCCTCCGTCCCCACCCCATCTTCCAATCCCAGCCCCAGCTGTGTATTCATTATACCCCCTGACCTTCCCCTCTCCGATGCTGAACGTTCAGTGCTCAGCAAAGGACTTAGTTTCATACTCTTATGCCCTCATCTCAATGAATTTCGGGCTCGGCATGATGCTGGACTCTTCTTCCGCTGCCTTCGTCTCCATGCTCACTTCTTTGGGCAGGAGTCCTCTCCCCGTTCAACAGATCCTTTTACCCACCTCTAATATTCTCCCTCCACCTGGACCCCTCCCTCTGGATTCTTACCTTCTCTTGATCTTTTCATTGAGAACTGTCGGCGTGACATTAGTCGTCTCAATTTCTCTGCTCCTCTCACCCATTCTAACCTGTCTCTCTCTGAACTTACTGCACGCTGTTCTCTCAGGTCCAACCCTAATATTGTCATCAAACCTGCTGACAAGGGTGGTGCTGTGGTTGTCTAGCGCACTGACCTCTACATCATGGAGGCTGAGCATCAACTCGCAGACACATCCTCCTACCTCTCCCTGGACCATTACCCCACCACTGAACATCAAGCAATTGTTTCCAGGACTGTCACTGACCTCATCTCCTCTGGAGATCTTCCTCCCACAGCTTCCAACCTGATAGTCACCCAACTTCGGACTGCCTGCTTCTATCTCCTACTCAAAGTAGACTTCTCCCCCCATCCCCCCACCTTAAACCAGCTTATATTTCACCCCTCTCCTATTTTTACTTAGTTCTGTTGAAGGGTCATGAGGACTCAAAACGTCAACTTTGTTCTTCTCCGCCGATGTTGCCAGACCTGCTGAGTTTTTCCAGGTATTTCTGTTTTTGTTTTGACTCTGGGAGTGTCTGGTCCATTTGAATCCCCTCTTCCTGTGACCTCAGCAGCTCCAGCTCCATAGGCTGAGGAGAGTGCCACTGACATACAGCAGGTCCTCAAAAGCAGGCTGGGATCCTCCAGGTCTCAGCCCTCCAGAGGATACGTGTCAAGGTCATCACAGACAGGGCGTAGCCGTCAGCAGGCTGCCTCCATCTCTGCTGTGGATGTCTGGGGAGCACCATGATTATGGAGGTGGGATTAGGAAAGTTAAGAGAAATTAGTTGCACAGTCTGAGCATGGGTGTTAATCATTTGTACGTACTGTTCACTATTGTCAATAAACTCCCAAGAATGTTTCCCTGCCTATGGCTCCTTGTTCGGATGAGCAGTGTTTGTGTCACTCAGATGTGAAACCTTTCTGCACAAGATAAATGCAGGTGTCTCAGTCCAGGGCCTCTGCCCTGTGTCTTGTGCAACCTCCAGACAAAAGTGATGGTCCGGCCTCACACTCCCTGGACATATTAATGATGCCTGCACCTCGAAGGTGCTTGTCATTGCTGCCAGAATGTTGTGGGCAGGCGTCACTGAGTCCTATCATTCTCCCTGTTTGCTCTCAGCACCTTTAAGGTGGGGCTGGCCCCCATCTCTTCAGCATCTGTGACCAGTAACGCTGTGCTCCAGCTCCTGAAGGGCTCAAATGCTGAAGGCGGACAAAGGATCAGATGCTTGTAAAGTTTCATGGCTGCATCTCTATGATATGACCCTGATCACAGAGTGCAAATAAGCTGCCCTCGGCCAGACAGGGGTCAAACATTCACAGAAGCAATGTGAAGATTTATGGATTGTCCTCACTGTATGTTGTCATCATCCTCCTCCAATTGAGTGACTATTAGGGCCTCCACTGCAGCTCCATGACAGGTGCATTATCACAGAGGGTATGCGCGCTGCCATAAACCAGACTGGAGTCAAATGTTTATAGATGCGATGTGAGGATCTATGGTGTCTGCTCATTGCATGCTGTCATCATCCCCCACAAATCTAACAGCTATGAGGGCATCCCGAGCATGCCTGCCTTGTCTGGCCAGTGCATAGGCCTCACCCCCGTCATCGTCGCCTTCGAGGACCTCCTCACCCACATCACCATCAGTGTCCTCCTCATTGGAGGAGACCTCCAGCTCCTCCATCTCCTCCTCAGCCAGCTCCTCACTCCATTGCAGCGCCAGGTTATAAAGGGTGCAGCAGACAACGATGATGCATGACACCCTCTGTGGACTATATTGCAGGTCTCCCCCAGACAAGCCCAGGTACCAGAACCTCATCTTCAGCATCTCGATAGTCTGTTCCACCAAGGTGCGAGCTGCTGCATGAACCTCATTATAGCATCGTTCTGCTGCAGTCTGAGGCCACTGCACGGGTGTCATCAGCCACGTCCTCTGCAGATAGCTCTTGTCCCCAAGGAGCCACCTTGCAGCTTCTGCAGGTTCTGGAAGACATCAGGTATCTATGGCTGACTGAGAATGTAAGAGTCATGCACACTCCCTGGAAACAGTGTACAGACCTGCAGGATGCGTTTGTAGTGGTTGTACACCAGCTGCACATTCAGGGAGTGGAAGACCTTGTGGTTGACATAGTTGACCATGTGGTGTGATGGAGATCTGAGCACCACTGATCACACCCTGCGCCTGTGGGACACCTGAGATCTGGGCAAATCCAATCGCTCTTGAATCCTGGCTCTCCTGGTCCCAGGTGAAATGCACAAAGTTGTGTGCCCTCGCAAAGATTGCGCCTGTGACCTCATGGATGCATTTGTGTTTGGAGGCTTGTGATATCCCATAGAGATCACCTGTCGAGCCCTGAAAGGAGCCACTGGCATAGAAATTGAGTGTGCGGTCACTTTCACATCCACTAGAAGTGGATGCACTCCATGTCCCCTTGGCACCAAATCCTGCAGTAGCTGCAGATGTGACCGACCAATTCCCTGGACATGCACAGTTTTCAGCGACACTGGCTTTTGGTCATCTGCAGAAATGAAAAGCAATGTCTACAGACCCTAGGTCTTGCTCGGCACCAACCAGCGACAGCTCACTGTGGCTCTTTGGCGGTGTGTATGGGAGCCCCAGCCACCCCTTCTTCTAAAGGGTGGTGGTCCTCCCCTCTGTGCAGCCAGGTCACTCTCTTTTCAGCCATTCTCACTGTCTGTAACCCTGAGGCATTCAGTTAGGTCACCAGACTCCATGCTGCTGATGTACTCCTCCTGCAGGATAAAAGAGAGAGCCGCGTGGGTTAGCATAGATGTACTAACAACCTGTCTTGGTTAAGTCTGAAGGCCCCTCAGTGCATCCCATAGAGTGCTGGCCACTGCTTGGATGGCCAGAGATTAGTGTGCTATATGGCTGCCTGAAACCCCACCCACCTCCGCCCCACTCGACCTGACAGATTGGTGGCAACTTAGCCCATTGGACTGCATGCTGTGCTCTCAGCTCAGGCACAGACATTCTCCTAACCCAACTGCAAGGCTGCACTGTTAGCTTGAACCATGGAGGACACTGATCCAAACCTGAATGATGACATTGCAAGAGGCTGTGTGCACCTCCACCAGTGACTGCTCCAAGGCCAGCTTTAGCAAGGAGATTGTACAACATGCCCAGTCGTCCAGCTGTTCTGCAGTCCACTAAAATGCTCAATAATTTGCAGCCTGTGCCCAAGGAGTGAAATGAAGTGCTTGATGGCACTTTGATGCTTGACTGAGCAGAGATGTTAGAGGCCCAACTCCAACTATGTCACTGTGGCTGCGCTTCAATTGTCTCAGCTGCAGAGCAATGTTCACTTTATACAAGGGGCTGAATTAGTGGGGGCGGGCAGGAGCGAGCGGGAACCCGGTCAGCACCCCTGATCGAGTGCCCACCAACATTTTACATGGGCGGGCCAATTAAGGCCCACCCAGCGTGATGCACACCTGGAAGCGCTATGCGGTCCCTCTGCGGGCGGGGGGGGGATTCCCTCAGTCCGGGCCTGCGCTCTTTCGCGCATGTGTGCAAGAAAGCGCAGCGATCTCCCTGAGGCACGGATGTGCCTCACGGAGATTAGCTTAAGTCTTTAAAAATGTTAATAAAGGTGAAACAAAATTTTTAGGACATATCCCCTCATGTGAAGCTGTGCCACATGAGCTGGGACATGTCCAATAAGTTTTTGAAACATTTTATTTAATTAATGAACCCTTCATGAAGCCTCATCCTGCCTCCGCTCCCGAATGGGAAAATTCTTCCCAAAGTTTCCTTAATGTGTGGCCACGTGCCTTGCCCACCTTCCCACCCACCCTGACCCTGCATGTGCTTGCTGGGCAAGTGCTCCGCAATGCTACTGTGTACTCACCTCTGCGTTCACCTCAAAGTGCAGCCTGCCAAGTGCGCACCTTTTATATGTTGTTGTGAAACATGTAGACGGCAATCATGGGCAATAATGATATGCAGATGTGTTACAATGAGGTTCCTGATGTTTGAAGGAGGGAAAGGTGGCCTGCCATTTGCAAGCTGAGTGGACATCGCAAACTGGCTTCACAACATCTTGAAACAGATTTTTGTCCTTCTTGCTAGACTGTCCGCTCATGCCACCGAGCACACCCGACACCAGCTGACACAGATGATTCCGCCCCTGTGATTTTGTTAATGACCCTGTGAAGCACCTTGGTGTATTTTACAACATTAAAGATGCTATATTAATGCGCGTTGAAGTTATTGAGCATCTTGCTTCCAATTTTATTTTTCTGGCTGTCAGACTTTGCATGATGTCTGGGACCGTTCTGTACAGATCAGAAATTGGGAAATCTGCACTGGCATTCAGTGATGCTGGACAGAAAAATGGCAGCTGATACCAGTGGAGGTGATGTCTACATTGTTGTTGCCAGAGTTTATGCTTCAGGAAACAATGGTATAAAATCACTTTGTTTAGTGTATGATGACATCACCACTGTCCAACCTGGTACCACATGTTCTTTTCAGTACTGTGGCAGATCCAGAAATCTGATTGGAGGGATTCAAAAGTGGAATTGTGGGAAAGATTGGCGTTGATTTGAGAGATTACAATACATTCATAGGATGACAGAGGATATACGGCACAGAAAGAGACCATTTAGTCCAATCAGTCCAAGCTTGTGATAATGCCCCAATTGAGCCTCCTCCCATCTTTTCTGATCTTTTTCTTTCACCCTCATAGGCTTGTCTAGCTTCCCCTTAACTGCACCTCTACTATTTGTTTCAGTCATCCCTGTGGTAGCAAGTTCCATATTCTTACCTCTATTTGGGTAAAGAAGTTTCTTCTGAGTTTTCTATTAGATTTCTTGGAACTAATTTATATTGATGGCCTCTAGTCATGCTCTTTCCCACAAGAAACAACATTCTTTTTGTATCCATTCTATCAAAACCTTTCATAAATTTAAAGACCTCTACTAGGTCACCCCCATCCCCCTGCCTCATCCATCTTCTTTCAAGACAAAAGAGTCCCAGTCTGCGGAGTCAGTCTTTTCCTCAGATGTAAACCCAAATATTTCTGGTATCATCCTTGTAAATCTTCATTACACCCTCTCCTGTGACTCTATATCCTTTTTTTAATAATATGGAGACCAGAAATTTATGCAGTTCAAGGCCTTTGAAGAAGAAAAGGAAGTTGGTGATGGGGCAATAGTTTGCAAGGACAGAGGAATTAAGAATTTTTTTGAGAAGGATGATAATGGCAGATTTGAAAGGGGTGAGGGGTCAGTGCCTGAGGAGAGGGAACCATTAATAATATCAGCTAACGCTGGGCACTGGAAGGGAAGATGCATGGTCAACAGTTTGTTTGGAACAGGATTGAGTGAGTAGGAGGTGGGTTTCATGGATACCATGAGCTTGGAGAGATAAAGGAGGAAGATGGAATGAAATCTAGAGAAAGTCATGAGTTCAGGATAGGGCAGCAGGAAACATTTTGGGAAGCCTGGCCTAGTGGGCTAGGGGAAGGGAAGCGGAAGAGGCAGCTGAAAGGATGGCCTTGATCTTTGAGACATGAAAGCCCATGAGCTCAAGAACTTGTTGATGGAGGTGAAAGTGAAGGACATAGAGGAGGGTGGATTAAGGAGATGGTTTGTGGTGGAGAAGAGAAGCTGCATGTCATCTTTAGAGAGCTGGATGATCTTTGAATAGTGAACAGTGTTAGCAATAGAGCGCAGGACCTGATAATGCTTAATGTGAGCCAGCGAGATCTGACAATGGATGGTTAAACTAGTTGTCCACTGAAAATATTTAAAACTGTGTCGCTTGGGTTTGAGGGAATGGAAATGCAGGGTATACCAAGGGAATGGCTAGGGTAAATGAGATTAATAGTTTTAATGGGGGCAAGGCCATGAATGGTGATCAAAAAGATATGATTTAGCAGATCAATATCTACAAAAATATCATGATGAATTGTGAGCCAAAAGCTAGATAGTTGGAAATTATATAATGCAGTGGTAAATGAGTTGAGGCTGATTTTTTTTTCAGGGGCAGATACAGACAAAAGATGTTGGAAAGGGGAATGGGTATGTGGTTGGAAGCGATACAAAGAACTGATAAAGATTGCCTTATTAGTAATCGTAATGATAGGAGCAGCAAGGCCAAGTAACTGAAGTTTTGTGTCCAATTCTAGCAACTGCATTTTAGGAAGGATGTGAAGACTTTAGAGGGCGTAGAATAGATTTACAAGAATGGTTCCAGAGATGAGAGACTTCAGTTATGCGGTGGCTCAATGGTTTGTCAATGGAGTAGTGATCCAGAGACCCAGGGTAATGCTTGGGGGACCTATATTTGAATCCCACCATGGCAGATTGTGGAATTGGAATTCAATAAAAATCTGGAGTTAAAAGTCTGATGAAGACCATGAAACCATTGTCGTAAAAACCCATCTGGTTCACTAATGCCCTTTGGGGAAGGAAATCTGCTGTCCTTACCTGGTCTGACCTACATGTGACTCCAGACCCACAGCAATGTGGTTGACTTTTATCTGCAAAACGGAGCTTAACCTCTGAAATGGCCTAGCAAGCCATTCATTTGTATCAAACCGTTATGAAGTCTATAAGGAATTAAATCAGTTGGCATCGACTTAGGGACCCAAAACGACAACAGCAAAGTCCTCCTTGCTGACATCTGGGAGCTTGTGCCAAAATTGGGAGAGCTGTCTCACAGACTGGTCAATAAACAGTCTGACATAGTCATCCTCATGGAATCGCACCCTACAGATAATGTCCCGGACATCGCTGTCACCATCACTGTGTATGTCCTGTCCCACCGGCAGGAAAGACCCAGCAGAGGTGGCAGCACATTGGTATACAGTCAGGAGGGAGTTGCCCTGGGGTCCTCAACATCAACTCTGGATGGCAGGAAGTCTTATGGCATCAGATCAAGCGTGGGCAAGGAAACTTCCTGCTCATTACCATGTATCATGCCCCCTCGGCTGAATCAGTGCTCCTCCATGTTGAACACCGCTTGGAGGAAACACTGAGGGTGGCAAGGGTGCAGAATGTACTCTAGGTGGGGGACTTCAATGTCCATCACCAAGAGTCACTCGGTAGCATCACTACTGACGAAACTGGCTGAGTCCTAAAGGATATAGCTGCTAGACTGGGTCTGCAGCAAGTGGAGAGAGAACCAACAAGATGGAAAAACCAACTTGACCTCATCCTCTCTAATCTGCCTGCCACAGATGTATCTGTCCATGACAGCATCGGTAGGAGTGACCACCGCACAGTCATTGTGGAGCAAAGTCCTATCTTCACATTGAGGGTACCCTCCATCGTGTTATATGGGACTACCACCAAGCTAAATGAGATAGATTTCAAACAGATCTAGCAACTCAAGACTGGGTATCATGAGGCACTGTAGGCTATCAGCAGCAGCAGAATTGCACTCAACCACAATCTGTCGCCTCTTGGCCCAGCATATCCCCCACTCTACCATTATCACAAAGCCAGGGGATCAGCCCTGGTTCAATGAAGTGTTCAGGAGGGGATGCCTAAAAATGAGGTGTCAACCTGGTGAAGCTGCAACTCAGGACTACTTGGGTGCCAAACAGCGTAAGTAGCATGCAATAGACAGAGTAAAGCAATCCCACAACCTATGGATCAGATCCAAGCTTTGCAGTCCTGCCACATCCAGTCATAAATGGTGGTGGACAATGAGACAGCCCACTGGAGGAGGAGGCTCCACAAATAACCCCATCTTCAATGATGGGAGGGCCCAGCACATCAGTGCAAAAGATAAAGCCGAAACATTTGCAACCATCTTCAACCAGAAGTGCTGAGTGGCTGATCCATCTCAGCCTCCTCTTGACATCATCAAAGATGTCAGTTTTCAGCCGATTCGATTCACTTCACGTGATATCCAGAAATGGCTGAAAGCGCTGGAAAGTGCAAAGGCTATGGGCCTTGACAATATTCTGGCAATGGTACTGAAGACTTGTGCTCCAGAACTTGTTGCGCCCCTAGCCAAGTTGTTCCAGTGCGGCTACAACATGGCATCTACCTGGCAATGTAGAAAACTGCCCAGGTTTGTCTTGCACGCAAAAAGCAGGACAAATCCAACCCGAGCATCCCATCAGTTTACTCTCAATTATCAGTAAAGTGATGGAAGGGGTCATCAACAGTGCTATCAAGCGGCACTTGCTTTGAAATAAACTGCTCACTGATGCTCAAATTCCACCAGGGTCACTCAACTCCTGATCTCATTACAGCCTTGGTTCAAACATTGACAAAAGGGCTGAACTCCAGAAGTGGGGTGAGACTGACTGTCCTTGACATCAAGGCTGCATCTGACTGAGTGTGGCATCAATGAGTCAAAGCATTACTGGAGTCAATGGGAATCAGGGGGAAAACCCTCCACTGGTTGGAATCATGCCTAGCACAAAGAAAGATGGTTGTGGTGGTGGGCGGTGAATCTCTCAGTTCCAGGACATCACTGCAGGAGTTCCTCAGGGCAGTGTCCTCGGCCCAACCATCTTCAGCTGCTTCATCAATGACCTTCCTTCCATCGTAAGGTCAGAAGTGCAGATGTTCGCTGATGATTGCACAATGTTCAGGATCATTTATGACTCCTCAGATACTGAAGTAGTCTATGTCCAAATGTAGCAAGGCCTGGACAATATCCAGGCTTGGGTTGACAAGTGGCAAGTGACATTCGCGCCACACAAGTATCAGGCAATGGCCATCTCCAACAAAACAAAAATTGCTGGAAAAGCTCAGCATGTCTGACAGCATCTGTGAAGAGAAAGACAGAGTTAACATTTTGAGTCTGTATGACTTCTTCAGAACTAAAGAGAAGTTGAATTGTGGTGAAATATACACTGTTTAAGGGGGATGGAACAGGTGAAGCTGGATAGAAGGCCAGTGATAGGTGGAGGCGAAGGAGAGATTGCAAACAATGTCATAAGCAAAAGGTTGAAGGGGTGTTGATGGTGGTGAGCTGGCTAAAGGAGGTGCTAATGGTGACATTAAGAGTAGAAAGCAGAATGAGCAAGTGACAGATGGCCCTAGTGGGGTTGGGGTAGGGTAATGGGACAGTGTGGGAAAAAAGATCACAATAGGTTAAAAGGTGGGGATAAAACAATGAATGGAAATAAATGTTTAAAATAATAATAGAAATAGGTGGGGGGAAATATATATATATTAAAATTAAAAACTAAATATTGACAAAAGGGGGATCAAAAAGGGGTGAGGATGGAGGAGAGAGTTCATGATCTGAAGTTGTTAGTTGAAGTTGACCATCTCTAACAAGAGAGAATCTAACCATCACCCCTTGATGTTCAATGGCATTACCATCACTGAATCCCCCACTATCAACATCCTGGGGGTTACCATTGACCAGAGACTGAACTGAACTAGCCATATAAATACTGTGGCTACAAGAGCAGGTCAGAGGCTAGGAATTGTGTGACAAGTAACTCACCTCCTGACTCCCCAAAGCTTGTCCACCATCTACAAGGCACAAGTCAGGAGTGTAATGGAATACTCTCCATTTGCCTGGATGAATGCAGATCCATTAACACTCAAGAAGCTTGACATCATCCAGGACAAAGCTTGGCACCACATCCAGAAAAATTCACTCCCTCCACCACTGATGTGCAGGGGCAGCAGTGTGAACCATCTGCAAGATGCACTGCAGGACCATACTAAGCCTCCTTCGACACCACATTCCAAACCCAGGACTGCTGCCACCTAGAAGGACAGGGGCAGCAGATGCATGGGAACACCACCACCTGGAAGCTCCCCTCCAAGTCACTCACCATCCTGACTTGGAAATATATTGCTGTTCTTTCACTGTCACTGGTTCAAAACCCTGGATCTCCCTCCCCAGCAGCAATGTGGGTGTACCTACACAACAGGGACTGTAGCAGTTCAAGATGCCAGCTCACCACCGCCTTCTCAAGGGCAGTTAGGGATGGGCAATAAATGCTGGCCTAGCCAGTGATGACCACATCCCATGAATGAAAAAGAGTTTCCTATATAAATTGGAACATTTGGTGGTGTTGTCATTAGAGAAGGGAAGGTTGAGTGGTGATTTGTTAAAAGTGTTCAAAAACATAAGGGGTGTAGACAAATTAAATAGAGAGAAAGCATTCTCATTGCTGGAAGGGTCAAGAACCAGGGAACACCGATATAATGTGATTAGCAAAATAGCCAGAGGCAACATGAGGCTTTTTTTATACAGTGAGTATTTATGATCTGGAATGCACTGTCTAAAAGGGTGGCGGATCCAGATTCAATCATTTTATAAAAGAGGGAGTCAAGCCTGGGGTATGAGCAGGAGGATAGGAAAGATGGCCATTACTGAGAGATTGAGGTTTGTGAGGGTTAAGTATCTGAGGATGAAGAAAGGAGGAGAGACATGATGGTGGAAAGGATAAAAAGAAAAGAGGAATAAGGGGAGAGGAAAAGGGAAAAAGAAGTGATTGGTTCAGATCTGAACCAGCAACCGAAACGCAAATGCTAATGCACTCGGAAAAATTAAGATATATAGGCATGGTTACATGATAGATCAAGCTAGCCATGCTTTGCAATGCTCAGTGGGGAGAGAGAAGACAATAAGAGAAACTAGATTAAAAGTCAAAGTTCTGATAAAGTTGATGTAAATTGTGTGAAATCAGTGATGAATTGTGATGCATTGTGCCAAGACAGATGAATGAGACCATATGCTATTCAACAATGCAAGATGCAAGTTTCCATTAAGTGAGTCAACTGTTGCTGCTGCTGGTGCATAGCTGTCCACAAAAAGGACAAGACGGTCACTGATAACCTTGGAATTACTACTGACAAACCTGACATTTGCAATAACAAACACTATTTCTCCAATGGTCAAATTGAGAATCAAGAATCATTTAAGTGAATTTTTTGATAGTTTCCTATTAATTTTAAAGATCAGTAAGATTGAGAATTATTTAATTACTCATCAGTCAAGGTGACCAAGTTTTATGAAATAAAATAAAGGACACTACAAACAGAGATGGGGAGAGGGTGGGGTTGGGGGTTGTTGCTGGAGACAATAAGAGCTGGGGGTTGGGAAGCGGTGAGAAACTGGATTCCTCACCTCCAGCTTATTACTGTCCAATCAGCCATTGAAGACAGCGGGACAGCCATTCTTCCCATGGACAGGCTCCTCACTGACTTTTTAGCCTGGGAGGGTAAGGTGGGGTGCAAGGACCACAATGCCCCATAAAATCCAACCCCAGGCTCAGTTTCCCACAGCTGTCTGAGAAATGAGGAACAAAAGGTGTCCCTTCAGGGACACAGGATAAGCAAAGTAAGGGACAATTCTGTAAAATACAGAATATTTAGTCACTCTGCAGCTTCTGATTCATCAAAAGTGAGTTGTTGTTGTTCCAACTACCATTGCCGCAGTAAGATAATGGGGGAGCATATTATGGGGGCGGGGGAATGACTCACATATACACCTTCCAGAAGGAAAGTCGGCGTGGAGCTGACTGACTCCGCACCAGCCCACTCCGCAGCCATAACGTGCTGCGGTTAGTCTAATGAGGCTGCCTGTGGGACTTCCGCCCCTCAATCAGGATGAAGTCCTGCCCTTGGGAGCTAGTGGCCAATTGGCTGGCAGTTCCAGCAGCGCCAAGAATGTATTAGTTGGCACTGTGAGGGCTGCAACCAGGAACAAGCAGAATGCCCAATGGTTCCCTGAGTGACATAAATCCGGGATGTTGGGTGGGAAGGCTATCAGCAGTTTAGGGAGGGGGGTGGCGATTGGGATTGGTGGGTTTTACAGAGCAGGTGGGTAGGAAGAAAGCGGGGTACTATCTTATGGGGCTTCCCCCTGAAGCACAAAGGGAAATCCCCCAAAAGATAGAAGTCCCCCTTTCTTCCCACCCTTCCAAAAAGATTTTTTTTAAAAACGGCCTTCCTACTCCTGCTCACACCAGCTGTATTAAGGTGTGAGCAGCATGTCATCAGGGTCAATTGGCTTCATAACAAGTTCAATTGACTCTTGATTACTCATTTAAATACGGCAGGCTGGCTTCCAATTTTGACGCCTGTCCATCCACTGTGCTATGGGAGTGAGCTGGAGGGTGGGCAGGAAGGTGGCGGGATGGGCACCCACCTTATCTTATGTGCATGGCCCCACCTCCCCCTGCCGAAAACAAGCCCAGCGGGGTCACGTAAAATCCAGCCCAATGATTTGTCAGTGAGCCAACCTGACACTGTGAAAAACGCCCTTTAGCAATCGTTCTTACTGCCGGGCCCTCGCAAGAAGAAAGTTGAAACTGACCAAAGCCACAGGATGGATCTCTGTTGATATTGTAATTACTCTTTTCAGTCGCCATACTGGTCGGTTGTAGGTGGTATACATAATTGACAGTGCTGGAGGAATTGAATTTATGGTCAGTGGTGATGGATGTCATCTGGAGAATTCTCTCTGCTTCGCCCCAGAGAAACTGACAAATGCAGCAAGAACCTGTCAGAAAAGCTTCTGAATTGACAAGTAAAAGCTCAAATCACCAAAGTTCTACCAACAGAAATAAATAGCCAAGGTAAGTGAGGTTAATTAACAATGCATTTCTCATATAAATTTCATTTACAAGTTCAACTTTTTAACTTCCTTTTGAAGTTTCTCCCACTCTAAGATTTTAACCTAACTTCTATTGGTTATAATGAGCATCAGTTATTGCAATCCTGGCAAATATATCCTAAATTACTCTTCGATTACCTTAAAAAGGATATTTTCCTGTTATAAAAACCACATGACTTGCAATACAATTAAGATATTATTTAATAAATGCAAATGTAATTATTAAATAGATGTTTAATTATCTATATTTCCATTAACTTCTGTGTATTTTTCCTGGAAGGTTAAAAACAGACTGAGAAGAATGACAGATGTCTGGACCTCTAAATTGCATTGCGGGATTATAACATACAAACATTTAACATGTTCATCCAAATGGATCAAAGCCTTGCTAAAATTACAGCGAGAAACCTGGGATGAATTTGTTAAGCATTTATATTCTGGTATCCCACAGTGCAATTTTAGGATCCTGAGGAACAGTTAAAAATAACAGACTAATCAAACTGACACCAATGCTAGGAAACAGGTGGTTAGGGTCACTCCCCTCTTGCCTTACGATACCCCAGTGTGATTGCTGAAGCTGAAAGAATGCAGAGCGTTGTGGAAGAACTGCAAAGATATAAAAATAACAAAGCACCTGGGCCAGTTTCTGGGTTAAGCACTTATCACTAATAGCACTTACCCCCAGAGTAACTTTCCAATTTAAGGCATTAACACAGCAAGGGTGTTTTATTTGCCAATCCCTTTCAATATAAGGTGAAATTATGGTAAACATTCACTTTTGATCTCCTTATTGTTATTGGAAAAATAATCGTATTCAGTTTGATGTTAACTTTAGTTAACTGGGGAAACAAGATGTTTGTTGTGTTTAGTTTGAGGTCAATCCTGAGATCAATGACATATTCTGGATTTGGATTACCAACAATGCAAAATATGCTCTAGGGCCTGAGTTATTGAACTAAAGAAGGATTTTTTTTTTAGAAATCTGTTGAGTGGCTCTCTGATTGTGAGCTCAGCGTGTGTTAGTCTGACCAGCTGGGATAACTGAGATGTTCAATAGATGTGTGAGCGCTCTCTTTAGCTAATGACTGGCTGCTGATTTTCTGCATATTCACTGAACAAATAGAGAATGTGTTTTTTCTCCCAGCACTTTGAAGTTTCTTTTCAGGAGTTATGTTTAAACCATGAATAATACGAGCAGAATGAATTGAATAAAGTAGGGATATTGGTTAATTGATATTTAATATAATCGTGGCTTCATCAAGCATGGACCTTTGAGACTCAAATAGAAGAAACAACAGAACACAGAACAAAAGCAGATAGCACTATTGGAATATTCTACAGTTACATAAAAACTAAAAATAAGCATTTGAGCAAAATATGAATTATAGCTCTGGTTATTAATTTGAATATTAATTATTATTTCTAAAGTTATTAATAGAGGCAATGTTAGCGGCATTCACTTATTCTGCATCAATGTGATTTAAGTCTGCCAGAAATTGTTTACCTCTCTTTTGCTCCCATTTGTTTTTGAATGACTGTTCAGCACGATCTCTTAAAGGGTTCTGTTATCCTATTAAAAAATCTTAAAGAAGTTTGCTCAACTCCAGTTCAATGGAGAT
Organism: Carcharodon carcharias; assembly: GCF_017639515.1. NCBI lineage: Eukaryota > Metazoa > Chordata > Chondrichthyes > Lamniformes > Lamnidae > Carcharodon > Carcharodon carcharias. The sequence continues at coordinate 58,215,735 of NC_054470.1, read as the reverse complement.
GGTTGCAGCAGTTTGACATAAGTTTAACCAGTTCCAGTTTAACTTCTGGATGGCTGATCAGAGAAGAGCTCCTGCAGCCCACCTGGCCCAGCAGTGCAGACGTCAGAGCCATTTTGAGGCCTCGTTTAAATAGAACTGGCAAACTGCCAGTCCTAAATGGGCATTGCAATTTACCTTACCTGATCCAATGTGACTAAATTTTAGACAAACAGGAGCAAGTAGCAAGCATATTTTGGGGAGGGATAGTTTGTGACTGTATGGGGAAAGCATCAGGTGGCAGTGGCCCACATTATTTTTGTGATCCAGGAAGAATCTCAACCCCACAAATTTAATTTTAAGTGTACCTTTTCTGTGGCTTGATCAGTTTTATTGCCACTACGACGGAGAATGCAAAATGAAGTGCCTACTAGACCCACCCTAAAATGGCAATCAAGGTCCAATGAATGTTATCAGATTCAAATATTTATACCAAAAGGACATGTAGCCAGAAACAGGCAAGTGCTTTGTGACATAAAAATCAGCTCCCACAAAAGTGCCAGTTGGTAGAGTGTTGCTATTCATCTTTGCAATGAATTAAGCTACCTGTAGCCTTCCAAAGATGCTTACGTAGTCTTACATTAATGGATAGCATCTCCTGCACAGAAACGGGCCGTTCAGATCAGCAGGTCCATGCTTATGCTCCACACAGCTCTCTTCTCACCTTCTTTCATCTAACTTTATCAACATACCTTTCAATTCTTTTCTTCCTCTCATATTTATCAAGATTCCCCTTAAATGCATCTATGTTATTCACTTCAGCTACTACTTCTGGTAGCAAGTTCAACATTCTAACCACTCTCTAGGTGAATAAATCTCTTCTGAATTCCCTATCGGGTTTATTAGCAACTACCTTAGATTTATGGCACCTACTTTTGGTCGACCCCTCGACATCTCTAGGCTGTAAGAGTCATTTAAGCAGTTAACCATGAGGCTTATTTTTAGGCTGATTGCAAATGTTGCTATTGTGCTCCCCTCTATCAAAGTCAGTGTTGAGAAAAGTGATGGAGACCCAACAGAAATCCTTGGGAGACATGACTGTTTACATCCCTTCTTAATGGTCTAGATGACAGCTTCAAATCTGTTTTCAAGGCCAGGTTAAAAATACAACAGTGCACTTTATTACAACAATGTTGTTAAGTAGTTTAGACTTTGTCTCAAGGAGGTTTGCCATTTTTGTCGGTGCAGGTTCGATGTGTAATTCTGTGATTCTGTGTGATTTGCATGCAGGTACATTTGCTTTAAAGACCAATCAAAACTCATGAACAATAGTGTACAGGTGAATCCAGTGAATATGACCTTTTTTTGCAGTTGGTATGTAAACAAAACAATAATACTGCAAATTTTCATCAAAGGACTGAACAATCATCTGCAGGATTTCTTCATTCCTGAAGTTTACTGATGGCTTCAAGCTTATGCATTCTCCCTCTCCACTTCCAGCTTGGTTTGAAGGCACTCAATTCTAGTCTTATATTGTTACAGAAATGCAATAATCCAGAACCCATCCTCAGTAGAATCTTCTTAGATAGCAATGATCCCAAGCTTCCAGAATAAAACTGAAATTTGATTATAACACTAGCAGCAAGAGTAACACAGCTTGTTTATCTCCACATGCAGAAGTCATGATGTTGTATAACTCAAGCCCCTATTCCTCAAGGAGAGATATCTTTTTGGCACAAGGAAGATGCTTGCAATATTGCCAACAGTGTTTGGTAGTTATAATGGGCTTATAATTTGGAGGACTAAGACCAAAGGCATCACATGATCTCAAGTCAAATCTGTCACCGTTCCCAAATGGAAATTAGTTTTGGACCACAATATCACATGTGACATAAGTATCATAATCAGTTAAAAGGGGACATAGGAACAGAAGAAGGCACTGGTGCTTGTGAGCCCTTAGTAAGTGAAAGGGTCCAGACTCTAGAATTTCAGCTTCAATTTATAGCAAACAAAAATGGAGGTTCCAAACTAAAACATTGGCTGGAATTTTCTGTGCCGGCCACCGTTGGACGTCTTTGCTGGCATAAGTGGACAATATGGAGTGATTGGTTTCACAACGGGGGTGAAGCCAGTTTGCGATCGTCTGCTCAGCCTGCCGGTGGCAGGCCATGTTGTCCGCCATCAGATGTCTGGAACCTCATTGTAAAACATCAATATATCATTATTATGCCAGCCTGCTGGAATTGCCCATTCCCCCCCACCACCCCCCCACCCCCCCACCCCCCCCACCCCCCCACCCCCTTCCAACTGGATCGTTTGCCCATGTCAGAGGAAAAACACACCGATGCTTTTCACAACAGCACATAAGCAACCTACACTTAGCGGGCTGCACTGTGCTTGGGACTTCAAGGTTTGTTTGCCTACCTTGCTTCAGTCAGCACTTGCAGTCATCACACCAGGCTTCACAGACAGCACCACATCACTTTTAGGGGGGCTCATGGCAGGTCTCTACCTACCAGACCAGCCATATGTGGGTGGCTTTTCAATGGCTGCAGGGCTAGGTCTTGCTTGGTGACGGAGAGGAAATGGAAGAGGCTGTCAGACGAGAACTGGGAAAGGAGGGTAACCCAGGGTGTGTGTGGGGGCACATATTGATATGTGCAATTGGCCTCAAGATGCTGATGCCTGAGGAGGCAGTCTCCAGAGGAGATGAGGCCAGATGGCCATGTGAGACCATGTTTGTGTGAGGATGAGTGGTGATGTCCCTTGAGCTGGCAGTGAGTAAGATGCCAGTGAACGTGTAATGGGCTCGAGTGTGTGAGTTTAGGGTGCTGAGTTGGTTGCCATACCCTGGCTGCATGGATGAGATCATTCATCCTCTTTCTGCATTGGATGGCCAGCCTCTCTGTGCAATATTGCACTGAGCACCACTGCCATCACCTACCAAGCCGTGGCAGTAATGTTGCTGCCCCTCCTATAGCCAGAGGGGGGCAGAAGACATCACAGCGGGCCTCTACATCATCCAAAGGGAGCTCGAGGGCAGCATGCCTTTCGGGGCCATGCCTTCTTTTCTGCAGTTCTGGGCTGGAAACACTGAACGTGGCTGTACTTTAAATGTGGTGCCTGGCATGATGAAGCAGCAAGGTGATGGCATGGCAGGCAAATCGGAGCCCGCCCACCATGGAAACAGCATGTTTCCCAGGAATGCATAATTAATGTGGCAGGTTTGGGACAATACAGCGCGAAAACCTGCCATCCTGGCCGGTGGGTAAAATGTCTTTTTGCCCACCAGCTACTGCACTTAGCGTAAATCTGGTACAATTCTGCCCATTATATATCAGTGGCCAGGGCCATTTAAAACACATAACATTTCCTGCAATCAGTGCTGAAGTTGAGAATTGGACAAATTTGGCAACATTGTCCCCCCATCGGGGGGTGGGGGGGATGTTGTGTGGGAGCAGGCGTGGGTGGGTGGGTTCCCAATCGGCGCCCCCAGTCAGGGGCGTGCCGCCATTTTATGTGGGCGAGGCAGTTAAGGCCCACCCAGCATGACATCTGCCAGGAAGCACTATGTGCTCCTTGTGCGGGCTGGGTGGGCGTTTCCCTGAGCCGGGAGTGCGCTCTTTCACGCATGCACACGAAAGAGCGCACAGATCTCCCTGAGGCAGCATCGGCTCATTAAATAAAGATGAGAAAAACAATTACTGACATGTCCCCTCATGTGCCACTGTCACATGAGGTGGGACATGTCAATTTCTTTTATTTAGAGATTTCATACGAATTTTAATATCCTCATGAAACCTCGTCCCACCCGTGGGTGAGGTTTCATGTTTTTTCAGAAGCCCGCCAGGGCTCCCAGCCTCCCCACCAACCTTAAGGTTGGACGGGCAGGTCCGTTAATCACTTTAATTACTTTTTTAATGGCCTTCACAGGCCTTTGACAGCTCGGTGGGCGCACAGCCGATTCGGGTTGTGCATCCGCTGAACTGAAAATCTAAATGACGCGGGGTGATGTTGGGACACAGCCAATTGAGCAAAATCATTTTCATATTCACCACTTCCTTTTAAATTTCAAATGTATTGCAGCTGCAGCTAAAATTTGCAAATATTCATTTTGGTTAACAATATACCAAGCTTTTTGTTTGGCTTAAGAAATTAATTGGAACTTCAATTGGATCTTCACTTCAAAAATTAAAAAGATCTTTTTAATCCATGATAGTATTAATTCACTCCAACTTTTAATAGTTGATTTAACCTCATAACAGCTTGCTATGATGTGGGTTTGGAAATAATTCTTAAATGCACCTTCCTGACACAATAACTAATGGTCCAATAACTAGTGTGAAGAACTACAAACAAAAAGAACATAAGAAATAGGAGCAACCCATTGGGCCTCTTGAGCCTTTCTGCCACTCAGTAAGATCATGGCTAATCTGATTCTGGCCTTAACTTCATTTCCGGCCTGCCCCCATAAGATTTGACTCCCTTGTCAATCAAAAATCTGTCTAACGCAGCCTTGAATATATCCAATACTCCAGACTTCACTGCTCATTTGGAAAGAGAATTTTAAACACTAACGGCTGTCTGAAGGAAGAAATTCCTCCTCAACTCTGTCTTAAATGGGAGACCCCTTATTTTTAAACTGTGCCCTTAGTTCTAGATTACCCCACAAGAGGAAACATCTTCTTAGCATTTACCCTGTCAAGCCCCCTCAGAATCTCACATGATTCAATAAGATCATCTTTCTAAATTCCAATAAGTATGGGCCCAACCTGCTCAACTTTTCCTCATAAGGCAAACTCCTCATCCCAGGAATCAGCCTAGTGAACCTTCTCTGAAAGGTGTCCTATGCAACATGTCCCTCCTTAAGTAAGGTGACCAAAACTGTACTCAGTACTCTAGGTGTTATCAGGCCAACGCCCTATACAGTTGTAGCAAGACTTCCCTACTGTTATACTCCATCTCCCTTGCAATAAAGGCCAACATTCTGTTTGCCTTCCTAATTACTTGCTGTATCTGTATGCTGACTTTTTGCAATACATGTACAAGGACACACAAGTCCCTCTGTACCGCAGCATTATGCAGTCTCTTTCCATTTAAATAATATTCTGCTTTTCTATTATTCCAGCCAAAGTGGAAAACTATTTTTCTTTCCACAGAGGCTGTTAGACCTGCTGAGTTTTTCCAGCATTTTCTGTTTTGTGGAAAACCTCACATTTTCCTACATTATACTCTATCTGCCAAATTTTTGTCCGCTCACTTAACCTATTTATATCTCTTTGCATGCTCTTTGTATCCTCCTTATAACCTGCTTTCCTACTTATCTTTGTATCTTCATCAAAATTGACTACAATACAGTGGGCTCCTTCACCCAAGTCATTAATATAGATCATAAACAGTTGAGGCACTAGCACTGATCCCTGTAACTTTACCAATTAGTTTTCCATCCTGAAAATGACCACTTATCCTGACTCTCTGTTTCCTGTTCATTAACTAATTCTCTATTCATGCTAAAATATCATGCCCAACATCTTAAGTTCTTATTTAGTGTGGTAGACTTTTATGAGGCACTTTATCAAATGCCTTTTGGAAATCTAAATACGCTTCATATACTGGGTCCCCTTTACCCATCTTGCTTGTTGCATCCTCAAAGAACCCTGATAAATTTGTCAAACAAAATTTCCCATTCACAAAGCCATGTTGACTCTGCTTGATTGTATTATGCTTTTCTAAAAGTCCCAATGACAGCCGTTAAGATTACTGGCCTATAGTTTCCTGCTTTCTGTCTCCCTCCTTTCTTGAACTGCCAGTTTCCAGTCCGCTGGGAATTTTCCAGATCCTGGGGAGTTTTGGAAGATTACAACCAATGCATCCACTATCTCTGCAGCCACTTCCATTGAGACCCTAGAATGGAAGCCATCAGGTCCAGGGGACTTATGAGTTTTAAGTTCCATTAGCTTTCCAATTAATTTTTCTTTAGTGATAGTGATTGTTTTAAGTTCCTCCCTCCCTTTTGCCTCTTAATTTTCTTGGGATGCTTCTCCTGTTTGCCACTATGAAAATGAATGCAAAGTACTTGTTCAAAATCTCTGCCATTTCCTTGTTTGCCATTATTAATTCCCCAGTCTTACCTTCTTCGGGACCAAAGATCACTTTAACTACTTTTTTCATTTTTTGTATACTTGTAGAAGCATTTACTGTCTGTTCTTACATTTCTTTTTAGTATTCTCTCATACTCCAATTTGTGCCACTTTATTTTTTCCAAGTCATCCTTTGCTGGTTTTTAAAACTTTGCCAATCTTCTGGCCTACCACTAATCTTCACAGTATTGTATACCTTTTGTTTCAATTTGATACCACCTTTAACTTCCTTAGTTAGCATCAGATGATGCATCCTTCTGGTAGAGTTTTTCTTCCTCAATGGAATATTTCTTTTCTGCGAATAATGAAATTAACTCAGTCCACTTTAGCCACTCTGTCTTCATACCCTTGTACTTGCCTTTATTTAAGTTATGGGCCTACATTTCTCACTCTGAAACTGAATGTGAAGTTCACATGTGAAAATAATATTATGATCACTCTTGCCTCGAGGATCATTTACTATGAGGTCTTTAATTAATTCTGTCTTATTACACATTACCAGGGTCCAAAATAGCCTGTTTACTAGTAGGTTCCAGAATGTATTACTCTAAGAACTGTCTCAAATGACTCCTCTTCAGTTTACCTTTGCCAATTTGATTTGTCCAATTGATATGAAGATATGATATGGAGATTAAAGTCCGATATTTATTGCAGTGCCTTTCTTGCAATACCACATTATTTCTTGATAAATACTCTGTCCAACTATTTAGCTATTGTTAGGGGGCCTATTAACAACTGTCACCAGTGACTTCTCTTTGCTATTTCTTATCTCCATCCAAACTGATTCTATGGATGGAATTTTCCATGCCCATTGGCATCGGGTCTGCTCAGCGGTGTGAGCAGACAGTATGGCGAGAAGGCTAAAAATTGGTTTCATGATGTCATGAAACTAGTTTTCAATCGTCTGCTCTGCCCATCAATGACAGTCTACATTTCCGCCATTGGGTGTCGAGGACCTCATTGTAATACTCTGCATATCATTATTAGGCCAGCCCACTGGAATTGTCCTTCCACACTGAACTGTCCACTCACGTTGGCTAGAAAGCACGCCCAGGTGTTTCACAACTGTACATAGATGGCATGAAACTGGCAAGCTACTCGACCCTTTGAGGATTGTTTGCCTACCTTGCATCAAGCAGCACTTACAGTCACCAGTGCCAGGCTTTGCAGGCAGCGCCACATCACTTTTAGGGGAGCTCACGAACCGGTCTCTACCTACCAGACCAGCAATTATGTGGGGTGGGGTGGGGGGGGGGAGGGGGGGGGGGGGGGCGGTGGGGGGGGGATGCGCGGGGTGGCGGGGGGGTGGCATTTCAACATCTGCAGGTCTTGGGCTGCACTGGGGAAAGTGCAATGGTGTGTGGGGGCTCAGGTTGTTCTGTGCAAGTGGCCTCAAGATGGTGAGGGCTGAGGAGACAGTCTCCAGAGGAGATGAAGCCAGATGGAAATGTGAGGTTGTGTGTGAGAAAGCGAGTGCCGATGTCCCTTGAGCTGGCAGTGAGTGAAATGTCAATGAATGTGTGATGGGTTTGAGTGTGTGAGTTTAGAGTAATGAGATGTCTGCCTTACCCTGACAGCTTGGATGCAGTCATTCACCCTCTATCTGCATAGGATGGCCATCCTCTTTTGTGCAGCATTGGCAGTGATCATCATTGCCATCGCCTACCAAGCCAGAGTAGTGAGATTGCTGGACCTCCTGCAGCTCAAGCGGAGTTAGAGAACATCCCAGCGGACCTCCATGGCGTTCAAAAGACTTTCCAGGGACATGTCACTGAATCGGGGAGCTGCAGTCGTTTTGCCTTTCAGGGGCCATGTTTTCTGTGCAGGAGTCCTGGACTGTAAGCACTGAGAGGTGTGCGTGCGAATACACTTTAAATATGATGCGTGATGCGTGAAGAAGTGGCGAGGTAATGGCGTGGCAGGCAAATGAGAGCCCGCTCACCATCGAAAAGATATGTTTCCCAGGGATTGGGATGACATGGCGTGAAAAGCCGCTATTGCGGCCGGCACATAAAACGTTCTCTTTCCCTCCCGCTACGCACTTCGTGCAAATCTGGTATGATTCCACCCTACATCTTGATCTTCTGAACCAATTCATGGTGCTAACACAGAACTCTTGACATTTCTACATTGCATCTCGAATTTGTTGGTAAACCATGCCTTCCTTCTGTTTTTGTGTTTGTATATTGCTATGTGAAATCAGTAAGACCTGGGCAGCCTTATCAGTAGACAAATCACCTGAGGTGCTATAAGGACAGATTGCCAGGTGCAAAATAAAGACTGTATATTTGTATTACTGTTTTCTTTAGTTTTATTGCTTTACAATGTACTGTAGGCTGTGCATATGCAGTTCCCAACAAAATTTAATTCCAAGTAGGAATGGAAACTCTATCGTTTTAATACTATTGACCGTATAACTGTTATAGGACTTTGTGTATCTTAGGAGTAGCGTTACAGTTGTTCAGTGCTTTAAAAAGACAATAATTAAGTAGGAGTTCCTTGTCATGTCTTACAAGGGAACATAAAAGCATTTCCCCTCATCATATTTCTTTCTTAATAGGTTTCCTAACAAGAGTTTGCCAAAATAGCTTCCAGGTAAACAATAAGCTTCTTGTTCTTACTTAATGTTAGTAAAAATGATCCTTGCAGGGCATTGCTATTAGGATAAAGGAGACGTGTGATATATATTCAGCTTCTATTCAGTGCAGTAAGAGCAGGTATTGTGAAATCCCATTCTTTGGTAACACATCACAAGTCCCATTCAGTACCTGAGTGAAAAGAAATGTTTTTCTCTTGTTCATTTGTGATTTTTTTGTACCTCAGCCAGGAGAGATTGGTGTTTAGGCCATGCCCTCCTCAAATTTGGTGCTAAAGTCAGACATAAAAAAAATGGATATCACAGGAATGACCCTGGGTTTATAAGTAATTTAATAGTATAAGTCATATCTATAAAATAATTATACATCATTTGTAATGTGTCACTAAGGCTAACATTGAGATTGATTTAAAATCTAAATTCACACACTAGATTACTGACTATAAAGGGTTAAAACTGACATTTGGATTTATTTAAGTTTACATATAAACATCTCTATATAAACAATTCATTGTGCAATCAGTTTGTCTAAATAACAATAGTCATTGTACCCCAAAAGTAACTCATCGTGTGAAGTACTTTGAGATATTTCAATATGATATTGAGCTATATGCTGGATGCATTACTATTATCTATTCCTACCCTAAGCCTTCTGTTTGGCTGTTTTTCCTCACTGGCTGGCATTTTTCTCCCCTGAAATGTATGGCAATGAAGGTGGTGATGATGGTGGTGGTGGTGGTGGTGGTGGTCGGGGGGTGGGGAAGGTGCAGTAAAATTGTGTGGGATGGTGTCAGGTCAGCACGCCGATGTCATCATGCTGGGCCCGAATTTTACAAGTGAAGAAAAGGAAGTTGCAATGGGGGCATCACTTGTGTTCCCAAAAACAACAATTGACAGGCAGTTATGAGGTAATAGACATCAATTTTATAATCCCCTCCAGATTTAACAGAAAGCGCATGGGGAACACAGGTCTTTGGAGCCTCGTCAATTTTTAGAGGGCGGCAATGGGACAGAAGCTGTTGTTATTGCTGCACGTAGCAGCCCTGAAGTCAGGCTTTTTTTTCCTCTTGTTGCTTGAAAGGGGTTGGGCAACCATTTACGTGGGGTTGAGATCCCTTGATTGGATCGTGCTCCTGACTGCGGCCTCAATAGAGAGGGGCCTGAGAAGGGGGTGGGTTGGGCAGCATTGCAGCAGCTATTGATAGGATATCCCAGTCAGCTTGGCAGTGCCCAGGTGTCATGAGCATCATTTATTCTGGAGGAGGATCCTTCAGTGGAGAGCTGAACCTCAGAGAAGGGAGCTCCAGGCACACAGATTGGGACAGCAGCAATCCCTGGCCACCTGCAGAGGCAGCCTCAAGACATGGAAGCAGTAGAATGCTACAGAGCAGACAGCAACACGAAGACAAAGGTACCCTGTGGCCACTTTATACAGACAAAGGCTGAACTACCTGCAGGAAGCAGAGAGGCAGAATCACCGAAGATTGCACATCTCTTGAGAGACCGTGACCGATCTGTGTGCCATGATGGTGGAGGAGAGGAACTCTGGTTCCATTGGTGACTATCCATTTTCACTGGCTATCAGGGTGATTGTGGCCCTGACGTTCTACGATTTGGGTTTATTCCAGGGACCCACTCCAATCAGCCACACATCACTGCAAAAAGGTAGTGACAGATAACCTCTTCAGGAGGGCCAACCAGTACATACATTACCAAGCTGATGCGGACAGCCAGACCTAGAGAAACAATGTATTTGGTGACATGGCTGGAATCTTCCAGGTGCTAGGTCTCATAGACTGCATGCATGTGGCCATCAAGTCTCCCAAAGACCAGCCAGTGGCCTTCATTAACTGGAAAGGATTCCACTCCCTCAATGTCCAACTCATCTGTTGCCACTGCCAGCGGATCCAGCAGATTTGTACTTGTTACCCTGGGAGCAATCACAATGCTTATGTTCTCCAGTATATATGGCTCCAGGAGCCATAGTTTTACACCCTCCATGCATGCCTGAAGGCCAGGTTCATGCGAACAAGGATTACTCATTGAAGAGATGGCTGCTGACATGAGTACGGAACCCATGGCCAGAGACAGCGGAATGCTGCATCATGAGCCACGATCAAGCAGACCATCGATCTATTCAAAACAAGATTCAGGTGCCTGAACCAACCAGATGGGGCCCAGTGAGGGTATCCAGCATAGAGCTTGTCTGCTGCACTTTGCACAACCTGGTGCTTCAGAGGGAAATGACCCTGGATGCTGAGGAATTAATGGAGCACGAGGCATCCTCAGGCGACAATGAAGATAATTAAGCTGAAGACCAGCTGCAGCATCCTGATCAATATGGTAGGTTTCATGGAGGGCCCCCACCTATAGATGCAAGAGAGGCTCTGAAGCAGTTATAGTTGCTTGTTTTGGCTAACACTTACCACTGCAGCCAACCAGCCAAATAAAGATCCACATTCCAATTGCACAAAAGTCACCCACCACTGTAAGCCCAGGACTCCTCAGCCAAAAACACCTGGTGCTTCTCCAAAGTGCAAAAGATGAACACACACACACACAAACACACACACACACACACACACCATGGTTGCCTCCATGCAGGGGGTTCTCACTGAACCGTGGGACCACCCAGGATCTTGTTTTTGCCATTTCTCCAAGAATGTTGCTCCTGTAACTTTCTCCTGAGGTTGCTGGAAGGATCACTGGAACTGGATGCTGGAATGATCACTGGTAACTGGAAGCTGGAGAATTCATTGGTAAATGGTTACTGGAGGGGTCACTGGTAACTAGATACTGGGAGGATCATTGGGAACTGGATACTGGAGGGGTCACTGGTAACTGGATACTGGAGGGTTCACTGGTAACTGGACATTGGAAGGATCACTGGTAACTAGGTTCTGGAAGGGCCACTGAAAACTGGACATCGGAAGGATCATTGGTAACTGGATACTGGAGGGGTCATTGGTAATTGGATACTGGAGGGGTTGGTGGTAACTGGGTACTGGAGGAGTTACTGGTAACTGGGTACTGGAGGGGTCACTGGTAACTGGACACTGGAAGGGTCACTGGTAACTGGATGCTGAAAGGATCACTGGTAACTGGATACCAGAAGGGTCGCTGGTAATTGGATACTGAAAGGATCACTGGTAATTGGATGCTAGAAGGGTCACTGGTAACTGGGTGCTAGAAGGGTCACTGGTAACTGGATGCTGAAAGGGTCACTGGTAACTGGGCCCTGACAATATTCCAGCAATAGTACTGAATACCTGTGCTCCCGAACTTGCCGCGCTCCTAGCCAAACTGCTCCAGTACATCTACAACACTGGCATCTACCCGACTATGTGGAAAATTGCCCAGGTATGTCCTGTACACAAACAGTAGGACAAATCCGACTTGGCCAATTACTGCCACATCAGTCTACTCTTGATCATCAGTAAAGTAATGGAAGGTGTTATCAGCAGTGCTATCAAGCAGCACTTGCTTAGCAATAACCTGCTCACTAACACCCATTTTGTGTTCTGCCAGGGCCACTCAGCTCCTGACCTCATTACAGCCTTGGTTCAAACATGGACAAAAGAACTGAACTCCCGAGATGAGGTGAGAGTGACCGCCCTTGACGTCATTTGACAGAGTGTGGAATCAAGGAGCCTGAGCAAAACTGGAGTTAATGGGAATCAGGGGGGAGACTCTCTAATGGTTGGAGTCACCATTCCTGATTAAGAAATATATCACTGTTCCTTCACTGTCACTGGGTCAAAATCCTGAAACTCCCTTCTTAATACCACTGTGAGTGTACCTATACCATATGGACTGCAGCAGTTCAAGAAGGCAGCTCACCACCACCTTCTCAAAGGCAACTAGGGGTGGGCAATAAATGCTGGCCCAGCCAGCGAAGCCCACATCCCATGAATTAATTAAAAAAAACTGGACACTGGAAGGATCATTGGTAACTGGATGCTGGAAGGGCCACTGGTAACTGGTTACTGGAAGGGCCACTGATAACTGGATGCTGGAAGGGTCACTGGTAACTGGGTACTGGAGGTGTCACTAGTAACTGGACACTTGAAGGATCACTGGTTACTCGATAATGGAGGGGTTACTGGTAACTGGATACTGAAAGGACAACTGGTAACTAGATACTGGAGGGGTCACTGGTAACTGGTTGCTGGAAAGGTCACTGGTAACTATGCTGGAGGGCTCACTGGTAACTGGATATTGGAAGGAATACTAGTAACTGGATGCTGAAAGGGTCAGTGGTAAGTGGATACTGGAGGGATTACTGGCAACTGGATGTTGGAGAGGTCACTAGTAACTGGATGTTAGAGGGGTTCACTGGTAACTGGATGCTGGAAGGGGCACTGGTAACTGGATACTGGAGGGGTCACTGGTAACCAGAGGTTGAAGGGTCCTCTGGTAACTGGATACTGGAGTGGTCACTGGTAGCTTGATGATGGAGGGGTCACTGGTAACTGGAAGTTGGAGGGGTCACTATTAACTGGATGTTGGATGGGTCACTGGTATCTGGATGCTAGAGGGGTCACAAGTAATTGGATGCTGGAGCGGTGGAGTAGTGGTAATGTAACTGGCAAGCAATCCAGAGGCCTAGACTAATACTCTAGGGATATGGGTTCAAATCCCATCACGGCAGCTGGTGGAATTTAAATTCAATTAATAAAATCTGGAGTTGAATGCTAGCCTATGTAACCATTATTGATTGTCATAAAAACCTATCTGGTTCACTAAAGCCCTTTAGGGAAGCAAATCTGCCATCCTTACCTGTGACTTACATGTGACACCAGACTCGCAGCAATGTGGCTGACACTTAAATGCCCTCTGGAATGGCCTAACAAGCCAGTCAGTTGTATCAAACAGCTTTAAAGCCTAAAAGAAGGAATGAAACCGGGTGGGCCACCTGGTACCATCCTTGGTACCAGAAACAACAACAGCAAAACAAGCCCAGTCAATCCTGTAAAGTCCTCTGTACTAACATCTGGAGGTCTGTGCCAAAATTGGGAGAGCTGTCCAACAGACTAGTCAAGCAGCTACCTGACATAGTCATACTCATGGAATCATACCTTACAATGTCCTAGACGCCACCATCACTGGGCATTTGGGTATTTCCTGTCCCACCAACAGGCAGGCCCACCAGAGCGGTATACTGTCAGGAGTGAGTTGCTCTGGGAGCCTTCAGCATCAACTCTGGAACCCATGCAGTTTCATGGCATCAGGCCAAACATGGGCAAGGAAACCTCCTGCTGATTACCACCTACGGTTTCCCCCTCAACTAATGAATCAGTACACCTCCATGCTGAACACCACTTGGAGGAAACACTTAGGGTGGCAAGGGCACAGATGGTACACTGGGTAGGGGACTTCAATGTCCATCACCAAAAGTCACTCAGCAGCACCATTACAGACTGAGCTGACTGAGCCCTAAAGGACAGAGCTGCTAGGCTGTGTCTGCGGCAGGTGGTGAGGGGACCAACACAAGGGAAAAACCAATTAGGCCTCATCTTCGCCAATCTACCTGGCACAGGCATCTGTCCATGAGAGTATCAATAGGAGTGACCACCGCACCATCCTTGTTGAATCCAAATTCCCATCTTCACATTGAGGATACCCTCCAGCATGTTGTGTGTCACTATCACCATGCTTAATAGGATAGCTTTTGAACAGACCTAGCAGCTCAAATCTGGGCATCCATGATGTGCTGTGGGATATCAGCAGCAGCAGAATTGTACTCAAACACAATCTGCAACCTCATGGCCTGGCATATCCTCCACTCAACCATTACAATCAAGCCAGGGGATTAACCCTGGTTCAATGAAGAGCACAAGAGGGCATGCCAGGAGCAGCACCAGGTAAACCTGAAAATGTGGTGTCAACCTGGTGAAGCTACGACACAGGAATACTTGCATGTCAAACAGCAAATGCAACATGCAAAAAACAGAATTAAGCGATCCCACAGCGAATGGATCAGATCCATGCAGTCCTGCCACATCCAGTCACAAGTGAAGGTGGACAATTAAACAATTCACTGGAGGAGGAAGCTCCACAAATATCCCCATCCTCAGCAATGGGGAAGCCCTACTCCTTCTGCGCCCATTTCTCTTGTAAGGACAAGAAGGAGAGGGATATAAGGCATAGCAGTGCTGCATGGAAAAGACCAGCTGTCCCACATGGCAGCATGTTGGTGTCGTCACCTGTTCACGCTACAAAATTTCTCCAAAGGCTGAGTACATGTCCTGGGAACACACTACTCCAAAGGTGAGGAGCAGCATGGATGCTGTGTCCCCTCAGCTTCTGCGCATGTGCGGCCAAGGACCTAGGTGGTTTCTTGGAGACCAGGCTCACCTTTCCATACCACAGGTCATTGACTGCTTGTGGCACTGGAACCACGAGGCACTGACAGTGTCAGCAATGTCAATCCATCCCCTCTCCATGGTCGTGGTGACAGTTTTCAGCTCCCTGGGAAAATGATATCCCTCCTGTGCCCAACCACATCAATGAAAACCTGGAAGTCTACCATGGAGCTTGGGACTGGTGTGCACAAACTTAGCTGGTTGCTGCATGACTGTGACATTCTGGCATTGGAGTGCAGGGATAAAGATGTCATTACATGTGTTTGCTTCATGACATGTATAGCATCAGCTAGATAAGGAAAGTTGAATGAGAGGGGCGAATGAGTTCTGGGTTCCTTACAAGTGATGAGTGGTTTCTGCTAAGGTTTGTTTGCCTCCCTGTTCATATGTGCAGGCCATCATGGAATGGTATCCTGCTGTGTGGCAAGTCTATTGGAAGACAAACCTCCTTGATGTGTTTACTTCCATTGTGACGGCATAAAGTTAGGAGTGTCAAGGCCGTTGCACAGCCTGTGTCCTCATATCTAAAGGGTGGTTATATGGGCCAACTGGAGAGACACTTCACTTCAGGGATGTCTGTGGAGAGCAGCCCCTGAAATGTGCTGCTGTGCTCAATGCCAGCACTCTGCTAGGCCCTGCTGCAGCTTAGCATGACAGAGTGCAGATACATGCTGGAGAAGAGCAGAGATGGGCTGTGCCATCAGTGTACTTGTGAGGGGTTCTGAGACAGCAGAATAAAGGCTCCAAGGAATCTGCAATGACTTGGCTATTTCATAGGGGCTACATTTTGCTGGGCTATCTTTCATGAGGGTATTTCATAGTGGGGAGGTGGTGGCGTAGTGGTATTATCACTAGACTGATAATCCAGATGCTCTGGGGACCTGGATTTGAATCCCACCATGGCTGATGATGAAATTTGAATTCAATATAAAAAAACCCTGGAATTAAAAGTCTAATGATGATCATGAAACCACTGTCATAAAAACCCATCTTCTTCCCTAATGTCCATTAGAGAAGGAAATTTGTCTGGCCTACATGTGACTCCAGACCCACAGCATTGTGGT
This sequence comes from Carcharodon carcharias, assembly GCF_017639515.1. NCBI lineage: Eukaryota > Metazoa > Chordata > Chondrichthyes > Lamniformes > Lamnidae > Carcharodon > Carcharodon carcharias. Next base: position 58,199,594 of record NC_054470.1, on the reverse strand, counting down.
TGACTCTTAAATGGCCTAGCAAGCCACTCAGTTCTCAAGGGTAATTAGGGGTAGGCAATAAATACTGGCCTAGCCAGTGACACCCACATCCCATGAATGAATTTTTAAAAAAATTTACTTATCGGACAGCAAGGAGACAGAAAATATGAAGGTCAGTACTCACAAGGAGTGCAGCCAACCTTAGTATCTTCAACCACCAACTGCAACCAACTTTGAGATTTTCCAATAAGATGGCGGCTTGAATTGGCCTGCCTCCATTTCTGGGTCAGATCTACCAAAGTAGACCAATTAAAGCCCGTGGACTGAAAAATTGCACTTAATGCCAGGTTGGAGATTGAGGCAGTGGCCATGCACATTCAGTATCAGAGTAGTTAGGTCTGGGGGTGATGGTCCCAGTCAAGCAAAGGGCTGTTGGTGAGGGCAGGTGGTGCCGTTGCCATGGGCATTGTCATTGCCACTGGGGGACCTCTTCTTTGCCATAGAGTGTTCAAAAATGAAGCTCAATGCCTACCACTGGGAGGCTGCTAGAGTTAACTTCGTGGTCTCCCCATATGCCCGAGGGCACCCCTAGCCACTGGTAAAATGCCAGTGGAGGCAGAAGAGACCTTTGATTGGCCATTTAAGTAGCTTAATTAGGTTCCAGGTAGGTAGGCTGTCTGTAACCATTCCCACAGATGGCATGGTGGCAGGAAGACAGTAGGCACGTCACCCACTGCCTTCCCATGCCATTTTGTCAGCATGTCCACATCCCAGCCCATCCCAAAGAACAGGTAAAATTCAGTACAAAAATAAAAATACCTGGAAAAACTCAGCAGGTCTGGCAGCATCAGTGGAGAGGAACACAGTTAACGTTTCGAGTCCGTATGACTTTTCAACAGAACTAAGTAAAAATAGAAAAGAGGTAAAATATAAGCTGGTTTAAGGGGGGCGGGGTGGTGGGACAGGTAGAGCTGGATAGAGGGCCAGTGATAGGTGGAGATAACCAAAAGATGTCACTGACAAAAGGACAAAGGGGTGTTGAAGGTGGTGATATTATCTAAAGGAATGTGCTAATTAAGGGTAGAAAGCAGGACAAGCAAGGTACAGATAGCCCTAGTGGGGGTGGAGTGGGGTGAAGGGAAGGGATCGAAATAGGCTAAAAGGTAGAGATAAAACAATAGATGGAAATACATTTAAAAATAATAGAAATAGGTGGAAAAAGAAAAATCTATATAAATTATTGGAACAAAAAATGGGGGGGAATCGGAAAAGGGGTGGGGATGGATCTAAAAATGCCTAGTCAGAAGATGAGTTTGCGTTGAGCTTCACTGGAACAATGCAGCAGGCCAAGAACGGACATGTGGGCATGAGAGCAAGGTGGAGTGTTGAAATGGCAAGTGACAGGGAGGTCTGGGTCATGGTTGCGGACAGACCGAAGGTGTTCTGCAAAGCGGTCACCCAGTCTGCGTTTTGTCTCTCCAATGTAGAGGAAACCACATTGGGAGCAACGAATGCAGTAGACTAAATTGAGGGAAGTGCAAGTGAAATGCTGCTTCACTTGAAAGGAGTGTTTGGGCCCTTGGACAGTAAGGAGAGGGGAATTAAAGGGGCAGGTGTTGCCCCTTCTGCAGTTGCATGGGAAGGTGCCATAGGAGGGGGGTGAGGTGTAGGGGGTGATGGAGGAGTGGACCAGGGTGTCATGGAAGGATCCCTGCGGAATGCGCCAGGGGTGTTGAAGGGAAGATGTGTTTGGTTGTGGCATCATGCTGGAGTTGGCAGAAATGGTGGAGGATGATCCTTTGAATGTAGAAGCTGGTGGGGTGATAAGCGAGGACAAGGGGAACCCTATCATGTTTGTGGGAGGGAGAGGAAGGTATGAGGCCGGATGCGCAGGAGATGGGCCGGACATGGTTGAGGGCCCTGTCAACCACCGTGGGTGGAAAACCTCAGTTAAGGAAGAAGGAAGACATGTCAGAGGAACTGTTTCTGAAAGTGGCATCATCAGAACAGATGCGATGGAGGCAAAGAAACTGAGAGAATGGGATGGAGTCCTTACAGGAAGCGGGTTGTGAGGAGCTGTAGTTGAGGTAGCTGTGGGAGTTGGTAGGCTTGTAATGAATGTTGATGGACAGTCTATCACCAGAAATTGAGAAAGAGAGATCAAGGAAGGGAAGGGAAGTGTCAGAGATGGAGCATGTGAAAATGATGGCAGGGTGGAAATTGGAAGCAAAATTAATAAATTTTTCCAAGACCCGACGAGAGCATGAAGCAGCACCGAAGCAATCATCGATGTACCAGAGAAAGAGTTGTGGGAGGGGGCCGGAGTAGGACTGGAACAAGGAATATTCCACATACCCCATAAAGAGACAGGCATAACTGGGGCCCATGCAGGTACCCATAGCCACACCTTTTATTTGGAGGAAGAGAGAGGAGTTTAAGGAGAAATTGTTCAGTGTGAGAACAAGTTCAGCTGGACGGAGGAGAGTAGTGGTGGATGGGGATTGTTCGGGCCTCTGTTCAAGGAAGAAGTGGAGAGCCATCAGACCATTCCGGTGGGGAATGGAGGTGTAGAGGGATTGGACATCCATGGTGAAAAGGAGGCCTGGGGCCAGGGAACTGGAAATTGTTGATATGATGTAGGGTGTCAGAGGAATCACGGATGTAGGTGGGAAGGCACTGGACAAGGGGAGAGAGAATGGAGTCAAGATAGCAAGAAATGAGTTCCGTGGGTCAGGAACAGGCTGGCACGATCAGTCTGCCGGGACAGTCCTGTTTGTGGATTTTGGGTAGGAGGCAGAAGTTGGCCGTCCGAGGTTGGTACCCTTTGAGGTTGGAAGCTGCAGAAGGAAGATTCCCAGAGGAGATGAGGTCAATAACAGTCCTAGAAACAATGGCTTGATGTTCAGTGGTGGGGTCATGGTCAAGGGAGAGGTAGGAGGAAGTGTCTGCGAGTTGACACTCAGCCTCTGCGAGTAGAGGTCAGTGCATCAAACAGCAATAGCACCACCCTTGTCAGCTGGTTTAATGACAATGTCACGATTGGACCTGAGAGAATGGAGTGCAGCAATTTCAGAGAGAGACAGGTTAGAGTGGTTGAGAGGAGCAGAGAAACTGAGAGGACTAATGTCACGCCGACAGTTCTCAAAATTCAGTCCCTTGTCTTTCCAAGTAGGTCCAACTAGAAATAATTAACAATACTATTTAATATATTTGAATAGTTTGAAGAAATGGCAATTTGTTGGAAGGCCAAATGGTGGTCCTGAGCAACCTGCTTATCCATTCCAATTCATTGAACTAGAAATTTGATCTGACTGAAAACAGGCAGGCAGGGGTTGATGTGCATGCTGAACACACCTATGTACATGGTCCCAGGCAGCATGCTGCACTTGTAGTGGAAATGAATTACAATGATTCAGGCCTACAGCCACTGGTACCTGCCCTTGGGGTAGGAAGCCAGATGCCTCTGATGGCACCTAAAGGCCACCGACAGCTTTAAGAGGGGAGTTGTGCCACAACTGTAGACAGGAGATAATGTTGTCATAGTGCTAAAAGTACTGCAAGAGGACGAGAGAGGATCAGACCCAGGTTCTCTGATGACACATTTAAAGCCCTCATCCAAGAGATGTGCAGGAGGAGGGAAATTCCAGTCTTCCAGGGAATACCCCTACCATCAATTGGAAGAGGTTGCACATGCGACTAATACCAGGAGCTTAGTTCCCAGGACATGATAGCAATGTTGCAAGAGGTTCATTGACCTTACTAGAGGTTTCACAGTAAGACTAATGCACTGTTACTCTCTGATCATATTTCCATCACTTCCAGATGCACTACTCACAATGTCTCCTCTTTATTTCCCTTCTTGCACAATTAATGCAACATATTTCATCCCACCTCCTTCTCCTCATAGCCATGCACTCACACTTATTGAAACCTTTCCTTCACAAGACTTAATATATTGCACAGTACCGTCAGGAAGATATAATAATTTCCATAATGATATTGGATTTTTTTGTAAAATAGAGCAATGGTGGGATCTGCCTATGTGTTTATATATGTCTGTGTGTGTGTGTGTGTGTGTGTGTGTGTGTATGTTTGACTTAATTAAATTAGAGGCAGCTAGTCTGGGTACATGGATGTAAGAAGAGAAGTTCGGTTTGAAATGTTAATTAGGCAAACATGGGGAAGTCTAGAAACATAGGTGTCAAGGGAACATTTGCATTTATAAATAAACCAGACTAGATTGTTTTCAAAGAAGGGATGAAATATGCCACCTAGCAAGATGAAGTTTAGAAACAGTGTGTTTATTTTTCCCAAAGATTACTGGTAAAACTTAGTGCTATGAGAGGCTTTTATTATCGGGGAGATAAATTCCAAAGACATAGTGAAACAATGGGTATTTGTATTCAAAGAGGAAAATATGTATAAAGGAGAGAAGACTGTTTGTCAGGGAAGGCATTTTAAGATCTTACAAGTGTGAAAAGCCTTCTGCATCTATACCTCAAGCTACTGTCTTCAAAGGACTGAAGTTAAGAAAACTCACTTTGAATTCAACTCGTTCAGGGTATCATGTTTCTTTGCCTGGGTATTTTCAATTCTCTGTGTCTTACTGTTGCCTTAACAAAAGTGTAACTGGGAGATAGATTGATTAGGGGATTTAGAAGTTATCATAGTAGTAATTTGTAGATCTATGTATGTATTTAAAAATAATTTCTCTTATTAATAAACGTTAATCTCATTTTGTAAAACCTGTACAACTTGGCAGTGTTATTACTACTGAATTCAAGGCATGCACCTTGAAATTTATACAAATTGCAAAGCAAGTTGTGGCAGTTGTTTCAAATTTCCCTTTAGGATTTGAACAACTCAGCATTTACCATTGGCTGTGTCATAACAGTCCATAGCAACCATGTAGCCAAGTTGTGACTGGAACAGGTAACATAGCTCAGTGATAGCCTCCTTTGTGATGTGAAGGAGCTAGAGAAGGTCAGGCTTTTTAAAATTAATTCATGGGTTGTGGGCTTCACTGGCTGGGCCAGCATTTATTGCCCTCCCTAGTTGCACTTGAGAAGGTTGTTGTGAGCTGCTTTCTTGAACTGCTGCAGTCCATGTGGTATAGGTACACCCACAGTGCTGTTAGGAAGGAAGTTTCAGGATTTTGACCCAGTGACAAAGAAGGAACGACAATATATTTCCAAGTCAGGATGGTGAGTGACTTGGAGGGAAACTTCCAGGTGGTGGTGTTCCCATCTATCTGCTGTCCTTGTCCTTCTAGGTGGTAGTGTTCATGGAATTGAAAGGTGCTTTCGAAGGAGCCTGGGTGAATTCCTGCAGTGCATCTTATAGATGGTACACACTGCTGCTACTGTGTGTCAGTGGTGGAGGGAGTGAATGTTTGTGGATGTGATGTGAATCAAGTGGGCTGCTTTGTCCTGGATGGTGTCAAGCTTCTTGAGTGTTGTGGGAGCTGCAACTCATCCAGGCAAGTGGGGAGTATTCCATCACACTCCTGACTTGTGCCTTGTAAATGGGTAGACAGACTTTGGGGAGTCAGGAGGTATATAAAGCCTCTTGACCTGAATGTTTCTGGCTCCTGGGTGACAGGAACTGAAGTGGGGTGGGGCAGACAGTAAAATGGTGGCGTGTTACACCAGGACAGTACCCCAAAGGAGTCCTGCCACCCGGGAAGTTTCCCAATAGCAGGCAAGAGGCAGGCTGGGTTATGGATTGGCTGCCTGCTTCAAGGGATAGGCAACAAATTTGTATAATTAAGGCCCCCCTTAGGGCCCCTTAGGCAGAGGAACCAGCAAAATACAATCATTCCTGCTGCTTTGGGAGGTCATCAGCTTCATGGAGGCAACCTCCCTGCAGCAGCCCAGGGGAGCCAGAGGCTCCAGGGCCCAAAGAGGAGGCTGTATGCAGGAACAGGTTTGGCCCTCTGATCGACAGGGCTTTTAATCCTTCGTCATTCTAAATTTAATATTTTATATTATATTCATATTAGCTTTATTATTTCTATTTACCCACCTCAGCAGCACCCACCTTAAGCTGCTGAGGTGTTAGAGCTGCTGGCCCAATCATCAGGAGCCCATCTGCTGATTTAATTGGGCATGCAATACATCACCGTTGTACTGCCTGCCAAGACCCACTTCAGTTCCCACCACCCATGGACAAGAAACATTCAGGCTAAGAGGCTTCATAAATTTAAAATGAACATTTCTTTCTCAGAGGTGGCTAACTAGGAGACTGAATAGTAAAATGGTCTCAATGGCAGCAAGCTCGGGCCCGAAACCACCCTTTGGCTCCGACATCACGGTTATGAAGCCTGTGGTAAAATTCAGTCTTTTGGTACAATTTACTACTTGCAGGTGTGAGACTCCGACAGGTTTAATTCTTTGTTTTCTGGATCTCCAAGGGTAAGTTTTTTTATGTATAGATAATGACATGAACTCGTTATACTTCTAGCAGTAGCTGGGTCAATAACAATATATAGCCGAACTTTGGGCTTAATTGGGAAATCATACTTAAAATGTGCTTCAAATTGCATTGGGTAGATTTGGTTTCAAGTTTCCTCCAAAATCCAAATCACAAACGTAAAACCTTTGATGAACGAGCACAATCGGGCAGTGTAATAGATAGTAATCATTTATTTATTTATTTCAAGCAAAAAGTAACCCTTGATGTTTTTAAAAATGGTAAACCAGTGGAGATTTATTGATGTAGCTGAAAATGGGTTTACCACCACAAATAAGCATTTGGAATAAGGGTTTCCAGTCCTCCACCTGTGAGTAACCTGATTTAAAATGACTGAAAATGACTTAAAAGCTGTATTGAAACATTTAACAGTTTCACCGGTGTACATTAGTCAGTTTCTTAATAAACATTTCGATATGAAAAAATCTTTAACCTTGTAACAATGGGCGGAATTTTCCCGTTGGCCTTGGGCGTCATGGTGGGCAATATGGCGGGAAGGCCAAAAATGGTTTCACACTGTTGTGAAACCAGTTTGCAATTGCCTGCTCCGCCTGTCAATGGCAGGCCGCGTTCCCCGCCGCTGCATGTTGGGAACATCATTTTCATACATCTGCATATCATGGTAAGCCTGCTTGCCAGAATCATCCCCCCGCATCAAATTTACCACCCACACTGGCGGGAAAACACACCGGTGCAGAACACATCTTGACAAATGTGACATGCAGAAGCCAGGAGCTACTGTCAGGGCCTTGCTCACATCGCGGACATCTGAGGAGCAGAAGGTGCTGGAGCCCAACAGCAACGGGACCCTGGAGGAAGATGAGCATCACATGCTGGGTGGATTCTCATGGACATGGCTCCGCTGCAAAGCAGCTCACAGACGGTGGAAGGTCACCATTGAGAGTCTGCTTTGGGACTTCAGTGTCTCGGCCATGGCCTGCTATGGATGATTGTCGAGGGGGTTGAGAAAAAGGTGTAGGTTTGAGTGGGAAAGGAACGTGTACCGGGAGGTGGGGGTGAGGTTGAGAGAGGAGGAACAATGGTGTCAGGGATGGGGGGGGCGGGGGTGGGGGTGAGGTTGGCAGTTGGGGAACGATGGTGTTGGGGGTTGAGGTTGGGAGATTGGGGGAGGGAGTGTGGGAGAGGGAGGGTGTACCTGGGGAGTAAGGTGTAAAGGGGGGGAAGCTGTAAGGGAAGGAGCTCGGAGCGGGGGAGGAGGTTGGAGGAGGGCAGGACTTCGGAGGGAGGAAGAAGTTTGTGCAGGGGGAAGAGGAGTCCAGGGGGAGGAAGGAGCTCATGGGGGCAGGACTTTGGGAAGAGGAATGAATTTGGAGGGGGAAGGAGTCCAGGTGGAAGAAAGGAGCAGTGGGAGGAAAGAGTTTTGAGGGGGGAAGGAGTCCACGGGGAGGATGGAGTAAGATTGGGGGGAGGAGTAATTGTGAAGGAAGGAGTGGGGGGGGGGTGGTAACGTCCAGGTGAATGTGCAAGGGAGGGGTCTGTGGAGTCAGTGACTGCTTCTTGGGGAGCGAGTTGAGGATGGGCATTGTAGGAGGGAATGGTGAGAAGGAAAAAGAGCTGTGAGCCAGCGGGGAGGGAGGATGAGGGTGCGAAGGTAGTGGTAGAAGGGTGGCTGGTGTGGAAGCGGAAGCAGAAATGGACCCTGGGTGTGGGAAGGAGACAGGGGATGTGGATGGGGGTGGGATTCTTGGGAAGGTAGGGAACGTGCACGTTCACCTGGACATCCCGGAAAGAAAAGGGTTTTGGCTGGTAGCTGACAGTGGGGAGGTGGAAGGTAATGCCGGGGGGTCGACAGCCATAGGGGAAAGAATATGGGTGACTGCAAGAAGGGAAAGGACGGGGAGCTAAAGACAAACTTCACTAGCAGCATGCTTCTAAAATCGAAAGTGAAAGGCGTCTTTTATTGGACAGGCACAGGCACTGCATGGGAGTGCTATCAGTGGTTGGGTGGAGATGCAGGTCAGCTCAGATAGACAACTGAAAGAAAGCCCCAGAAGGCAGCATTGAAAATTCTCAGGTCAATGAGATGAGTGTGATGGAGAAAGGATCCACATGCGTGGGAGAATGCTTGCACGAGGCTCCAAAAGGCCCTGCCACATACACACTTCTGCTTCCAGAACCACTTGTGGGCTGGCTGCATGCAGCTGAACTGCTAATGGGCGAGGATGAAGGGGGAGGACTCCCACAACCTGTAACTGAAGCTCTAAGACACAATTACACATTATTCAGTGAAAGTGAATATATTTTCCGATTAAAAAGTGACAAAATGTGTTCACGCATGCAACCACTTGTGATCAGAATTTTTTTAACTTTTCTAGGCCTACCACTTCTTCTAGGCGCTGCCCTGACATCTGCAGCATTGGTGGGGACAGCCTGTGCAATGGTTGACCCTGTTGCTTCTGATGACTTCCGTGTGCACCTCTGGGGAGCCAAGGCCTTAGGGGCCCTGGCTTGCTTTGGCTGCCCTCCTGTGGGCCAGCTGCTCCCTCTGCAGTAACAGAAGACGAGGCTGAGGGGGTCACAAACAAAGGGTACTCGGAAGGAGAACGTAGCCTCTGAGATTCCTGTGTGGATGACCCAGTGCTTTCCAATTGCCACTCCCCCTCCCTTTGGGTGCCCAAGGTCCCCGGCCTGACCCCTTGAGGGGAAGGAGTACCTAGAGGGACATCAAGGTGCCCCATTTACCTTTCATGTTGCCACTGCAGGAACTCAGCCATGGCCACTGTGATAGAGTGCAGGTCTGCTTTTATCTCCGCATTCTGCTGGACCATGGACTGCATGTCATCTGCCATCCTTCCCATGGAGACCTGTGTACATGCACATGTGGGCACCAATTCATCAGAGAGTAGGCGGACTCACTCCTCCAACTTCTGTGTCACTCTGTTGAGGTCTTCCAACAGCTCTGCGCGAAGTTCACACACCTTGTGCTGACTCTCCAGGCTGAGTTGGAAGGCTAAATCCAGAGGTGCGTCATCTGACTTGGAACTGACAGATGTCTCTTCCTCCAAATGCTGGGGAACTGAACCTGCCTCCTCTTGCTGTGGACATGTGTCCGTGTGGTGACCACCAGATTGTGAACCCAAGCCTGCTCTAGATCTAGGTCCCACTGAGGCGTGTGTCTCTGTGCTGGTGGAGGGTGTGGGTAAACATGTGATGGGTCTTCCAGGTTGCTTTTTCCAGCTTTTCAATGGAGGAGGTGTCCTCTTGGCTGGGGAGAGGACCTGGATGGAGCTGAGGGACTGGCTGTCTGAGGGTGTCGGTCACTTGGCAGAGCTCCCTGTGAACCAAAGTAGAGATAATTAGTGCATGGCAGCAGAGTCAAAAACAGGAGAGAGAGCACTCACATTTGCGTTGAGAGAGGGATGATGTGGTGCAGGATCCTCACGTGGGTACTTGCTGCCGACCTCACAGTCGCCGCAGGCACGGTCTACGTCCTTGTCAGTCAGCGTGATGGCACGTTACTCAATGTGAGTGAGAGACATAATTTGGGCTATTCCACAACTCCCCCTGCATGGGACCCCTCACTGCTGTTCACAGCTTCCCCTGCATGAAAACAAGTGGAGAGAGTGTGAGCAGGACACATGGCACTGTGTGAAATGTTTGTATGGTGAGTGGAGCCATGGATGGGATGAGGACGTGAGCTTGAGAGGATATGAGCCTGATGGAGATGTGACGGTGTGTGTGAGAGTTAGTGGTGTTGTCCCTTGACATGTGAGATCCCTGCAGATGTGTGACGGGTTTGTGACTGTGTGAGTTGGGAGTGATGAGAAGAGTGACTTACCCTGGCGGAATGGAGGAGATCATTCATCCTTTTTAGGCACTGGATGGCTGTCTTCTTTTGTAGGGTATTGGCACTGCCCACCATTGCCACCGCCTCCCATGCTGGATTGGTGTAATTGCTTGCTGGTCTTCACCCAGAGTAGGGATGGAGGACATCAAGGCGGGCCTCCAGGGCATCCAGAAGGCATTCCATGGATGTGCTACTGAATTGGGGGGGCTGCAGTCTTCTTGCCTTTTGGGGCCATGTCTTTTGTGTAGCAGCCCTGGGCTAGAAGCCCTGAGAAGTGTGACTGCACTTTAAATCTGGCACCTGGTGTGAGGAAGCAGCTAGGTGATGGTGTGGCGGGTGAATCAGAGGCCACCCACCAGCAAAACAGCGTGCTTCCTGGGAATGCATGATTAATGAGGTGGGATTGGGACGATATAGCGAGAAAACTCGCCATTATGGCCAACGGGTATAACGTCCTTTTACCCTCCCCCTACTGCACTTGGTGCAAATCTGGGATGATTCCACCCTATGTATTGAGAGAATAGCACAATTTGAAGAGCCTTCCCAAACAAGCCCAATTGGAGGAATTTTACAGTTTTGACCTGGAGCCATGGCCAGTTCTGTGGACCTGACCTGATCTGGACAAATTGAATTTTGAGCTAGTGTAAAGAATTGGAGAAAACACCATCGCCAATGGTTTGGGCATAACTCACTCCTGTTTAACTTTTCACAATTTTTACTGCTGGTTCAGCTGATTCTGCCCGGATTGTCCTGATATTACTCAGGTAAGGAAGTGGAAACTCAGCCCTTCAATCTTTATCCTTTCCTACAGATCCCTATTCTCTCAGATGCTGATAAATAACTGCAGATTTGTTAGTATTAATAAAGTTTAATAAGGGAGGGTGAGAAGTTATTTTAACATGACCTGTGTAACTATCATTTTTTTCGGCAAGTTTTTGAGTTAGTGGAGAACAAAAATTTTCTTTAAGTTGTTTTATTCCTTTCCAAAATTAAAATTTCTAAAGCACGATGTTTGAATATATTTATAAATACAGTCAGAATATTATGGCCATCTAACTTATTTCTTCATTTTCTGTCATTTCTTTTTCCACTGGCATGCATTACTTCATCCTTCACCATAATTTATCACTCATTTCATTTTTCTCTCTCCCTCACACAACACATACACCTCCATCCCATTCTTCTTAGTTTAGTTGCAAGTAGAAAACACATTTATTCATGATCAGGCTACCACAAGATTTACCAGATTTCAATTCCCACAGTTTGACAGTTTACACTTTCTGAGGGTAGCTCTTTGACCAGAGTTCCTCCCACTGTGAGCTAGGAAATGGAAAACTTTTGAAAGCAAGCGGTCATGTGGTCTCTAATATGTGTTGTTTTTTCCTCCCTGCCCACCACCCCACCCCCCCCAAACAGGAAGAGATAATAGTATCAGCTTAATTTTCTTCAGCTGCAGGCTATAGCCTATTTTCATTCTCTCCCCTTCATTTTCATAAACCCAAGAAGTTTTTTTCTGAATTGTGAGCACCAAGTAGTGTAATTCAGGGAGAACATTACATCTAGTCTGCTAATAATACCCATGTACAAAATGTGTATGATAAAGGCAAACTCTTACAGTTGTGTTTTGTGTTTGCTATTTTACCTGAAGTGTTGCCAGTATTATTTTGCAAGTCATTGCATTCTATTATTTTGCGTTCATGAACATCGCCGCTTTGAAAAGTGTTCAGAAATTAAGTGAATTTATGTCCACTGTAAGCATGATGTAGTGCTGATGTTTCCTCTTATGTCTTCAACTCAAGCCTGTTTAACAGCTTCAGGGATGTTTCGCAAGAAATAATACTTGTAAACTTTAAGCTACTGCGGACAGATGAGTTGTGGAAAACCATTAATTAGAGTCAAAGCCGCGTGCTAATGTGTGTAATCAATTGAAACAGAGTTCATTATAGTAAAGGAAAGGTGGAATAACAGTTTTCAAGAGGGCCTGAGACAATGATTTAATTATGGTTATGCACGTTATCATTCTATCCTCGTTTGCGTTATTGGATTACAGAATTATGCTGCAATTGACTTCAGCTGCCCTTGTTTAATGGCACTTTAATGCTGATGGCTCCTTGGTTGAGCTGGTCTTTCTCACCAGCAGGTTTTCCTGCCTTGTCATTAACTCCTGTCAAAAAATTGGCACCATTCCAGCTAGGTGACCCGTGTCACAAGCAGGTCACGGAATAGTGTTATGCCTGGATGATTAGACTTTGACCGTGCTTTGGGAAACGGCATGCTTTAAAATGCAGGTATGGATTTCACTGACTGGCCTAATACTATCAAACCAGGTTACGTCCAGAATATCCTCGACTATTCCCGCCAACAAATAATTGTGTTTTAATAACAGGCTCTAACCACTGATTAACACACATTTCTTCCAGCAATAGCCTCTTTTATAAATAGATATTAAATTAATAGTTTCCCCGTACTTTTTTTTTATTTTTTTAAGGCACATAATTGAAGCAGGCACCTTCAGACTAATCCTGCCCTGGAGGGAAGACATCATATGCTTTGGCAAACATTGGTACTTGTATTGTTGCACCATTCATTGGCTCATTATCTTTAAATTAGATCTTTTATACTCACCCTTTGCTGATAGTCCCTTTCTTTCTAGACTAAGTCAACCATGGAAAACATCTACATCAATTAACTTGTCCAATATTATATTTGTACCCAGACATCAATTGTAAGTTTAGACAAAAAAGGGGGAAGAATCTGATTAACATCCACAGGCTTCTGTTGGAGCCCCAGAAAAGTGGAATTTAAAGCTATTCTTAACAACAGTGAGATATTATATCAGTTTGTTAACATTTCATTTACTTGTAGATGAAGTTTTACTTGAAAGTTCATATCAGTGTGTAGTTAGGGCTAGGACTGCAATCTTATATGAGTTGCTGGAAAGAATTGTATTGCTATTGAAAAATTCAGCTGCTCCCTTTATTTATTGGGGAAATCCTAGGTCTACACTGTGCTAAGAAGAATGGAGAGGGGCTCAGGAGAAACCCAAAGCAATTTAAAAAGTATTGAGGGTGTGTCACATGCAGCCCACCCTTCTGTGAAGTCTTAAACTGTACTATATCACCAAATTTGCATTAATGAAAAATGGTGTTGGATGCAAAGGTGATAATACAATTCAGGAATCAAGCTAGGATTCAAGTCCATAGTACTAATCCAGCACATCAGTATGTTAAAGCCTGGTGTTAGGAAGACAGCTCAAAATACTTAGGTTCCACACCAAATGGATTCATTACTTACTTAATTACTCACTTATTAGAACTGTACACAAACACTCCTGATGATGTCAATATATGCTATGATCCTGGTCTATGGATTCCCTTTCCTTTTTTAAATTCTAGATCGAGCATAAACCACAATTTTACCAGTAAATGTACTTTCCGATGATTTGATGTTATTTTGGTGTTACACATTTGGCTTGATTCCTGATTGAAAGAGTCAGCCTTTTAGTGTCAACTGTCTGTTTTGAGGAAGAAACTACATTAGTTAAAGAAATCAGTTGAGTGAATAGCATAGCTAACATTCAGTTTTTCAAACATAGAGGTTCGAAGTTTTATGGACACATCCTGAGATGGCACAAGCATGGCAAGCAGAACTTCCATTCTGCCTCTGACCTCATTCCAAATCTCACAGATAGGGTCATTTAAATATTGGAGTTGGATGCCCCTTATTTGTTGTGGCTCAATAGAGGCCTCAGCACTGCTGAGGAGGTGGAAACTATGCAACACCCTCCAGATCCAAAGGGGGGGTACTTGGGACCCAAATTGAACCAAACAATATTTCCAACTAAATTTTCCATATTCCCCCAGAGGACTGAAGACCAACCCACTAAAGGTAATCAAACCCATCAGTAATGTCTAATGGACACCTTGGCTGTCACGGTCGTCATCTTCTCAGATACTATGTTAATCAAACGTTTGTTGGGACTGGGACTTTCACTCATATGTGCTCTAGTCTCAGCCAGCTGACTGATAATAGAAATTCTTCGGATGATTTTGTTGAATGAATTGGATAAGGCTGCTCTTTCATTGGCAGAGTTAGGATCTTGATCCACTTGTGAAAGAAACTTTTTCACCAATGAAGAGGTAGCTCTTTTCCACTTTGTGAGCGCTCCCGTGACTCCAGAGTATCCTGATGATCCCCTACCCGATTGCCCCTCCACCTCAATCTCCCTGGGTTTACATTCAGGCACTGTCCCAACAAGGCAAGTAGCTCAATACTTATTTCTTCAAACTTTGGAGGCACAACACCAACAGTTTGTCAATTAATAATAATAAGACCCAATTACAAAACTAGTTGCCGATGAAGTTATACCTCAGAGGGTGGAAATGGTCAACACCAACACTGCAGAATTGGTTGATAGTGAATCAGCATCTTGTTTTGTTCTGCATATGATTATCTTTTCAATTCACTTCAATGGCAAGGCAAAATTGGGCCTGGTGAAAAACAGGCTGGCAATTGGCTACCAGCCCATTTTGCACTGTTGGTAGTAATCAATTTCACCTCCAGACTGCCTATTGCAAATGCTAGCAGTGCCAAGAATCTGTCATGAATACATAAAAGTATACTGAGAAAAACTGGGCTGGTTGAGGGCGAAGTCGCACTGAAGGGCTGTTTCAGTATTGTCTTGGCACTAAATCCATCACAGAGGAAACCCTAGGCTTGGATTATTTGCAAGCCCTTAAATTTGTCCTAGTTCATTACTTAAGAACAAGCAACACACAGCATACAGCTGAATTAACAAACTCTTCACAAATAGCTTGTTAACTGGTTGAGAAGTTAAAAGATCATTATTCCCAGTTCATCCTGATTGGTCCTGCTAGTGAATGTGTTCATCAAATTTTTGTGTTCTGAAACTGCATGTTTTGACCATTTTGTTATCATTTTATCAATGAAGAAGAATAAAAGGAAATAGAGAAAAGAGAAATAGCCTTTCTAAATCAAATTCTAATAGTTGCTGCAGTATTTACCTGTACGGTTAAAATATTTTTGTTGCAAAGCTAAAAACATTTGATGCAGGGCGCTTAACAGTGAGTAAATATTGCTTTGTGTTTTGCATTCTGTAATTGGGTCAAATTCTGACCTACCCACTGAAATTATTGTCAGTACTAGCTACTGACTAAGCTTTACAGAACAAAGCCCAGTACATGAATAGTAGGTGGGAAGGAAATCTTTGGACGTTTCTAAAGGGGCTGTCAAATGGTCTCATTTTGTTGCATAGTTGCAGCTACATTATGTCAACAGGCTATGAAAGGGCTTCTGTCTTCACAAGCCAATTATACTTAGCCTCACATTAGTGTAACATTGTTATCTTTTCACCCATTCACTGTTTGCAGCCCCTAGGACATTGTCCTTTAGATTATTTATACATAGCATCAAATCCTTACATGGTCAATGCTTAGAAATACTAAGAAAACAAGAGTAATATTAATTTATCCAATGCATTTTATAGTTGGGTTATTTAGAATGTGTTACTTCCATGCTACACAGCGATGGGAAAATTAAAGGAAGGACAGATGCTTATTTGGGGCTCAAGTGTAATAGCTCCTGAAATTAGGTTTGATCAGTGCGGCATGTAGCCAAGTTATTCCAGAACAGTGAGGCCTGAGGACAATCCTAAATCTGACCTTGGGCTTCATCATAATAATTGCAGCAAACTCTGGGCAACAATTGATGCAGATTACTGATCTGGACCCTTCAAATTTTGACCAGTACTGACACTGGTCGAGGCACACAGCTAAGTCTGTGGGATGGTGAAGGGAACATTGAAGCTATTTGGGTGGAGTGGGGGGACTGCAGGCTCAGGTTAGTGGCAGCTACAGTCGCAGTGTAGTGCTGGGGAGACACTCCTACTTCTCCTGGCTCCTTATTAAGGTAAGTTTAAAAAAAGTTCCTGCAGGCTTTTCTCTCACTATCCAGAGCCCTCTTTAAAAATTGAATTTCAGGCTGATTAGAGATAGCAGCATGACATCATTAGAAGGGAAGTGTGTCATGTGATTCAGTCTTAGTTTCAATTTTGCTTTTGAGCAGAACTCAGACATACAGCTCTGCTGCTGTTATCGTCTAGTTTTCAACCATGTACAGATGTTCTCAGGTGCCTAGTCTCAATAAATGAACCCACAATGTGTTTACCCACCCCTGTATGAATGATTGGTGCCTTTATATCATAATAACAACACAACATGGTGCGTTTGGTCTCCCCAAAGTAGAGGGGACCACATTGGGATCAGTGAATGCAGTAGACCAAATTGAATGAGGTGCAAGTGAAGTGCTGCTTCAGTTTAAAGGAGTGTTTGGGCCCTTTGACGATGAGGAGGGCCGAAGTAAAGGGACAGGTGTTGCACCTTCTGCAATTGCATAGGAAGGTGTCCTAAGAAGTGGATTAGGTGTTAAGGGTGATGGAGGAGTGGACCAGGGTGTCCAGGAGGGAACAGACCCCATGAAATGCTGACAGGGGAGGGTGAGGGGAAGATGAGTTTGTTGGTGGCATCATGCTGGAGTTGGCAGAAATATCAGAGGATGATCCTTGGAAGGCTGTTTTTCCTGCCTGCTAATGGACTTTGCGCTTTTCAGGTAAAATCCCAGCCATAGATTCATCAGTTCTACACACTTTTTAGTTAATGGTAACCAAACATGAACATGTTTTGTAAATCATTATACTTCTTTGGAAGGGGGAAAAGTATCATTAAAAAAAGGGGGGGTGTTGTAAAGTGCCTTTACGGAATAGCAGCATGGCATTACTAGAAGGGAAGTATGTCTTGCGATCTAGTCTTAATTTTACTTTTGTGTCTGAGCAGAGCAAACACACAGCTCTGCTGCTGATGCCTTGTTAATGGTACATACTGTTGCCACTACGCGGTGGTGGTGCAGGCAGTGAATATTTAAGGTAGTCGGTGAGGTACTGATCAATGGACTGCTTTGTCCAGGGTGGTGTTGAGCTCTTTGAGTGTCATTGAATCGAGAGCCTTCCATCACATTCCTGATTTGTAGGTGATAGACAGGCTTTGGGGCAAGATGGCCAACAATCCTGGATTTCCTGGGACTGTCCTGATTTTGAGGTGTTCATCCCACATCCCAGGTTGTCTGCATCTTGGATGCTACTTTTATTTTATTCATTCATGGGACATGGGTGTTGCTGGCTGGGCCAGCATTTATTGTCCATCCCTAACCGCCCTTGAAAAGGTGGTGGTGAGCTGCCTTCTTGAACCACTGCAGTCAATGTGGTGTAGATACACTCACGTTGCTGTTAAGGAGGGAGTTCCATGGTTTTGACCTAGTGACAGTGAAGGAACGGCAATATATTTCCAAGTCAGGATGGTGAGTGGCTTGGCGGGGAACTTCCAGATGGTGGTGCTTACATGTGTCTGCTGCCTGTTGACCACCTAGGCGGTAGTGGTCATGGATTTGGAAGATGCTGTCTAAGGAGCCTTGGTGAGTTGCTGCAGTGCATCTTTTTTAAAAATTCATTCACAGAATGTGGGCTTCGCTGGCTGGGCCAGCATTTATTGCCCATCCTTAGTTGCCCTTGAGAAGGTGGTGGTGACAACTGAGTGGCTTGCTATTTCAGAGCCAACCACATTGCTGCGGGTCTGGAATCACATGTAGGCTGGACCATGTAAGGATGGCAGATTTCCTTTCCTAAAGGGCATTAGTGAACCAGATTGACAATGGTTGACTTTTAATTCCAGAATTTTATTGAATGCAAATTTCACCATCTGCCATGGAGGGATTCGAACCCAACTCCCCAGACCATTACCCTGGGTTTCTGGATTACTAGTCCAGTTACAATACCACTACATCATCATCTCCCCTATCTCCATCTCTCTTGTAGATGGTACAGGCTGCTGCCACTGTGCATCGGTGGTGGAGGGAGTGACGGTTTGTGGAAGGGGTGCCAATCAAGCGGGCTGCTTTGTCCTGGATGGTGCCAAGCTTCTTGAGTGTTGTTGGAGCTGCACTCATTTGGCCAGTATGAAGTATTCCATCACACTTCTGACCTGTGCCTTGTAGGTGGTGGACAGGCTTTCCAGAGGCAGCAGGTGAGTTACTCGCCGCAGGATTCCCAGCCTCTGACCTGCTCTTGTAGCCGCAGTATTTATATGGCTAGTTCAGTTCAGTTTTTGGTCAATAGTAACCCCCAGGATGTTGATAGTGGGGGATTCAGTGATGGTAATGTCACTGACTATCAAGGGGCGATGGTTATATTCTGTCTTGTTGGAAATGGTCATTACCTGGCACTTGTGTGGTGCAAATATTTCTTGCCATTTTTCAGCCCAGAATTGGATATTGCCCAGGTCTTGCTTCAGTATCTGAGGTGTCATGACTAGTGCTGAACATTGCGCAATCATCAGCGAACATTGCCACTTCTGACCTTATGATGGTAGGAAGGCCATTGAGGAAGCAACTGAAGATGGTTGAGCCGAGATACTGCCCTGATGAACTCCTGCAGTGATATCCTGGAGCTGAGATGACTGACCTCCAACCACCACAACCATCTTTCTTTGTGCTAGGTATGACTCCAGCCAGCAGAGAGTTGTCCCATAATACTTGTCCCGTAACCCAAACATTGAATTTGTGCAAGCGCTCTTCTCCCAGCTCTCACTGACCCAGACAACCCTAACCACCCCACCCAACTCTCAAAGACCTGGCAGACCCCCCACTCCATTCTTACAGGTTTGCCAACACCCTCACCTACTCTGTCTGGTCCAACAGCACCACCTTCCTTGCCATACAAACATATACGAACATACAAGCAGGAGCAGGAATAGGCCACTCGGCCCCTTGAGTCTGCTCTATCATTCAATAAGATCATGGCTGATCTGATTGTAACCTCAACCGCACATTCCTGCCTACCCCAGATAACCTTTCACCCCCTTGTTAATCAAGAACCTATGTAGCTCTGTCTTAAAAATATTCAAAGACTCTGCTTCCACTGCCTTTTGAAGAAGAGTCCCACGACCCTCTGAAAGAAAAAAATTTCTCCTCATCTTTGTCTTAAATGAGTGACCCTTATTTTTAAACAATGACCCCTAGTTCTAGAACCCCTAGTATAAGATTCTCCCACAATAGGAAACATCCTCTCCACATCCACCCTGTCAAAACCCCTCAGAATCTTAAAGGTTTCAATCAAGTCGCCTCTTACTCTTCTAAACTCCAGCGGATACAGGCTTAGCCTGTCCAACCTTTCCTCATAAGACAACCTGCCCATTCCTGGCATTAGCCTAATAAATCTTACCTGAATTGATTTACATTTTTCCTTAAATAAGGAGACCAGTACTGTGCACAATAGTCCAGATGTGGTCTCACCAGTGCCCTGTACAACTGAAGTATAACCTCCCTACTTTGTAATCAATTTCCCTCACAATAAGTGATAACATTCTATTAACTTTCCTAATTACTTGTTGTGCCTGCATAGTAGCCTTTTTTTCTATTTCATTTACAGGATGTGGGATGTGATTCATGCACAAGGACACTCAAGTCCCTCTGAATTTCAGAGCTCTACAATCGCTCACCATTTAGATAAGAAGCTTCATTTTTATTCTTCCTGCCAAAATGGACAATTTCATATTTGCCCACATTATACTCCATTTGCCAGATCTTTGCCCATTCACTTAGCCCATCTATGTCACTTTGTAGCGTCCCTTTGGCATCTTCACAATTTACTTTTCTATCTACCTTTGTATCATCAGCAAATTTAGCAACCATTCCTTTGGTCCCTTCATCACATCCTACCAACCAGAAGACAACCCATTTATGCCAATTTTCTGCTTCCTGTTAGCTAGCCAATCTCCTATCTATGCCAATAGGTTACCTCCTACACCATGAATGCCTTCTGGAAATCTAAGCACAGTACACCCACCGGTCCCTCTTTATCCACAGCATATGTGATTCCTTCAAAAAACTCCAATAACTTGGTTAGACATGATTTCCCTCTCACAAAACCATGTTGACTCTGCCTGATTGACTTGAGTTTTACTAAGTGCTCTGCTATAACATCTTTAATAATAGCTTTTAACATTTTCCCTTTGACAGATGTTAGGCTAACTGGCCTATGGCTTCCTGCTCAAAACAAAAACAGAATTACCTGGAAAAACTCAGCAGGTCTGGCAGCATCGGCGGAGAAGAAAAGAGTTGACGTTTCGAGTCCTCATGACCCTTCCACAGAACTTGAGTTCGAGTCCAGGAAAGAGCTGAAATATAAGCTGGTTTAAGGTGTGTGTGTGGGGGCCGGAGAGATAGAGAGACAGAGAGGTGGGGGGGGGGTGTGTGGTTGTAGGGACAAACAAGCAGTGATAGAAGCAGATCATCAAAAGATGTCAACGACAATAGTACAATAGAACACATAGGTGTTAAAGTTAAAGTTGGTGATATTATCTAAACGAATGTGCTAATTAAGAATGGATGGTAGGGCACTCAAGGTGTAGCTCTAGTGGGGTTTTTTTTATAATGGAAATAGGTGGGAAAAGGAAAATCTTTATAATTTATTGGAAAAAAAAAGGGAAGGGGGAAACAGAAAGGGGGTGGGGATGGGGGAGGGAGCTCACGACCTAAAGTTGTTGAATTCAATATTCAGTCCGGAAGGCTGTAAAGTCCCTAGTCGGAAGATGACTAGGGGCTTTACAGCCTTCCGGACTGAATATTGAATTCAACAACTTTAGGTCGTGAGCTCCCTCCCCCATCCCCACCCCCTTTCTGTTTCCCCCTTCCCTTTTTTTTTCCAATAAATTATAAAGATTTTCCTTTTCCCACCTATTTCCATGATAAAAAAAACCCCACTAGAGCTATACTTTGAGTGCCCTACCATCCATTCTTAATTAGCACATTCGTTTAGATAATATCACCAACTTTAACTTTAACACCTATGTGTTCTATTGTACTATTGTCGTTGACATCTTTTGATGATCTGCTTCTATCACTGCTTGATGTCCCTACAACCACACCCCCCCCCCTCCACCTCTCTGTCTCTCTATCTCTCCGCCCCCCACACACACACCTTAAACCAGCTTATATTTCAGCTCTTTTCTGGACTCGAACTCAAGTTCTGTGGAAGGGTCATGAGGACTCGAAACGTCAACTCTTTTCTTCTCCGCCGATGCTGCCAGACCTGCTGAGTTTTTCCAGGTAATTCTGTTTTTGTTTTGGATTTCCAGCATCCACAGTTTTTTTGTTTTTATGGCTTCCTGCTGTCTGTCTCACTCTCTTTTTGACAGGTTCGCCAACAGCCTTGGATGCTGAAGTGTTGCTTAATTTATTCCCTGCAATTTGATCACCCTGCTTTGGGGAGTCAGGAGGTGAGTTACTCACAGCAGAATCCCCAGCCTCTGTCCTGCTCTCGTAGCCACAGTATTTTTATGGCTGTTCCAATTATGTTTCTGGCCAATGGTAACCCCCCAGGAAGCTGATGGTGTGGGATTCAGTCATGGTTATGCAACTGGATGTCAAGGAAAAATTGTTAGATTCTCTCTTGTTGGAGATGGTCTTTGCCTAGTACTTGTGTGGCACAAATTTTACTTGCCACTTATTATCCCAAGTTTAAATGTTGTCCAGGTCTTGCTAAATGCAGGCATGGACTTCAGTATCTGAGGAGTTTTGATTGGGTTTGAAAGTTGTGCAGTTGTCAGTGACCATCCCTACTTCTGACCTTATGATGGAGGGAAGGTCATTGATAAAGCAGCTGAAGATGGTTGGGCCTAGGGCAATATCCCTGAGGAATACCTACAGCGATGTCCTGTGTGAGATGATTGATCTTCAACAACCACAACCACATACCTTTGTGCTAGGTATAATTCCAACCAGTGGAGCTATCTCCCCATGATTTCCATTGATTTTAATTTTATTCAGACTGCTTGATGACACACTTGATCAAATGCTGCCTTGGTGTAAAAGGGGGTCATTCTCACTTCACTGGAATTCAGCTCTTTTGCCTATTCTTTTTTTAAATGCTTCATGGGATGTGGGTGTCACTGACTAAACCAGCATTTATTGACCATCCCTAATTGCCCTTGAAAAGGCAGTGGTGAGCTACCTTCTTGAACCACTGCAGTGTTTCCTATTTCTGAGGTGTTCATCCACCATCCCATTTAGGATGCTACTTGTCCCGTATCTTGAAACATTGAATTTTGTGCATGTATGCATGATGCCTGGGCTAATTTTGAGCTCTCATTGATCCAGGCATCCCTAACCACCCCCACCCCACTTTTAAAGACCTGGCAGAACACCGTCCCATTCTCACAGGTTCGCCAACACCTTCCCCTACTATGACAGGTCCAGCAGCATCTCCTTCCCTGCCCTATATGTGGTGTAGGTACACCCACAGTGCTGTTAGGGAGGGAGTTCCAGGATTTTGACCCAGCTACAGTGAAGGAACAGCAATATATTTCTAAGTCAGGGTGGTGTGTGTCTTGAAGGGGAACTTCCAGGAGGTTGTGTTTCCATGTAACTGCTGCCCTTGTCCTTCTAGATGGTAGTGGTCGTGGGTGTGGAAGGTGCTGTCTGAGGTGCTTTGGTGAATTCTTGCAGTGCATCTTGTCGATGGTACTTACTGTTGCTACTGTGTGTTGGTGGTGGAGGGAATGAATGACACCTGGATGGTATCAAGTTTCTTGAATGTTTTGAAGCTGCACTCATCCAAACAAATGGGGAGTATTCCATCACACTCCTGACTTGTACCTTCTAGGTGGTTGGCAGGCTTTGGTGAGTCAGCAGGTGATTTACTCCTAGCCTCTGACCTGCTCTTGTAGCCACAGTATTTATATGGCTAGTCCAGTTCAGTTCCTGGTCAATGGTAACCCCCTGCATGTTGATAGTGGGGGATTAAGTGATGGTAATGCCATTGAATGTCAAGGGGCAATGTTGTTGGAGATTCTCTCTTGTTGGAGATGGTAATTGTCTGACACTTGTGTAATGTGAATGTTACTTACCACTTGTCAGCCCAAACCTGGATATTGTCCAGGTCTTGCTGCATTTAGACATGGACTGCTTCAGTATCTAATGAGTCATGAATGGTGCTGAACATTGTGAAATCATCAGCGAACATCCCCACTTCTGACCTTAGGAAGGTCCTTGATGAAGCAGCTGAAGATGATTGGGCCTAGGTCACTACCCTGAGGAACTCCTGCAGTGATGTCATGGAAATGAGATGACTGATCTCCAACAGCCACTTTGCTTTGTGCTAGGTATGATTCCGAGCAGTGGAGAGTTTTTCCCCTGATTCCCATTGACTCCAGTTTTGCTAGGGCTTCTTTATGCCACACTCTGTCAAATGCTGCCTTGATGTCAAGGGCAGTGACTCTCGCCTCACCAAGACTGTATGAGGTCTGGAGCTGGGTGTCCCTGATGGAACTGAAATGGAGCATCTGTAACCAGGTTACTGCTGTATAAGTTCTGCTTGATAGCATTGTCAACGACATCTTCCATCATTTTGCTCATGATTGAGAGCAGACTGATGGCACAGTAATTGGTCGGATTGGGTGCATCCTGTTTTTTGCTGGCAGGGCAATTTTCCACATTGTTTTGTAAATGCCAGTGTTGTAGCTGTACTGGGACAGCTTGACTGTAGACATGGCTAGATCTTGAGCTCAAGCCTTCAATGATACTGCCGGAATGTTATCATAGCCTTTGCAGCATCCTAGAAGGGCACTGTTTTAAAATTATGGTTCGCCCGTTTAGGACAGAGATGAGGAGAATGTTTTTCTCTCAGAGGGTTGTGTGACTTTGGAACTCTCTGCCTCCAAAGGCAGTGGAGATGGGGCCATTGAATAGTTTTAAGGCTGAGGTGGGTAGATTCTTGTTGGCAAGGAAATCAAAGGTAATCGGGGGTAGATGGGAATGTGGAATTCGAAACACAGACAGATAAGCCATTCTCTTATTGAATAATGGAGCAGTATCAAGGATCCTACTTCTACTCCTATTTTGTATGTTCGTATCCAGTGCCTTCATCTGTTTCTTAATATCACGTGGACTTAGTTAAAAACTGGCACCTGTGACACTGAGTCCTCAGGAAGAGGTTGTGATGGATCGTCCACTTGACACTTCTGGTTGAAGATGGTTGCAAATGCTTCAACCCTTCTGTTTGTACTGACATATTGGGCAGCCCCCTCATCATTGAGGATGAAGAGTTTGTGGAGCTTCAGTTAGTTGTTTTATTGTCCACTACCATTCACGACTGAATATGGCAGGACCTCAGTGCTTAGATCATATCCATTGTTTGTGGAATCGCTTAGCTTTGTTTATTAAGTGCTATTTCCGCTGTTTAACGTGCACATAATCTTGTGTTGCAGCTTCACCAGGTTGGCACCTCATTTTTAAGTATACTTGGTGCTGCATCTGGCATGCCTTCCTGGACTCGTCACTGAAGTCGGATTGATCTACTAACTTCATGGTAGTTGTAAAGTGAGGAATATGCCAAGCCATGAGGTTACTGATTATGGTAGACTGCAATTCTGTTGTGATGGCCCACAGCACCTCTTGATGCCCAGTTTTGAACTGCTAGATCTGTTCAGAATCTCTCCCATTTAGATGATGATAGTGACACCAACATGATGGAAAGGATCCTCATTTTGAAGACAGGACTTCATCTCCACAGTGACTATGCAGTAGTCACTCCTACATATACCGTCATAGACAGATGCATCTGCGCCAGGTAGATTGGTGAGGGTGAGGTCAAGCAGTCTTTTCCCTCCTGTTGGTTCTCTTACCACCTGCCACAGGCCCAGTCGGGCAGATATACCCTTCAGGATTCAGCTGAGTCAGTAGTGGTGCTATCAAGCCACTCCTGGTGATGGACATTCTGCACCCTTGCTATCCTCAGTGCTTGATTCATCAGCTGAGGGGGGTGGGGGGATGGGGTGCAGCAGCTGGTAATCAGCGTGAGATTTCCTTGCCCAATTTTGACCTGACACCACGAGACTTCAGGGAAGAGCCGGTTTTGAGGACTCCTCAGGCCATTCCCTCTCAATTCTTCTGCTGGACTACAACAGCTCAAGAAGGCAGCTCACCACCACCTTCTCAAGGGCGATTAGGAATGGGCAATAAATATTGGCCTAGCCAGCGACGCTCACATCCCATGAATGAATTTAAAAAAAGAAAATACTTACTACTGTATGGCCACCTCCGTCCCACTGGCAGTTCAGACCCAGAAATGGCACCAACTGTAAGGCATGACTCAATGGGTATAACTAAGCCAGGCTGTTGCTTGACTAAGCCATGAGACAGCTCTTCTAATTGTGGCACCAGCTGCAGTGGTGGAATTTGAACTTGTATCTCTGGATTACTGGTCCACCATGCTACCATGGATGGGTGAGCTAAGTTGAGGTAAATGGCTTTCTTCAGCAGTATTCTATCTTGTAAACTTTTGAAATGCAGCACGTTGAGGTACCCAGTGAGATTTTTCCATTCTTAGATATTGTTAAATGAGATACCCCAGTCCATTATTTAAAATGATCTTAACTGTGGAATAGTTTATATGTCTTGAAGTCAGCTGAGGGTTTTAGGCTGAACGACATTTGGCTTTCACGTAATTTTTCTGTTCAATTAAATTTGCCGGAACTGAAAGAAACTGCTCTAAATTATGCAAATAGATGAATGTGCAGTGACTGATTTTGAGCCTAATAAGAGATTTATATCAGCTGAAAAGAATATCTGCCAATAACGTTAGCTTGGATTATGTGAGTATTATATCATTCTTACTTGTACACTAAAACTGAAGTTTGCCTTTTATAATGTATACATCATCCTTTATTATTCTATATCGGCTGAAATGGATATGTTTCTGCTTCACACATCATGATGTTAAAATGTGGAGCTTGCAGTTATTTCTATGGCTCACAGATGGAATACAGCACATGATTCTCCCCGTGGCCTGTCCAACATTTATCCCTCAACTGACACCACTAAGACAGATTGGGGGTGAAATTGCTCAATGATATTTGCGCCAAAATGTTTGGCAGTGAGCCGGCTGACGATTTTACACTGCACCCAATTTGCTTTACCACTAAGTTCAAAGGAAAAGGAATCCAGGTGTGGTATGACATAGGCTGTCGATTTACTAACAGTCCATTTTGCACCGATAGAATGAAATAATTTTACATTCATTATCTGGTCATTTATCTTTTTGCTGTTTATAAGACTTTGCTGTGTGCAGATTGTCTATCTCCTTTGTTTACATAACAGCAATGACTCTACTGCAAAAGTACTTTATTCGCTGTGAAACATTTTGGGACATCATGAATATATGAAAGATACTGTGTAAATTCCACTTTTTTATATTTCACTATGTTCTTGCATAACAAACAGTTGGGGCAGATTTTTGCTAAATATCCTTTGAGTCTAAATAATCACCAGGGTGGTGCAAATAGAGGAAAATTGGAATGCGAGGGTCACGTGCTGTCATGGAGCCCATCTGATTTTCTACCCATTCATTTAGTTAGGAAGATTGTGTTATGTTCGCCACCTGATTTTCTTTTTACTCTAAGCTCTGCTCAATTGGTTAGTTATGAACATCCCCTCTGTGATCACACCTGAAGTAAGGCAGGATTGTCCTGGGAAAGAAGGAAAATGTAGGAGATGAGGCTTGCCATTACCTGACTACCCAACCTGTACTTCAGTCCCCCCCGTACCACTATCGCCATTGGCCTTTCCTTTCCTTCCTGCTGCATGCAAATGGTGGCTGGGGTTGTGGGGAGTGGTGCAAGGAGTAGATGACATGGAAAATGGTGGACCTCCCAGATCCTATATCAAAATAAATATCATTTAATGAATGAAAGAATACAATCTACTTTATCACAAACACTTAAACATGCAAACAAAAATGGAAACATTAAGAAAAGACTTAAGCCAAAATTTTCATTGCTTAACTTCTCCAATAGAATATGGCTAGAAGCATGATTTCAGTTTTTCACTATATCAAGTTCTTCCTTTCTGGCCATCTTTATTAAGTTTATTGGTGAGTATAATTGCATGATACCACGATAAAAACAATGGTGTATTTCTAATGTATTGGGTTCTTATTAATAAATTACAGAAAAATATTTGTTTAGCAGCTTTTTCAAGAAACAAAGCAGTTTTTTGTTGTTGCAACAAATGTTCAACTATCCCAACTACCTCTGTTTTACTCCACAGTACAAGCAGATGAAGCAGGGATTCATGCATGTAGATGAGATTTCAAAAAGATTATTGACTTGTTTCGGGTAACATTGGGCTTGTTTTGTGGAGTAAGGATTGTGCAAGTTAAGTGGAAGTTGAACATACCCTCATTGAATGGTGCGAATATCTCTCTGTATCACAGCACCTGTGACCATATCTGCATTCTTACACTCTGTTATCTGTAAACAATCTGAATGACACCAGCACTAGATCTGAATAGTTTTTTTTAAAGAATTGGTACTCGCGTAAGTTTTTATTACTGTGGGGTAGGTCTGCTCATTTGTGAGTTGAAACCAGCTGTCTTCCTTTTACACACAGGTTAAATTTAGTTGACATCCCCACTGATCCTTTTTGCTGATTGCTCATTACGTTGGGGTTTAAAATGTATATATTGGCTTAATTTGTTCTGTACTGTACTTTAGATCAACGCTGTAAGCATTTTATACCTTGCTAACATGAAATAGGCACAATGCCTTTGATTCGGATTAGATATTGAACTTCCAGCTGCCAAAAAAGATTAGATTCATTTGATGTAGGAAGAGGTACAGTATATTACTTTCACCGCAGAGGCAGAGAGACTCAAAAACAGTATTCAAAAGATCTGGATCAATTAAGCAGCTACAATGAAGAATAACTGATGGATTTTCATGTAGATAAATGAAGATAATATATATTGGTTCAGAAAACCGCAGTTACACAGCAACAAGAAGACAAAAATGTTGATCTGGCTGGTCCCAGTGTCTAGGAAATATCATATTTGGTGATATCTCTCATACTCTATCAAATATTTCACCAAGTTATTTATCCAACTCTTCTCTTTCATTTGCTGAAGCAAACATATCCCATAGGCTCTCTTGGCAGCCCACTTCATACCTTAATTACTACCTGCATTAAGTCGTTAAATACAAACTGTCCTTTTTACCTCATCTCTTGTCAGTTTGAGGCTATAGCCTGATGTGGTATCTGTGACTTTATCCAAAATATTGACATTTATCTTGTCGATACTCTTTTTGATCTTGAATGTTTCAAATCACCCCTCAGTTGCCTTCTCTCCAGTGCAAACATTCTCAGTTTCTACATTCCTCCTTGTACATCAGGTGCTTTGTTCCAGTTATCAGTTTAATTCCAGTTTACTGTAACCTCCCCAATAGTCAGATGTTTTTCCCATAATATGCTAACCAGAACTGTTCACAATGTTCCATATCAGCTGCATGAAAGCTCAGAATCAACTGAGATTTCTGCTCTATTCTTTTGCTTTGCAGTCCAAAATCTTATTTTCTTTGTTTATTGCTACTCCACATGGTGTTAATAGGCTTCTGGTGGATCTACTATATTGTGCTCTATAGAATAATATCATTTTGCTCATATTACTACTGTTCATTATACTTTTCCAAGCTCACAACTTTGCTTTGTCTACATTTAGTCACATTTGTCATTTGCGAACACAGGTCTCCAATTTATCCAGGTCCTCCTGTAGGATCAACATGTTCCCGATTCTTTGCAATCTTACCCAGTTTGGTAAGATCTGCTAATTTGAAGAGTTTTGTTTCTGTCACCACTTTCAATTCATTAAAGGTACATTATAAACAGCAATGATTCCAGCACCAATTTCCTCTTCCCATTCAAAGGAATTCCACGTTTAACTATCCTTTGCTTCCTCTGCTTTGGTCAATTTTTGAAGTGCACCATTTTCCAACCTCATGGACTAACCTTCAATGCGGCATTGCACGTTTATTGTTAAAAGGGAGTTATCAAAGGCTGATGGGAAGTGTATCTACTCTTTATAAAAGGCATCTATGATCCGGTAGACATTGCAAGTTGATTCTCAGGAGTCACCTGATCAGGATCTATAGCCAAAATGAAAACTGGAAATTAGACTGGAGCTGGTGCCAGCAAGTTCATTTGTGGGGCGGCGTGCAGGGAGAGTGATCGCAACAGGTAGGTTTTCCAGGACAGCAGTTGCCCAATTTACTTTTGTGGGCCTTGGGGGTATCCTCCTACTTCAGGTGCTACCGGGACTTACCTTTAGGGAGCCTCTCCTCTTCAATCACTCAAAGGATTGATTGAAGCCTTCAAGCTTTGACCAGTTATTACCTTAAATGACAAACAGAATCCATTTTGGGTCATTGGGCCTCATTTTCCCTATCAAAAGGGGCCTGTGACCTGAAACAGGCGGTGCTTCAGACCGTACTGAACAACCCCTTTTAAAATGGAGCTGGCCACATTGCCAATGCTAATGGTTGGTAAGGCTACTGATCCAATTGACACTCAGCATTCACCCCAATCTTCTTTTTAGTGATGTTGATTGAGGGCTAAATATTGGCTAGGACACTGGGGTAACTCTTCTGCTGTTCTTTGAAATAGTGCTGTGAGACCTTTTGCATCCATTAGAGAGGAAGGCAGGACCTTAGTTTAATATTTCATCTGAAAGGCACACACCCCTGATAGAGTAGGACTCCCAGTACTGCATTGAAGTATCAGCTTGGATTACATATTCAAGTCCTGGAATGAACCATGAACCCACAACATTCTGACAGAGAGCTGAGAGTTCAAGGCTGATATGCATCAAAATTATGCAAATGAGTAGACCTTGCATCAGTGGGCAAGGCCAGTCCAATCATGCACAGACTGGGTAGTTTCACATAAGGCTCATTATTGGCCTGTATATTAGTTGTGCATAGCTCCTGCACATTCATGCCTCATTACTTTTAAGTTAGCCTTTCACATCCTCCTACATTTTCAACATCATGAAAAATCTGGCTCCAATAACTTTCCAGAACACATTGCTGAACAGTTCCTTAGGCTATAGCTTTGGCAGACTGCTGTTTCCTTCGAACTTCTGCCAACATTACAGTGACTAAGCAGGAGAAGCAGCAAGGAAATTCATAGCTTATGAAATCCATGTTCAAACACAAACCTATCATGGCACAGAAGATAATCCAAAAACATAATGAACTGTCCATGCTTGACATCATTAGGGTCTTGGAAAGTATTGGGGAAATCTTTGCATTCACCATTCAGGTAGTAATCTGGTAGAGCAGATTCCCTTCCTGTTATATTGAAATCAATGGAAATGGAAACCAGGCAGTTTTTATAAGGACAGAAGCAATAGTAGACCATTCAATCTCTCAAGTCTGCTCTGCCATTCAATAAAATTGTGGCTTATCTTCTACCTCAACTGCACCATCCTGCACTATCCACATATCTTCTCATTCCCTCAGTATCCAAAATTAATCTGACATTAATATACTCATTGACCAGACATCCACAGTCATCTGGGGTAGCTAATTCCATAGGTTCACAACTTTCTGAGTAAAGAAATGTTTTTTCTCATCTGAGTCCTAAATGTCTGACCTCATATTATGAGACTCCCAGATTCTAACACCCCAGCCAGAGGAAGCATTTTCTCAGCACCTACCCCATGAAGCCCCTTAAGAATTTCATATGTTTCAATGAGGTCACCTCTTTTTCTTCTAAAGTCAATGGAATAAAGACCTAATTTACTCAATCTCTCCCCATAGGATAATAACCTCATCCCAGGAATCAGTCTAGTGAACACTCATTGTGCTCCCTCTAAGGCAAGTATACCTATCTGTAGATAAGGAGAACAAAACTGTATACAGTACTCCAGCTGGGAACACACCAATGCCCTATACAATTGTAGTAATACTACTTTACCCTTATGCTCCAATCTTTTTGTAATAAAGGCTAACATATCATTTGCTTTCCTAATAGCTTCCTGCACCTATATGGAACTTTCTGTGATTTGTGATCCCTATGAATACCAGCAGTTCCCAGTCTTTCACCATTTAAAAAAATACTTCATTCCATCTCCCACATTCTTCCTTACTCAATTAACTGGTCGTAATTCTTTTGCAGGCTCTTTGCATCCTACTTTAGTTTACTTTCCCAGCTAACTTTGCTTCATCAGCAAACTTGGATACATTACACTCAGTTTCCTCATCTAAGGCATTGATATTGATTTAAATAATTGAGATCACTGATCCTTGTGTTAGTTACAACCTGCCAATCTGAAAATGACTTGTTACTCTTACTCTTTTTTTCTGTCCATTAACCAATCCTCTATTTATGCTAATATTTTGGCCACAATCCCATAAGCCCCAAATTTGTGTCTCTTGTGTGATGCTTTATTGAATGCTTTATGAAAATTCAAATACACTACATCCACTAGTTCCTCCTTACCCACCCTACTAGTTACATCCTCAAAAAATTCTAACAGATTTGTCAAATACAACTTCCATCTCATAAATCTCTGATGGCTTTGCCCAATCATATCATGATTTTCTAAGTGCCCTAATATCATGTCCCTAATAATAGATTCTAGTGTTCTTGTTTTTTGATTATTAGTACCAGGCTAAGTGGTGTATTGTTCCATATTTTCTCTCTCCCTCTTTTCTTGACTATTCCTGTTGCATTTGCTACATTCCAATCCATGGGGATGATTCCGGAATCTGGGGAATTCTGGAAGATCAAAACCGATGCATCCACTATCTCTGTAGTGACTTCCTTTAAAATCTTAGACTGTAGGCCATTAGGCCCAGGGATTTGTTGGCTTTTAGCCCCATTAAGTTTTCCAGTAGTACTCTGTTACTAATACTAATAGCTTAGGTTCTTTTTTTCTCTAAACCTCTGATTCCATAATACTTCCAGAATGTTTTTGTGCCCTCTGTTGTGAAAACAGAAACAAGGCATTCTTTTAATGTCTCTACCATTTATTTCTTATTCCCCATTATAATTTTCCATGCTTCTTTCTCTAAGGTTTCCACACTTACTCTTGATAATCTCTTCCTTTTCACATACCTATGGAAGTTTTTATAATCTTGTATAATGGACGGGTGATGTACTCTGGTGTATTACTGCCATTGTAATGAAAATGAAAATTTACCTCTATAATTTGCATCTTAATCCAGTTCAAGTGGCTACTAGAAGGATAGAAAATGGCCCTACATTATGCAACTGGCAGAACAAACTTATGATAGCTGCATAAAGACAAAGCAAAATTTACCTCAAGAGCTGAAGCAATAAAACCCACAGAAGTGTCCCAACACCTGCAAGTTGCCAGCAGAAATCTGAAAGCATTGTCTGTGCAGTGCTAGACTTTATAAAGATGAATTTGCTCTGATAACATTCATCAAGGACCACCAAAGGTTGGTCCTTTCAACGTGCAGGCATTCTGTGTGATAAAAGGAAATTTTAAATTCAGAAATAAATATCTGTGAACCAAACTAACTGTGTTATGGTAATTTAAAAAAGCAGCAACAAATACAAATTGGAAATATGCTCTTTAATTGAACTAAAAAGTTTAAAATGTAAGCATGTTTACAAGATCTACTCTAGGAGTTTTATTCATTTTCAGGAAATATCCAGCAGTAACCGAATACTACAGGGACTATTTACCGTTTGGATGTTCTTGGCAAGAAGTTCCAGCTATTTTGTTGGCCATGCTTCATTGATACTTCACCGCCAAGTTACAGATAGCTCAGAGGTTAGGGTTTCCCTCCATGGAGCAAAACCAGAATCACAAGTTGGGTATTAAGCAGTGGAGAGGCAGTTATGGTGTTGAAATCACACTTATTGGTTTACCTTAGGCGTGGTGCAACAAATGCCCATTAGAATAATTCCTGGAACTAGAGGGCTCTCCTATCAAGAGAGATTAATTGGAATGGGCCTATACTCTCTGGAACTTAATGAGGGGTGATCTCATGGAAATGTGTAACATTTTTAGAGGGCTTTGAAAGGGTAGATGCTGAGATGATGTTTCATTCATCTGGAGACTCTACTACTAGCGTACATAGGCTCAGGATAAGGGGTTGACCATTTAAGACAGAGTTGTGGAGAAATTCCTTTACTCAGGGAGTTGTGAATCTTTGGGATCCTCTACCACAGAGGGCTGTAAATGCTAAATGAGTGAGTAAATTGGTACATTTTTGGGTACTAATACCTGAATTTTCTGGGGATATAAAGGGTCTCCGGCTTAGCCAAAATAGCACTGGAGCCTCGATTCCAAAAGGCCCACCCCCAAACCTGGCACCCACAATTTTTACGAGGTGGGAAATGGGAGAATTGTAGTTTAGACATGGTGGACCATGAGCCAGTTGCATCTTGAAAAGTGCAGCTGCCTTCAAACAGATTTAATTTCCATTAGTGGGATGACCAAAACATGACTTGTGGGCTTTAGACTTTTGAGGAAAAGGTCTAAAGCTGCAGGAGTTATTTGGAGAGGTACTATTTTAGATGGACTCAGGGACCCCTTTTGGATAGGTCCAGGTACTTTTTGGGAGAGGTAATGTGCCCTTTGGGGAACATAAAGTGCCCTTTAGGAGAGCTAAGGTGTACTTTGGGATTTTTAAGAATGGATATGAATGTGTGGAAAAAATGGATAAGCTTCAGTGAAACTGTCAAGCTTTCAAGTGATTTAAATCTCCTGCCCTTTAATTAAGAAGGCAATCTTCAGTTAAAAAAAATCTGCACTTGCAATTTGTTTGTTGACATAAACCTGAAAGTCGTGATATATGATTTGTGTTACATGACTGATTCCATACCTATTATTATCACAGCAGGATGCTTATTAATTCACAGTTTGACTGACACCTGCAAGTGGTTATAAAGTCTTTGATGTGGGGCTGTGAATACAAATGCTTGTTGTTATAAAGGAATAGCACTTGAATGAAAGTTTTGCTTTTATAAGGGATCAAGCAGTTGAAAGAATTTAAATGTATTTTTTTTTAATGACAGAGTGTTTTTATAAAATAAAGTCTGTAATAGACACTTAGAAACTTATTTAATTTCATCTCACCTTGGCTCCTGAGGTCTACCCATGTTGGATACTGAGTGAGTTGGCATGGAGAGTGTAAGCGCAAAGAGTGGTGGGTGGATGAGCATAGGTTGGCAAAGAGGGTATAAAGGGCCATGGGGGTGGGTAGAGGGCATAGGTTGGAATAGGGGGCTTGTTAAAGGGGCAAAGGTTGGCATTGAAGTTATGAAGGGCTATGGGAGGCTGGTGGGGGCATGAGTACATGAGTTGGCATGGATGGGCATGGGGAGTATGTGGAGGGTTGAGGGGGTGTGATGGGTGAGGGCTGGAGGGTTGTTTTTTCCTATTTTATTCTTTTGCGCAAAAGTCCCAGAGCACCGAGGCAAGCCTACTACCGTACCTGGCACCGCCTGTGGCTGTCTCCAAATCCTTTCCAGGGGCGATGGGCCCAAATCCTATCAACATTCGACATCCACCATCCCCCTCCTCAGAACGAATATTAGAACAACTGGGTCACAACAAAGATATATCCCAGTAAGGGAGAAGGATTCTAGGACAGGGATAAACCAACCATGGTTAACCAAGGAAGTTAAGGATAGTTTCAAATTGAATGAACAAATATACAATGTGGCAAAGATTAGTGGTAAGCCAGAGGACTGGGAAAGTTTTAAAAGCCAGCAAAAGATGACCAAAAAATAAATCAAGTGGGAGAAAATGAACTTTGAAGTAAACTAGCAAGTAATATAAAAATGGACAGTAAGAGCTTCTTTAAATATATATAAAGGAAGAGAGAGGCCAAAGTGAACATAGGCCCCTTAGAGAATGAGGCTGGGGAAATAATAACAGGGAACCAGGAAACGGCAGAGGAGTTGAATAAATACTTTGCATCAGCCTTCATGGTAGAATACATGAATAGCATTCCAAAAATACTAAATAATCAAGGGAAAAAAGTGGGGGATGAAACAAATACAATAATTATCATTAGAGAAAAAGTACTAGGGAAACTAATGGAGTAAAAGGCCTATAGGTCCCCTGGACCTGATGGGTTGCATCTTAGGATATTAAAGAAAGTAGCTACACAAATAGTGGATGCACTGGTACTAATCTCCCAAGAATCCTTAGATTCTGGAAAAGTACAGAGGATTGGAAAACTGCCAATGTAACACCCTTATTCAAAAAGGGAGGGAGACAAAAGACAGGTAACTATAGAGCAGTTAGCTTAACATCCGTCATTGGGAAAATGTTAGAGTCTATTATAAAGGATGTAATAGCAGAGCATTTGGAAATACATAATCTAACCAAGTAGAGTCAGCATGGCTGCATGAAGGGGAAATCATGCCCAATAAATTTACTAGAATTCTTTGAGGTGGCAACAAGTAGATAGGTAAAGAGGAACCAGTAGATGTAATATATTTGGATTTCCAAAAGGTGTTTGATAAGTTATCATACATAAGGCTACTTAATAAGATAAGAGCCCATGGTGTTGGGGGTAATACATTAGCATGGATAGAGGATTGGCTAACTAATAGAAGACAGAGTTGGGATAAGGGGTTGTTTTAAGGATGGCAGCCTGTAACTAGTGGAGTGCCACAGGGATCAGTGCTGGGGCCACAATTATTTACAATATATATTAATGACTTAGATGAGGGGAGTGGATGTACTATTGTCAAGTTAGCGAATGACACAAAAATAGGTGGGAAGGCAAGCAGTGAGGATGACACAAAAAGTCTACAGAAGGATATAGACAGTTTAAGTGAGTGGGCAAAAACTTGGTGATGGAATATAATGTGGGAAAATTTGAGGTTACGCACTTCAGCAGGAAGATAGAGGAGCTGAATATTATTTAAATGGAGAAAGACTGCAGAAAGCTGAAGCACGGAGGGATTTGGGGGTCCTTGTGCATGAATCCCAAAAAGCTAACGTACGAGTTCAGCAGGTGATAGGGAAGGAAAATGGAATGCTGGCCTTTATTTCAAAGAGAATGGAGCATAAAAATAGGAAAATCTTGCTAAAACTATACAAGGCACCATTTAGACCACACCTAGAATACTGCGAACAGTGTCGGTTGCCTTATCTAAGGAAAGATATACTGGCATTGGAGGCAGTCCAGAGAAGGTTCACTAAGTTGATCCTGGGTATGGAGGGATTTTCTTATGAGGAGAGGCTGAGGAAGTTGGGCCTGTACTCATTGGAATTTAGAAGAAAGAGAGATGATCTTATTGAAACATATAAGATTCTTCGGAGGCTTGACAGGGTAGATGCTGAGAGGTTGTTTCCCCTTGTGGAGAGTCTAGGACCAGAGGGCATAATCTCAGAGTAAGGGATTGCCCATTTAAGACAGGGAATTTCTTCTCCTAGAGGGTAGTGAATCTATGGAATTCTTTACCGCAGAGGGCTGTAGAGGCTGGGTCGTTAAGTATATTCAAGGCTGAGATAGACAGATTTTTAATCAGTAAGGGAATCAAGGGTTATGGGGAAAGGTAGGAAAGTGGAGTTGAGGATTATCAGATCAACCATGATCTTATTGAATGGCGGAGCAAACTCGATGGGCTGATTGGCCTGCTTCTTCTCCTACATTTTATGGTCTTATGAGTCACTTTCTCCCAAGTCAGGTTTGTGGAGTCGGGAATATTCCTGACTCTGCACTCCTGATTCAAGAGCAAAATTTCAGCCCTAAGAGAATTTATAGAGCAACTCACTAAGTCTCCTTCGACAGCATGTTCTAAACACCTGACCTCTATTGCTTAGAAGGACAAGGGTAGCAGATGCTTGTAAACACCACCATCAGCAATTTTCCCTTCAAGTCAATCACCATCCTGATTTGGAAATATATTGCCAATTTCTCACTGTTGCTGGATCAAAATCCTGGAGCTCCCTCCCTAACAGCACTGTGAGTGTACCGACATACAGGATCACAATGATTCTGGAAGGTGGCTCACCAGCACCTTTTCAAAGGCAATTAGAGATGGGAAACAAATGCTAACCCTACCAGTGATGCTCACATCCCATGAGCGAGTAAAAAAAATGCCGTGATATGGGGATAAAGCAGGAGAATGGATTTGTTGTTGAAGATAAGAACGTAAGAAGTAGGAGCAGGAGAAGGCCATTCAGTCTCTCAAGCCTGCTCCACCATTCAAAAAGATCATGGCTGATATTTCTACTTTCTTGGCATGGGAGCCTGGAATTTGCAAGTACCGCTTCCAAACCCAACACCCACCATTTTTGTTGGTTGGGGGGGAATGGGGGCAGGATGTTTCTCACACATTTGCAGTTCATGGAGGCAGCTGCACATTTAACAGTGCAGCTGCCTTCAAACAGATGCAAACTCAGTCACCCAAGTTTCTGAAACATGACTCCTGGGCTTTAAACTTTTGAGGAAAAGGTCTAAACGTGCACGTGTCATTTGGGGAGGTAAGGTGCCTCTTTGGGGGAGGTCAGGTATCTTTTGGGATCGCTAAGGGTAAACATGAATGTGTGTAAAAATTGGTAAGGTCTATGTAACTGCCAAGCTTCAAATCATTTAAATCCCCTACTCTTTAAATTTCGAAAAAAGACAGCCAGCCTGCAGTTGAAAAAATTGTTGCCTGCAATTTCAATAGGTAATGTTGACATAAGCCTGAGTGTTATCATCATAGTATGGGCCAAATCCTCCGGCCTCCAGATTGTCAGAAATTGGAAGTATGACTGAGAAACACACCATTATCCTGCGAAAGTCCCAACATGTGGACCTCCATGGGAATTACCTGGTTAAGTTTCAACTTCCGGTGGGCAATTCACCTGCTCTCCGGCACCCTCTGAAAGCCTCTCTAACTTTGAGTTAAAGTCGGAGACTCGAGACAGTTCCAATGTACTTATCTGAGTAGTTATCCAGGAGTTGTTAGACATTGGGGGGAATTGTCTCAGATTTACACTAAGTGCTGTTGCGGAAGGAAAATCGATGTTTTACCCGTCGACCGCAATGGTGGCTTCTCACGCCGTATCGTCCCAAACCCGCCACATTAAACCTGCATTCCCGGAAAACACACCGTTTCAATGGTGGGCGGGCTCTCTTCGCCTGCTATGCCATCACCTTGCCGCTTCAGCATGCCGGGTGCCACATTTAAAGTGCAGCCGCGCACATGCCCTTAGTGCTTCCAGCCCAGGACTGCTGCACAGAAGACTGGATGGCCCCGAAGGTCAAAAAGACTGCAGCCACCCGCTTCAGTGATGTGGCCCTTGATAGACTTTTGAACACAGTGGAGGCCTGCTGTGATGTCCTCTATCCCCACTCTGGCCACAGGATGGGCAGCTGCATCGCTAATCCAGCATGGGAAGCAGTGGCAGTGGCGGTCAGTGCCAATGCCCTGCAAAAGAGGACAGCCACTTAATGCCACGACAGGATGAATGGTTTCATCCTTTCCGCCAGGTTAACTCACTCTTCTCATCACTCTCAACTCACACACTCATAAACCCATCACACATCCACAGGGATCTCACACCTCAAGGGACAACATCACTAACTCTCACACACACCCTCACATCTCCATCAGGCTCATATCCTCTGGAGCTCATGTCCTCACCCTGTCCATGTCTCCATTCACCAGGCAAACATTCTAGGCAGTGCCATGTGTCCTGCTCACACTCTCATCTGTTTTCATGTAGGAGAATCCTGCTCGTGTCAGCAGGGAAAGGTCCCAGACCGGGGGTGGAGTGGCCCACATCAGGCTCCTCACTCACTTTGAGGAGTGTGCCATCGTGCTGACTGGTGAGGGTATGGACTGTGCCTGTGGCGATGGTGAGTTCAGCGGCGAACACCCTTCTGAGGATCCTGCACCACATCATCTACCTCGCAACGCAAATGTGAGTGCTCTCTCTCCTGCTTTTGACTCTGCTGCCATGTACTAATTATTTCTACTTTGGTTCACAGGGAGATCTGCCAAACAACAGATAAGCCAGTATCTCAGCTCCATCTTTGTCTACCTCCAGCCAAGAGGACCCCTCCTCCATTGAAGAGCTGGAAATAAGCAGCCTGGAACACCCGTCACAGTGTTTACCCACACCCTCCAACAACATAGAGACACATACCTCATTGGAACATAGATCTAGAGCAGGTTCAGGTTCATAATCTGGTGGTTATAATTATGGGTCACGGACACATGTCTGCAGCAGGAGGAGGCAGGTTCAGCTAAGCTCCCTGGCACTCAGAGGTGCTGAGGAAAGGGCATCTGTGAGGTCAGAGTCAGTTGACGAGCTTCTAGATTTGACCCTCCAACTCATCCTGGGGAGTCAGCAGAAGGTGCGGGAATATCATGCAAAGCTGTTGGAAGCCCACAGCAGAACGGCATGTGAGCCAGAGGAGTGGGTCCACTGGCCTTCTGATGAAGCAGTGCCCCCATATCCCTGTATGGGCGTCTGCATGGGGAGGATGGCGGACGCTATGGAGACCATGGTCTAGCAGAACGTGGAGATGTGTGCAGACCTGCACTCCATCACAGGAGCCATGTGTGAGTCCCAGCAGTGGCAATACGAGAGGAAAACAGGACACATTGACATCCCTCCAGGTGCCCCTTCCCCCTCCCCAGACTCCACCCCACTTCCTGACACCTTCAGACACCCTTAATTCTTCCACCACCCTTAGTCCTTTCCCACACCTGGCTCTTTCCTCAAGCCTTACTTCTTCTTCCAATCTTACTCCCTCCCCCCTCCACATTCCTTCCTCCCCCAGGACTTCGCCCCCTCTCCGTATTTCTCCCCTGCTCCAAACTCCCTCCCTTTCACCTTCCATGCCACTTTACACCTCCCTCCCCAGTTGCCATCTCCTCCCCTGTTACACCCTTCTCCACTGTACTCCCTTCCCATCCCAACCTTCCCCCATCCTGACACCTTCATTTCCCCCTCCCAACCTCACCACCTGCCCCCTGCCGACACCTCTTCCTCTCCCAGTCAATCTGAGAGCTTCCTCTTCCACCCCCAGTACATTTTCCTCTCCCAAACTCATTTAGACCTTCCTCTCCACCGTTTCGACCATAATCTGTTGTGAGCAGACCCTCAGCTGTGACTTTCCAACATCCATGAGCTGCTTTGCAGCAGAGCCATGTCTTTGAGAATCCACCCAGCATTCCATGGACATTCCTCCAGGGTCCACTTGCTTTGGGCTCCAGCATCTACTGCTCCTCGGATATTGCAATGTGATCAAGGCCCTGGCGGTAAGTCCCAACTTCTGCATGTCACACTTGTGAGGGCGTGTTCTACACCAGCGTGCAATCACTCCAACGTGGAAGGGCGATCCAGCAGTGGGGGTGATCTCGGCAGGCTGGGCTTATAATAGTATGCAGATGTAATACAACGAGGTTCACGATTTCCGATGGTGGGGAACGTGGTCTGCATCCACAGGCTGAGCAAACAATCGCAAACTGGTTTCACATCATCGTGAACCAGATTGTCCACTCATGCTGCCGTGCATGCCTGACGCCAACAGGCACAGAAAATTCTGCCCATTATAACCTAAGGCAAACCCCTGTGTAGCTCCAGAACTGCCCCCCCCCAATCTTTCACACTGACCGTCAGCCAATCCCGACACCCCCAACGACCTCTCCCAACCTTAAGTGAACACTTTATTCTCCAGGAATGAGCCCAAAGCTACTCTCAGCTCCCGAAAACTTTATTCCTTTTTCCTTTTCCAGCCTGATAACTTCTAAGCCCTGAATTGACATTCATGGTGAGGCCTACCCTAGAGATTTCTCCCTCCAGCCACAGTTAAGTGAGTCTTCCAGTTCCAGTTAAATTTTTCACAAACTTGGTTTCTTCAATTTAAGTGCAAGCCTTTTGTGGGGTGAACAATAGAGACTGTCTGCCTCTAACTCTCTGTTCTCTGCTGTCTGCTCTCTCTCTGTCTCTCTTTCTTATATTCTGGCAGTCTGATCTGTCTGTGAGATTCAGAGATTTTTTAAGAAACCTATACTCTGATAGTACAATGGTTTTCTATGAATTAGCCCCCTCTCAAAGCTCATTACAACATGGATCACATGGGCCTTATATCCAGGTAGAAATGCTGATTAACTATCTTGTAAACCACCAACTCCATTCTACGTTGGAATTAAATAGTTTAAAGTATTACCGTTTATAAAACCGGACATTCCTAACACCTTCCTGTGAGATTTGGAGACTAACAATCTATCCACCATCAGCACAGTTGCTCTGGTCATTGTTTACAGGTGTGAACATCTTGCATCATCTTCCCAGTATATCAACCTGGGCCCCTCTTTATCCTTTAACAATAAAACCATCCAGGTTTACTGTCAGCAGAATTCAGTACAGGTCACAAGACCCCCTTTATTCCTCCATTTTACCCTAAATTAAAGGAACAGTCCCAAAACATCATAATTTTATAAACTTCGTATTTGTAACACACGCAAACCAACTTCACCCTTTAATGTAAAAAAAATTGCAATCAGTTACATTGAAATACTATATGACAATTAAGTCAGAATATAGATATTATTATCACTTATCTACCATCTGTCTAGACCTAATAATGTTTCTGAAACAATATACTAATAAGAATTGTTTGAAATTCAATCTGCTATCTAAGACATAACTAAAATATTTGACCTGTAAGGAGCACATTAGCAGAAATATTTAATGACACATGACCTTGAACCCATTTTGAATCTTGCTGATCTAGATGTTTCATCTTGTTGCTTTACCCAGAATAAGTTGCTGAGTTTGTATTATTGATAGTGATCTGCATTATTTAGATAAAATAATTTCATTATTGTTACAAGGTTGCCCACATGAGATTTGAAGATTTTACTTAGGAAACAAAGCTACTTGCTTGCAAATCAGATCTATGCACCTTACCGAAATAGAATTTTTTTTGGTTGATAAATATCACTCCAGTTTTAACTAGAGTTGAGGGATGAACATGGGGTCAGGCATCATGCTCACCCTGATTCATTAATCTGAGGCCTTAGCCACATTTAAATATGAGGCCTGAATCTTGCCCAAAACTGGGACTTGATGATGAGTCAGGCTGGCAAACTGGAGTTGAGCAAGTGATGCAGGAGGCCCCGATTAGGGAATTCTGGGAATAGGCCATAGTAGTCAGGTAAGTGATGACGGTGTATGCAACCACAGTTCGGGTGAAGGAAGCCTGAAGCCCCAGGTTTCCTAATGTTACATTTTTGGCCTTCTGGGCTAGCAGTTCCTCTTCACCCAGTGCTCCTGGTGAATGTGGATGTCCATGGATAAAGTAGAGTCAATGACATAAGACTGCAATTTTTGAATTTCAATGAGGCCTTCACTTGTGCGCTATGAAAATCCTGGAGGTGATTACAGAAAACAATCTTGCCGCTCCCTTTTTAAATAAAAAGCATTTTGTCCAAAGCTTGTTTGTGAGCTAAAGACCCAGATTCAAATTGGCCTTGTGCTCCAACCCCTGAAGCACAGGGTGATTCTCTCTTGTAAAGAGACTTGAATTTGCAGAACTGCTTTCTTCAACAACTTAAAATACCTCATGTGTAAGAGAGATAAGGAGGATAGTAAAGCTGCGTTACAAACTGGGCTTCAGATCTTCTTGATCAGATATTTACATTAATGACAATTCGACCATGTCAAACTTTGCTGCTTCAGAACGCTGGCAATATACTCCTGTTGACAGGCCGCCATTATAGCATCACAGACTCCTGGGCGCCTCTGTGCTACCACAGGTGCCAAGGAGTACAGAATAGACATATATACACAAACCTCATTGAATGCCTTCCTATTTATTCAGTTAAAGCAACATGTATAAAATATATGCAGAGTTATTGTAACATTTTCACAGTTCTTTGCTCAGATGTCTGGTGAATTCATTTTTTATTAATTGTTAAGCATTTTAATTTTAGAATGGAATGGTGTTCTTCATATTTAATATAAATCATCCTTTCTTAACAAAATCTACAATTTGCTGGCCCTTTCTTCTGTTCAATTTTGCTATTTGTAATATTTCCATCCATTATATTTCCAGAATGCAATTTATCATCTTTTCTCAATGGATGAATGGACTGTGGACTTAAGAGTTAATGTTTGATTCCATACAAATTGTTTGCAGTCAATAATACAATGTATTGCATGGAGAGGAAGAAATGCTTAACCTACCAAGAACAGCTAAAGTGTAAGGAGGAAGCTTTGTGTTATAGCTTGCCACAAAATATGGTATATTTAGTTAGCATTCTGTTTCACTGCTACTAAACTAGTGTTGCGCCCTTTGAGATTGAGTCAACGGTGAAAGCAACAGGTAAAACCCCTGCACCACAGCCCCCTGAAGTGGTCGCTTTTACAGGTAGGAATTCTGATCCTGTACTCGCCAATCTAAGTTTCTTTACCTGGTCACTCTAATCGAGGGAAAGTCATAGTTGTCTATTTATATCTGTAACAGGAGAGCATCATTTCAATTCAATATACAGATTGTGTTTTGATTATGATCCACAAAGCTCAAGAGGCTGAGACAAAGTCTGTAAGTAATTGAGTAAATTCTCTTTTGAAAAATGACCTGCTATGTATTAGGACGAATTAACTACAGAAATTGAAAAGAACATTAATAATGAACCACAAGAGAGCTGTAATATCAGAACAGGAACAATATAATTAACAGATATATAACAAGTACAATGCTATGGAAACTAATTTGAATATTCTGATTTTATGCAGAATAGAAGGATAATATTTTTTCAAATATTGTGAGGTAAACATAAAATTTACAGAGAATTGTTTCTGGATCACACCAGAGTGTTTTTTTTAATGCTGTGAAGCTGATCAAAGTATAAGATGGTTATGGTCAAGCTTGCAGCTCAGTAGAAATTATATCCTGTTGGAATGCTGTGTTTGGAGCCACAGGAAACGCTCCCATTGATTGAGGAGTGGAGAAAGACAATGGTTTACAACAGTTTTCCATTACTGAAGAAATGGTGTCTGGCCCAAGGGTGTGTGGAAAGAAGAGAAAACAATTAAAGGACAAAAGTGAGATAAAAATATAAAAGAGTCATTTTCACCTAGCCCATTTGGTGATAAATAGGTCAGCGCATCACTTGTCCATTATAGGACACCCCTGATTTTCACTTATATTTTATGAAAAAAACACCATCAGTTTATTGCCCAAATGGTAAGATTGACAATTACCCTCCTAAGAAAAGAAAAAACATCAAGGAAACCCTGAGGACCATTTGCGCCGGTGTGTCAGGACGGGTTCAATCCACTCACCCCCATTATGTAAGTAATCCCATTGCCTGAACATGGGATAAGGTCTCAGGGCCGGTTTTTCCTCTGGTTTTCTGGACCCTGTCACCAAGTTCAAATCAGGGTC
Source organism: Carcharodon carcharias (assembly GCF_017639515.1). Lineage (NCBI taxonomy): Eukaryota > Metazoa > Chordata > Chondrichthyes > Lamniformes > Lamnidae > Carcharodon > Carcharodon carcharias. The sequence continues at coordinate 58,155,044 of NC_054470.1, read as the reverse complement.
AGAAGCTAGGACTGTGTGGGAAGCAGTCATTTCACCTCTGACATTCCACAAATTGGTCAATTAGCAGCAAGAGAATGGTCTTGCCACCCCATTAAGGGCAGTAGTTGAGTCTCAAAGCTGCAGGCCCAATAGGAGGCTTTACAACTTGAAAACAGCAGCAAAATGCCATAGCAGATAAGTGAAAGAGGATGCACCCCAAAATGGTGGTGCCCTCTCTCCAACTTTTTCAAATCTAAAGTGAAAAATCAGCTCAGCAGCCTGGCTGCCACTGTCGGGTTAGGAGTGCCACACGGGGCGGCCTGTGGCTTTCTGAAGCCAGGCAGGCAGCGAGGACCTCTAAGTCAGTCTGCAGTGCTAACCCCCTGGGAGGCCACCTCCAGGCAACGAGACAGTTCGCGGCTGCCTGTGGGGACTTGGAGGCAGATTGGAAAATCCTATTCAGCCCCTGACAATTAGCCTCAAGTGACTAATAGCTAGGTGAATTGGCTATCCGCTGATTGCCAGCGCCCCACCTGCCTTTTGGGAAAATGATCCAGGGACAGAAACCATTGGGGAACCGGCATGCAGGCTGTCGGCATGAAATTACATGTCCACCAGTTGCTGTTCCAACCCCTGCAAAGGCTAAAATCCTGCCCTCCATCTTTATGTTAAGGAGAACAATGGTCCTGTGCTACACTTGTGTCACCAGAATGAAGCCTCAGAAATGATCTCATTTCACTTCGCTTGCCATTCACTTGAACATTTCCATTAATAGTAACGTTCCTGCTCTTGACACGCTGAAACATGCAATGAGGCAAAGAAAGGTTGGTGCAGTTGGCAATCAAGAATGCCCTTCTCGAGGAAGAGTCAATCTAAAAACCATAGGATAAAAGCAAAATACTGCGGATGCTGGAAATCTGAAACAAAAACAAAAACAGCTGGAAAAATTCAGCAGGCCTGACAGCATCTGCAGAGAGGAACGCAGTTAATGTTTCGAGAGTTCTGATGAAGAGTCATATGAACTCGAAATGTTAACTGTATTTCTCTCTGCAGATGCTGCCAGACCTGCTGAGTTTTTCCAGTTATTTTTGTTTTTGTTAAAAACCATTGGAGATAGTTTGTTCCCTGTAGCACATTTAGAACTTAGCTCCAAAACTGGAAGATGGCATGCTTTACGAAAGGTGCCAAGATAATGTTACCCAGCAGTTTCCTGTAACCCAATCCCTTTCCAAGCCTGAATGCCACAAAATATGACGATAGAACTTCCTTTACAGCTAACCCTTCATGTAGCCTCTTAATGCCTACCATGCATGGCCATGCATTAGCATGGGAGACAGACAGGATGGCTGTTGTGAAATCCAAAGCTAAAAGAGGCTTCATGCAGCAAATCCTTCTAACACAACTTAGCTGTATGATACATGTGGTCAGTTAAAGACACACAGGGGAGCATATGTTTGCATATATGTAATGCTCAATATTCCATGTTGACAGTCAATACTTCAGGGCGAGGCCAATATTTGCTGATAAAAATCAGTACAAACTAAGGAACTGTTCTCCTGCTAGGCTTCCATAGCTGTTAATATACTAGACCTACTCCCTCTCTTCTCTTCGCACTGCTCCTAGGGCAAGAATTTCAACCTCCGTACTTTGCATTCAGGCACTTGTCCGATCTGTCCGATGAAATCAATGGTCGGAAAATTGTCGGGGTACATCTAATTCTCAATGTGTGCTTTTGGCCCATGCAGCTCTGCAAAGTTGAAGATGAAAATTTACCTTAACTACATCTATTTTTAAATAAATAACAGCAAAATTTCCTATCAGCGTAGCCCAATTACAGATAACTTTGGGGCAAGGTCAATATAGAATTTTGAATGTTCTTCTAAAATATGCAAATATGTGTGATCAATCATTTTTCCCCCTCAATTTTCACTCATTTTATCTCTTTCTCTCCAGTATTGTTGATTTAGGCTGTTCCACTGACACCCATTAATTCCACAGCTCTTCATCCAAGTAGTTTTAGTTCTTAATTTAGTACATTGGGTTATTCTTTGTTAGTTTAATTTGCAATCATAAGTACAGTTATTTCCAGCTAAAAATTATGCAGCTAAATTAGGATTCAGTTCACAAAGTGGGATTAATGTGAATTATTCTGCCAGGACTTTTAACCAAGCCCTTGCTAGAGTTCTGATAGGCAATACTGGCTAAGATGTATTGCTGTGTTGTGCTTTAACTTGTAAATGTAGATTATGGTTATGTGATTTTAAATGATTGGATGTTCTCCCAGCTTTTCTTTTTTTGCTCGTTGGGTTATCGCTAAACCCCTATTCATTCCACTTTAGTGTGAATTGGTTTTTACAATGGCTGGCAGGGAGAAAATTGCAGTGGTCCAGCCTCCCTTGTCCAAAGAGACGTTTAATTACAATGTCACTGAATAAGACCCTGCAAATAGAACAAAACAAGGTGACAGCAGGGAAAATGTTAGAGGGCCAAATAAAAGGCTAGGGTTTAGAGTTGGAGCATTGGGAACCAGCTACAACAATAGCTGGGTAACATGACCATTTTGTAAAGGATTTCACGTTACCATATGGTACAGCTTCTTAAAATATACAATTTCATGTCATCTATTTACAACATTTCAAAAGGGGAATAAATTACACAATACTAATGTGACCACTATAGAAGATTAGAATAATATTACCAAATAATCTCTGATCCTCAGTCGCTGAAAATGTTTAAATATCTCAGCAAATTATGAATTACATGAGGCAGTGTGCTTAACACAGCATTTGTACGTATTAGCATTCATTCTCCAAATATACAGGAAGTAACTAATGAATGGCTGATTTTGGGGTATGAGGTGCATCTGCACATATAAGAAAGGTAAGGCCTGGGACAAATAGCCAAGTGGTTATTGGACTGGGCTTGTAACCCCAAGATCAAGAGTTCAAATCTCACAATGGCAAACTATGAAACAATGTAACGTCATCTGGAACAGATGGAAACGGGTTTGTACTGGAGAGTTATAAGAAAGGAAAATCTTTGCTTAGGCATCATCTGATCGAAAATATAAAGCAGAGAAATTGAGGGCAAGCATGCTAGGAAAATCGTGGTCCTTAAAGGCATGCTGCTTTCCTAACACATTCCCACCTTGTGGTGATTTTGGTGGATGTGCCTTCTTGGGGGTGGGGATGGAGGAGGGGCTCACGATAACCTGCCCAAAAGTGATGGGTAATCAACTGAGGCAGATAACGAGCCACTTGTGAGCTCGTTGCACGACTGATTTAGATTCATGAGGCGATGCATGGGAAACATGCTGGGCCCACAGCTAGTCCGAGTAGATGAGGCGGCTGCAGAGTGGGGAGTCATTCAGAGAAGTGGGATCTATTCCTGATACTGTATAAATGGTGGAATAAGCAGAGAGGCACTCAGGCATTGGTACACAGTGGCCATTCCATAAGCGGAAGTCACAGAGTGTTTCAGATGGAGGCACTGGGGCAATTGCGGGGGAGTGCAAGGGTCAGTGGGGCACAGCAAGAAGGCCCAGACAGCTGTTCTATGCAGCTGGTGGCAAGAGGGGCCATCCGTGAACATGGGCCTCAGCTTCTCTGGGGTGGCGACAGCAGTGATGAGGAGCTGCTACACCAGCAGCACATCCAGCCCCTTGGTGAAGAGGGATGCAGATCTGATGCCTGAGTGGCAGGGAGGGCACAATGGGACACCATAGGGTGCACCGCCAACCATTCAACTTCCTGTTGGAGCAGCAGTGGACGCTGCACTTATTAAGGAAAATAATTGCTAATTTATGTGCCCTCGTGAAGGATGACCTCAGCCCTTGGTCATGCGGGCATGATCTGCCAGTTGCCGTGCAAGTGACTGTAGTCTTGAACTTCTTTGCCCCTGGGTTAGTTCAAGGGACAGCAGCGGACTTGTGTGGCATCTCGCAAGTAGCCACCCATAATAGCATCAGGCAGGTGACAGATGCCCTGTATAAGAGGACACAGGAGCATATTCATTTCCAGACTGATGGGGCCACAAAGGCACAGTGGGCTGTGGAATTTGCCTCCATCACTGGAGTCTCTCAAGTGCAGGGGGTTATTGGCTGCACCTACATGGCCATCAAGGCTCTGGGGGAACAGTAAGGGGCATTTATCAATAGGAAGGGACATCCAGATGGTGTTTTCTGCAGGTATGTGCAAGGTTTCCTGGTAGTTGCCATGACACATGTTCTGCAGTTTTTATGTCACCGGAGGGACCAAGTGGATTGCAGTTAGAGGTAAAAGCTCTCCATTGAAGAAATGGCTGACACCTCTGTGCAACCTTAGAATAGAGGAACAGAGGCGTTACAGTGAGATCACACTAATCATGAACCATCTCACTACATAGAGGGTTAATTAGTGAAAGGAAGCATTACAAGGGTCACCCAAAATGAATCTCAAAATGAAACCACCATCTGCACATGGCCTCTCCTACATGGAGCAACCCCTGCGGCTGAGGTAGAAGTGGAAGCTACTCATGTGTTTGTGCCTGTAGCTGAGAGGGCTGTGGTGTCCGTTCTCGCAATCGTGGTGCCGGTGGGGAGGCACAGTCACAGATTTCCTCACCTTCGATGCAGAGGCAGTCTTGCTCATGGGGGCTTGCTGTATTGATTGTGCCTCAGTCTGAGTGGCTAAGGGAATGGCCAATGATGAGTGTACCCCATGATGGGTAGCTCCATTGGCCATCTCTGGTTGTCCCAGCCTTTTCATGGTGCATGCACGTCTGAGGCAACCTCAGGAGGGTCTCTGGTTAACCACCCATGCATCTTTGTGCAACTGACTGGTCAATGTTGCAAAATTTGGCTTGCATTCTGCACGCTCACTCAGCCTGATTCCACGCATGGCTCTCCATGAGGTAGGCCATTTTTTCAGTGGAGGACCTCTTGCACTTATATACCTGAGACTGTGGAACACATCTCAAGAAAAGACTCCTCAACTCTCTGCGTAAGGCTCCTCACTACCTCTGGTTCTGTGGGAGACACAAGACATTGGTTAGGAAGCCCTCCTCTGTCAGTAGCAACTCACATTGAACTGAAGTGGCCAATAACAGTTTATTGATTGGCATGAACTATACAAATGAGCTGCACCCCCTTCACATGGAAAAGGTTACGTGCTTTCACTCTCTCTTGAATGGACACCTAGCTTGCCCTCATCAACTTTCTGCAGAGCTGCAACTCTGATAATGTCAAGTACTTCCTCTTCCATGGTTATCAGTATAGTGAGATGACCCACTCCACCACTGGACCAACTCTTTTTTCACAAGCTGTGTGCTCTTTCTTCCTGCAAAGCCAAGAGCACCTGGTCTCACACACACACACTCACTGTTCCTCAGCACTCTGTGCCTTCAGACTGCTCAGCTCATGGGTCTGCTGTTCCTGAACTGGAGGCCGGTCATCTGGGTGAGGCCATGCACTCACCTTGCCAGACCTCAGAAGATTGGTGAAGCACTTCCAGCGTTACACCCATGTTCTGCTGAGCACACAGCAACTGCTCACTTCCTGAGCCACCTCCAGCCATGCATGCTTTGTCTGATTGGTTGGCCTCCTCTTGCTGCTCTTTGGAAACAGGACTCTCCTCTGGTCTTCCACTGATTCTAACAGCACTTCCAAGGAGGTGTTGGCAAATCATGGGGATGCCCTTCCATGGGATGCATACCGCACTGCTGCTCTGGTGTATTCCAGCTTCTGTCATCTTGCAGGGTGCTGGTATCCATAATCATAAAGGTGGCCCTTAAATCAGGCCCATCATGTCTCTATCCCACCTCCTCACCACATCCGATACCCCTAATTGGATGGTGAACATGACAGTGGGCCACTAATTGGCCACCTCCTCCAAAATACCACCAGACAGCTTGTGTATAATCTCATACCATTTTAAGTATTGTATATGAAGCTATAATAAAAAGGGATTTAACATTTGCAGTTGGTTGAAGCAGAGGCCTTGGGATCTTCATTTAGGCCTGTTTTTCAATTGAAAGCTGTTTTTGAACAGATTTTTGTCAGATTTTTTTGAACTTGCCAACTTTTTTGAGGCCATTCATCAGCTTCTCCAGGTTGTGGCAGATTGGGAAGTATGAAAGTCTAATGGATGTGACAGCAAGACCACTAAAGAACAGAAATATCTTGGTTAGTGGTGTTGGGGGCCGGGGAGTGCATGTACCAAATGACCCACAGATGAATTTGTGAGAGTCAACCCAAAACCATTCACTAAGCATGCCCAGCCCCCACAAAAGCTTCATAGGTTCCATGTTCCTTGATGAAGAGGTTGTGACAGCAGTTGCAATACATTCCTTTGGTTCTTCTTCTAAATCTAGGCAACAATCTGGAATACTGTACTGCAAAGAGCCTTGAGCAGACCCTGCCTGCCAGGCCTGCCCCAGAGGCACAAAGTCCATCTGAGCTGCACAGACTAGTTCAACTCTCTCTGCTAGCAGCAAGATGACACATTTCCCTGCCATGGTGAACCCGCCTCCCCTCCCACTGCAGACTACATATAAGCACCTGTGAGATCTAAGCTGGTAGGTGTGGGATATAGTGTACAATCTCTGCCTAGAAATAGGGAAGCACCAAACAATGCAGAAATCCTTCTTGCAGCCCAACATAGAAGTTCCCTTTCAAAAGTATAACATACCTTTATGGAAGGACATGGTAGTGATAGACAGTAGGAACACATAACCACACTAGTCCCCAGCTGTGCAGCAAGTGACCCAAGCCAAAAACATGCTTACAGAAGCGAGGATGGTCTATGTTAATCCTTGCACAGCCTTGCCACCTCCCATGACGACCTCAAACTTGACCCCCCTGTACAAGCATGCCTCTACATCACCAGTGTCCTCTCTTGTAAATGATCTTTTAAAAATGTTCAGTATCACTATCAAACTGGTATATATTTCTCTTCTTCAATTTAACATCTAGAAACCACCCTCCCCCCCCACCCACCGCAATAAACTTGAGCTCATCCAAAACTCTGCTGCCCATATTCTAACTTGCACCAAGTTTTGTTCACCATCACCCCGGTTTCTCACTGACCTACATTGGCTCCAGTTTTGGCAATGCTTCAGTTTAAAAATTCTCGATTTGGTTTTCAAAACCCTTCATGGCCTTGCCTCTCCCTATCTCTGTATTCTTGCCTAGCCTGATAACTATCCCGCATCTCTGTGGTCCTACAATTCTAGTCTTTTGCACATCCCTATTTTAGTTGCTCCAACATTGGCAGCTAAGCTTTCTGCCCTAGATCCTAAGCTCTGGAGTTCTCTCAATGCGCCTTGCACCTCTCTATCTCTCTCTCCCCCTCCTTTAAAGGGCTCCTTAAAATCTATTTCTTTGGCTAAGCTTTTGGTCAGCCGTACGAGTATTTCCTCATTGTCTCAGTGTTCAATTTTGTTGATAATTACCCCTGTTGAAGTGCTTTGGAATGCTTTACTACATCAAAAGTGCTACGTAAATGCTACGTTGTTGTCACATCTTAAATTTTTGGCTGTTATCCTGTTTAAATTTATAATGCGTTTGCAATCAATAGTTTTTAGTTTTTGTAGAAAATAATGCGCACTTAAAGGAAAGCACTCTCTTGGAAAAATTATAAGATGTACAGATACATTATAAAATGTTAATAAAACATATTAGTTCTGCTATTTTGATTCAGGATATGGATGAATAATGGGAAATCTGAGTAGAAACATTAGGAATAGAATTGACTAGATGAACCTACAAGAGAAATAGATTTTTTTTAAATAAGAACAGTGTACAAATGACTATTGAATTTCTAATTAAATTTTGGATGATAATTAATTTTCATAATGTTTAATTATCTAATAACAATTTCTATTATTAATAGTGGCTTAATTGCAGACAGTGGGTGACTGAACTGTGGTAGGCCACGTTTTACAGAATTGAACTTGCCTGAATTACTGAGCTCCCTGTTAAGGCATCAAATTTCCACACAATTCATGCCCATATGAGGTAACTATGGTATAATCAGCCTTGTGAATTAAATCATTTTAGAAGGCTGGGACATGCTTTTTCATCCCAGTATCTGATTTGATATCTCAGGTAAAGATGGCTAGAAGAAAATCATCAGATAAAGCCTAGGAGAAGGGTTTTTGGAATTTTTCTCAGCTTTGTTCTTAAACTTCCTGCATGGTTGTTGCAATCTAGCAATGTTTCAAACTGTTGTGCTGATTCTTATAATATCAGTGATCTGTCAGAATTCCATTGGGACTAGAATTACTCTCAAATGACGGGTAGCACTTAAGCACAGCAGGAAAGTTTCCTGACACGAAAATGCATACAGAGCAAAATCATTGGCGAATCCTGCACACAGATGGCACTCTGCTTGATGTACTTTCTTTGGATCCTCCCTGGAGCACTGTTGGTATGCTTTTACATAGCTGTCAGCACACCAAGCTATAGATGCGGGCCAACAGAGTCTGACCATTAAAACAGGACTCCGGTTTCTGAGGGAGATTAGAAATCAATGTATTGATCAGAATCTCCCTATGCTTTTCTTTTACAAAAATAAATGAAGCCACACAAAAACTTGGCACTTAACAAGGCAGACGTGAAACAAAAGAGGTTTTAAAAAAAATGCAGTTATGAGGCTATTTATTCATAATCACCACTTTTTCCCTTATGCTTATTTAATATTAAAGTTAATGCATTTAAGTGATGAAATATCAAGAAGGATGCAACATTTTCCTCCTTTCTACATATTGGGACAAGAAGCAACTGTTCAGTTAGGCTCAACCTGAACTGGACCGGGACCAGGGAATCCTAGCCAAAAGGGTAAATTGGACAGTTGCAAGGACCTTAAAACTAGAAGCTGGGGGTGGGCTGAATTAAGTGGAAAAGGGAGCACTAATAATAATTCAAAAACAACTGACAGGGAAGATAGTAGAGTAACAGGCAGGAATGAAGCTTTGGGCAACACAGGTAAAGGGGAAAGTAAAAGGTGTAAAGTGATTAAACCAGGAAAGAGAAATAAGAAACAAGAGCAAAACATTAGAGCTTAAGGACAAGTCAAGTTGTGTGGCCCAAATAGGCATCTGTTATACCCTCTCCAGTCCGGAAACCTATTCTTCGGAAACACCAGTTGTCTGGAGATTTTTTGAGGAGACCCAAGCAATTCACGGCATCATTTTAGTATGGTTCTTTGGGAGCGGAAACATGAAAGATACAGTATTTGGATAAGTGCAATTTTTATTATTGCTTTCTAATGTTTTATCACAACTTTTTGCTACAGGTAAATGTTTATATCTACAATATTTTCCAGTTTACACACTTGTGGTTGGAATTTCTAACGTCAGTCTATAATCCAGAAAATTCCAAAATCCCGAAATGAATTGGTCTCAAACAGTTTGGACCGGAGAGGTTACAGTGTACAAACACACAGGATGAATTGCAGGTGTAAATTCAATGTGGAGAGGATGACAATCGTAACCATTAATGAGACCTGGAGGGGGAATTGTCCCAGATTTGCTCTAAGTGCAGTAGGGGGTAGGCAAAAGGATGTTTTACCTGCCGGCCACAATGGCGGCTTTTCAAGCTGTATCATCCTAATCCCACCTCATTAATCGTGCATTCCATTTCAATGGCAAGCAGGCTCTGCCACGCCATCATCTCGCCTTTTCATCATGCCGGGCAACACATTTAAAGTACAAACAAAAAAAAAAACTGCGGATGCTGGAAATCCAAAACAAAAGTACAGCCGCGTACATACCTCTCAGTGCTTCCAGGCCAGTACTGCTGCAAAAAAGGACATGGCCCGAAAGGCAAGAAGACTACGGCCCCCCAACCACCCCCACCCCCCCACCCCAACACCCACCCCCCACCCCCAACCACCACCCCCCCCCCCCCCCCCCCCCCCCCCCACCACTCCCCCCCCACCCACCCCCCCACCCCTGGTTTAGTAATGTGTCCCTTGAGCACCTTTTGAACGCAGTGGAGGCCTGCCGTGGTATCCACTACCCCCACTCTGACTGCAGGAGGGGCAGCAACATTACCACTCGGGCTTGGTAGGTGATGGCAATGGTGGTCAGTGCCAATGCTGCACAGAGGAGGTGTGACACCCAATGCAGATAGAGGATGAATGATCTCATCCATGCTGCCAGGATAACGTAACCATCTCATCACTCTAAACTCACACACTCAAGCCCACCACACATTAACTGGCATCTCACTCACTTCCAGCTCAAGGGACATCACCACTCATCTTCTCATACACACTCTCATATCTCCTCATCTCCTCTAGAGACTGCCTCCTCAGCCCTCACCATCTTGAGGCCACTTGCACAGATCAACATGTGCCCCCACACACACCCTGGGATACCCCACTTACCCAGTACATCCCTCACCCTGCAGCCTCTTCCCTTGCCTGAGGCCACTTCTCCTCCTTCCCCAAGCAAGCCCTAGCCCTGCAACCATTGAAACTCCAACCCTGCATAACAGCTGGTCTGGTAGGTGAGACGTGCCCGTGTGCCCCCCTAAAAGTGATGTGGTGCTGTCTGTGAAGCCTGGCACTGATGACTGTGAGTGCTCCCCGAAGCAAGATTGACTAACTGCATGGTCAAAATCAGTTTGAAAAATAGTGTGCATCATCTTTCAAATTTGCTCCATCACCTTCTATCCTCCTCCTGTTACCCACCAACTTCTACCCATCACCATAGGCCCTTCCAATATCACATTCCTCTCCCCTCTGTCATCCTTGAACCTGCCCCCGTTACCCTGGACCCTCTCACGATCCACCTTCACATGCCTATTCTACCCTCAGAGCCGACACCCATTCACATCCCCATGCCCACCCTAACCCTGCCTCGCCCCCCATTATCCGAGCCACCTGTCTTTTTCCCTTCGGTGACCCACACAATGAGATTTTTACCTACCAGATTGTCACGCTGGACCTGCCACCCTACCGCATTCACTTCCTCCTCCGACTGTGACTATTCCCTCCAATCACCAGTACCCTGAATTCTCACCCCAGGACCCCACTGTCGACACCACCAACCCACCTTCTAAGACACACCCACCTTCACCGCACACTCCCACCCTCCACCCCCAACCCCCTTCCCCTCCTTTCCCGGACGCACGCCCCACCCTACCACCATAAGCCTACCTTCCTGTCCAGCCTTCGCTCCACATTTCCAGTTTACCACCCTACTTCCAGCCTTGGCACAGCATTTGCCAAAGGCACTCAAGTGAAATTATGCAAGCTGTCCAAGAAGGAGAAAATAGCATCTACTGACCTCAAAGTTGAGGAAGAGGTGAAGCTCACCAGGTACACATCAATTATATACAGTCGTAAAACTGAATGTTCTAACTACTCACTGGCAGGGAACTTGTTTTGGAGGGTGAACTTAATTCCTGTGAGGTGGCTTTTTAATTAGCATGCATGAGATGCTAATGAATTTAGATGAGACTCCAGACATTTGTCATTGGGAAACTCAACCCACCGTCACCCCACCTTGAAATCTGAGAGAACAAAATTTGCACAGTTTTTCCCAACATCGGAAAACTGATTTTTGATCTCCCGCTAAATTATGTGCACCTGCCCAACACGATTCCTGCCCACTGTGCTTCCTGCCCACCGTGCTTCCTGCCCACTGTGATTCCTGCCCACTGTGCTTCCTGCCCACCATGATTCCTGCCCACTGTGCTTCCTGCTCACCGTGCTTCCTGCCCACCATGATTCCTGCCCACTGTGCTTCCTGCCCACCGCGATTCCAGCCCACCGTGCTTCCTGCCCACTGTGCTTCCTGCCCACGGCAATTCCTGCCCACCCCAATTCCTGCCCAACACGATTCCTGCCCACTGTGCTTCCTGCCCACCACGATTCCTGCCCACCGCAATTCCTGCCTGCCGCAATTCCTGCCCGCCGCCATTCCTGCCCACCGCAATTCCTGCCCACCGCAATTCCTGCCCGCCGCAATTCCTGCCTGCCGCAATTCCTGCCCGCCGCAATTCCTGCCCGCCGCAATTCTTGCCTGCCGCAATTCCTGCCCACCACAATTCCTGCCCACCGCAATTCCTGCCGGCTGCCATTCCTGCCCACCGCGATTCCTGTCCACCGCGATTCCTGCCAGCCACAATTTCTTCACACCACGATTCCTGCACACTCCGATTCCTGCCTGCTGCGATTCCTGCACGCTGCGATTCCTTCACACCGCGATTCCTGCACGCTGCGATTCCTGCACACCGTGATTCCTGCCCGTTATGATTTGTGCCCGTTGCAATTTCTGCACGCCATGATTCCTGCACGCCACAATTTCTGCCTGCCCTGATTCTTCACGCCACGATTCCTGCGTGCCCGATTCCTGCATGCCATGATTCCTGCCCGCCACAATCCCTGCCCACCATGATTTCTGCCTGCCATGATTCCTGCTCACCATGATTCCTGCCCGCCACAATTCCTGCCTGCCACAATTCCTGCCTGCCACAATTCCTGCCTGCCACAATTCCTGCCTGCCTAAATTCCTACCCACTGCAATTCCTGCCACCACGATTCCTGCCTGCCGCGATTCCTGCGCATCGCGATTCCTGCATGCCACAATTCCTACCCACCACAATTCCTGCCCACCGCAATTCCTGCCTGCCGTGATTCCTGCCCACGACGCTTCCTGCCCGTCGCGATTCCTGCCAGCCCTGATTCCTGCATGCCACAATCCCTGCCCGCCATGATCCCTGCCCACCGCGATTCCTGCCCACCACGATTCCTGCCTGTCACCATCCCTGCCCACCACAATTCCTGCCCACCGTGCTTCCTGCCCACCGTGCTTCCTGCCAATAGTGGGAGCGGAATATTCTGCCCCAGGTTCTAAGACCTACAGGAAAGATAAGGAAAATGGGGGAGGAGCAGCCTTAGCAATTAAAGATGAAATCACTTCAATTGTAGAGAAAATATCATGAGAGGTATGCAGGCAGTGAAGACTTTATGGCTGGGATTTTACGACCTCCCTGGAGTTGATTGGCAGGCGAGGAGATTATAAAATTGGACACCATGGAGGCAGCACCATTCCTGTCCCTTACCTGTCAACACCCAGTTTTTATCCATGGCAGGGAAAGCACTTAGAAGCCCGCTCACCTGTGGCCCACTAAAGGCCACAACCCGGCACCACTGGGATTTTACCTGTGGCGGTGGGTGCCAGGACCAAATGTCCTGGCGACCTTGTTGACGGGCTTGGGAGGAAGGTGCCCAATGTAGGTTCCCAATAAGGTAGCCCACCCTCCCCACCAGCACGCCCCCGCCATGACCTCCCCTGCCCCTGACAAATCCAGTCCACAATCCTCTCACCGAGGCCGGCCAGTCAGGCCCTGGTGAAACCCTGGACTTACCCTTAAGTTTGGGTCATGATGTTGCTTCTTTGGGGACTGCCTGGCCTGCCAGTATCACTGCTGGGATGGAAGAGCTGCAGGCCATTTAATTGGCTGGCAGCTCTAGGAGGCGGGACTTTCTCCTCAATGTGAGTGGATGTCCTGCCTTCAGACAATTGATGGCCAACAGGAGTTAAATGGCTGTGGTGTGACCCGACCAAACTGAGGCGCATTCACCCCTGGTTTTTCAGTCGGGGGCAAGGCCATTGCCTCCACATAAAATCCTGGCATATGGATAGAATTAAGAAGCGTAAAAGGACTTAAGACTGTAATGGGAGTTGCCAATAGGCCTCCTGATAGTTGCTGTTCTGGACATCATACCTTAGGAAGGACATATCCGCCTTGGCAGGAGTGCAGCATAGCTTTAGCTCTTAACCAAGGGTTAAGCTAAGAGGTGTGATTACACAAACTAGGGTACCTTTCCCCAGAATTTATAAGATTAAGGGGTCATTTGATCAAAGATTTCAAGATGTTATGTGGAACTGGTAGAATAGAACAAAACGTTTTCTGCTCCTTAGGGTGTCTAGAACTAAGGGGCGTAGCCTAAAAATTAAAGGCAGACATTTCAGGAGTGAAATCAGGAAATGCTTTTATTCACAAAGGGTAGTTGAAGTTTAGAAGTCTCTTCCACAAATGGCAGTTGATCCTGGATTATAAATTTTAAACCTGACATTGATACATTTTTGATCTCCAAAGATATTAAGGAATCTGGAGCAAAGACAGGTATCTGTAGTGAGGTCGCATATCAGCCCTGATTTCATTGAATGGTAGAACAGACTCAAGGGGCTAAATAGCCTACTTCTGTTCCTATGTTTCTATATTGCTTGTAACGAGCACTAGAGCCAAGTTATTGGCAGAACCCAAACTATGCATTAGTGACAAAACAAAAACAGAATTACCTGGAAAAACTCAGCAGGTCTGGCAGCATCGGCGGAGAAGAAAAGAGTTGACGTTTCGAGAGAAAAACAAAAAAACTGCAGATGCTGGAAATCCAAAACAAAAACAGAATTACCTGGAAAAACTCAGCAGCTATGCATTAATGAGCAGGTTATTTCTTGTCTAAGTGCTACTTAATGACACCATCATGACATCGTTCATCACTTTGCTGATGATTCAGAGTAAACTGATGGAGTGGTAACTGGCCAGATTGAGTATGTCCTGCTTTTGGTGGACAGAAGGCACCTGGGCAACTCCTTCTACCTCACATTCTTGCTCCTCTTCCACTGTTCCTGATTTTATAAAACAAAATTGACAGTACCCCATCACCTTCCTAAAGTGATGGAAGGGGCCATCAACAATCTATCAAGCGTCTGTTGCTTAACAATAACCTGCTTACAGACACTCAGTTTGAGTTCCACCAGGGTCACTCAACTCCCGACCTCATTACAGCCTTGGTCCAAACATGGAGAGGCAGTGTTTGACCGAATGTGGCATCAAGGAGCCCGAGCAAAATTGGAGATAATGGGAATCAGGGGGAAAGCTCCCCGCTGCCTGGAGTCATACCTAGCATAAAGGATGATGGTTGTGGTGTTTGGAGGTCAATCATCTCAGTTCCAGGACATCACTACAGGAGTTCCTCAGGATAGTCCTCAGCCCAACCATCTTCAGCTGCTTCATCAATGACCTTCCTTCCATCATAAAGTCAGAAGTGGGGATGTTCGCTGAGGATTGCACAATGCTCAGGAGCATTCGCAACTCCTCAGATACTGAACCAGTACATGTCCAAATGTAGCAAGACCTGGACAATATTAAGGCTTGAACAAAAACAGAATTACCTGGAAAAACTCAGCAGGTCTGGCAGCATCGGCGGAGAAGAAAAGAGTTGACGTTTCGAGTCTTCATGGCCCTTCGACAGAAATGCCTGGACTCGAACTCAAGTTCTGTCGAAGGGTCATGAGGACTCGAAACGTCAACTCTTTTCTTCTCCGCCGATGCTGCCAGACCTGCTGAGTTTTTCCAGGTAATTCTGTTTTTGTTTTGGATTTCCAGCATCCGCAGTTTTTTTGTTTTTATCTCAATATTAAGGCTTGGGCTGATAAGTGGCAAGTAACGTTCGCACCACAAAATTGCCAGGCAATGACCATCTCCAACAAGAGAGAATCTAACCATCACTCCTTGACATTCAATGGCACTGTCATTGCTGAATTGCCCACTATCAACATCCTTCGGGTTATCATTGACCAGAAACTTAACTGGACTAACCATATCAATACTGTGGCTACAAGGGGCTATGAATTCTGCAGCGAGTAACTCACTTTCTGACTCCTCAGAGCATGTCCACCATCTACAAGGCACAAGTCAGGAGTGTGATGGAATATTCTCCAATTGCCTGGATGAGTGTAGCTCCAACAACAATTGAAAAGCTCAACACCATCCAGGACAAAGCAGTCCACTTGATTGCCACCACATTCACAAACATTCACTCCCTCCACCACTGATAAACAGTTGCAGCAGTGTGAACCATCTACAAGATGCAGGAACTTATAAAGGCTCATTAAGCAGCACCTCCAAAACCCATGACCCCTATCATCTAGATGGGCAAGTGCAGCAGACACATATGAACACCATCACCTGGAAGTTCCCCTCCAAGGCACTCACCATCCTGACTTGGAACTATATCGTCATTCCTTCACTGTCACTGTGTCAAAAGCCTGGTTCTCCCTCCCTAACAGTGCTGTGGACACCACAGGGACTGCAGCAGTTCAAGAAGGCAGCTCACCACCACCTTCTCAAGGGCAACTAGGGATGGGCAATAAATGCTGGACCAGCCAGCGAAGCCCACATCCCATAAATTAATTATTTTTAAAAATAAGCATAGATACAGCCATTCTGTACCTATATATCACTGAAAAATGCAAGCAGAATGTCTACCAAACATTTACAGTGTACAATATACCATTATAGCAACTGAGTGCCTCTGAAATAAAAGCAATATAATGCGGATGCTGGAAATCTGAAATAAGAACAGAAAACACTGGAAAAACTCAGGAGGTCTGCCGCATCTGTGGAGAGAGAAACAAAATTAACATTGGAACTTTAACTCTGTTTCCTTTTCCCCAAATGCTGTGAGACCTGCTGAGTTTTTTCCAGCATTTTCTGTTTTTATTTGAGTGCCTCTGAACCTGGTCAATTTTAAAATGCATTCTCAGGATATGGGGGTTGCTAGCAAGACCAACATTTATTGCTCATCCTTAGGCAGTACGGTGAAGGCACTCATATAGAGCTTTTATGTACCGAGTTTCAGGATTTGATCCAGCAACAATAAATGAACTATGATATACGTCCAAGTTAGGATGATGGTGTGTGACTTGGAGGGGAACTTGGAGGTGATGGTGTTGGTATGTACCTGCTGCTCTTGCCCTTCTGGGTGATGGAGGTTCAGGAGTGGCTGCTGAGGAACCACTACAATTTTTTGGTAGGTTCAGAAAGCAGGTTTAGTGCTGGTTCACACTAAAATGGTGTTCCAATCCTAACTGCCTGTAAATAGATTTATTCAACTCCTGGCTGTTTCTAGTGAGATTTCTGGAACTTAAATCAAGGGTCATCTGAAAATCAGAATGGACAGGTTTATAATAAGAAATCTAAAATCAGTGATCTATTCCCCTCATTTTTTGCCCTGCTATCCCCCACTCATATTGGAAAATAGGTAATTAGAGAGATGAAAATTGGTTCCCTTTGTCCTTTTCTGATTTTTTATCCTCCAGTGGTAACAACCCGAGGGCCTATCCCAGAAACCTCCCGCTGAGTATCCAGAATTAGGGACTTCCCAACACTATGGGGCAGAATTTCCACCATGAGCTTCAGGACCCTGATATCAGGTCCCAAAGGGCTCAGAAGCCCACACTGTGGGTTGCGTTTTGCATGCCCTCACCAGGCATGTTTTCAGCTGGGGTGGGGGGGAGGCTTGTAAAACAGGGCCAGTGCCCACCCCACCACCTTTCCGCCCATCCCCAAGCTCACCCCCATAATACGGGGAGTGGGGGGTGTTGGGTGGACACCAAAATCGGCTGCCTGCCCTCCATATTTAAATAAATTATCGAGGGTCAATTGAGCTTGTTTACAAGAAAATTAACTCTGATAATACGCTACCCAAGCTATAACAAAACAATTTGTTAAAAAGGCGGGAAGGAAAGGGGAGGTACGAGCTTCAGGCAGTACACTTTGCACATCAGGGGAAGCACCCCTAAGGGAGTAGCCCCCCACTTCGTCCTACCCACTTGCTCCCTAAAGCCCACCACTCCCAATTCCCTGCTCCCTCCCTAAAGTGCCCAAACCCTCCCTGCCTAATGCCCCAATTTATCTCACTACAGGATCGATTGGGGCTTCATCTTAGGCCTACTTGCAGCCATGGCAGTGCCCATTAATGCTCTTTTGACACTGCCAGGATTGCTGGAGCTGCTGGCAAATCGGATTGGCCGGCAGCTCCCGAGGGTGAGAGATCCTCCCCAGTGAGGGGCGGAAGTCCCACACTGCACCAATTTAATCCACCCACAGCAAGTTATGGCTGTGGGGCGAGCTGGCGTGGGGCAGGTCAGCTCCATGGTAGGGGGACTTGAGGCAGGGGGTGGGGGGGTTGCGGTGGGGGGCATCCTGTGTGTGAAACAGTCACCTGGTGAAACTAACCAATTTGTGGCCAGAGGGTAGTCCAGCCATCTTACTAAGGGCAGCAAGCGGGCTCTCGAAGCTGGTGGGCCAATAGGGGTCCTTCCAGCACTGAAGAAGCAGCCTTTTCAGGTGAGAGAGAGAGGAATCCTCAATATGGAGGCACCCTGTCTTCAGCTTAAGTTTTCAATTAAAAATTAGACTGATTGGCTAGGCCACAATTGTAGAGTGGGGAGTGGCAGCCCCTCCACAGGGCGACCAGCGGTCCCATTTTTGGCCAGACAGGTGGGGAGGGCTTTAAAGCCTGCCTGGCATGCTGGCCCCTCAGTCTGCTACCAGGTGGCTGTCTCCAGGTGTTAAGTCCAATATTTAGATGTTGAGGAAAGAATGAGTCTGAAGCCAGCCTGTACCTTAAGGCAGATTTATTTCCAAGCTTGCAGAGTAAAGACACAAACTCTTCCAATACCTACCAACAGCCACTATGAACACCTTTTTATACTCTTGTAATGAAGCTTGAATACTTCCCCAATTGGTAAGCTGCTCTTGATTATCAACTTAAAGTGTGTACTGTGTTGCAGCACAATTCCAACATTAACACAGGCCAGGATTTTAAGGTCGTCGGGCGGACTTGGCAGGGGTCAGCGGGAGTGGCCGTGAAACAGACCGCCACCTGCAATTGGGCCCTGACTGCAATTTCACGCTGGCTGGCCAATTAACGGCCAACCAGCATGAAACGTGTGCTACAGCGCTCAATGCTGCCAGGGTAGGGGTGGGAGGAACACATGTGCTGAAGTTCACACATGCGCATGGGTGTGCAGAATAAAAGCTCCCTGAGGTACAGAGCTGCCTCAGGAACCTGAAGGTTTTTATCAATAAAAGTAAAGGATTTTAAAATAATGAAAACATGTCGCATCATGTGACTTTGTCACATGAGCAGGGACATATAAAATATGAGTGCAAAAAGTTTTTTTTTTAATTACTGGATGAACCATCACCTCGCTCGTGGATGAGGTTTCACGAAAAATGCATAGGCCCTAGGCCTTTTCGTCCGCCCACGGTTGAGTGGGCAGCGAAAATTCCTATCACCGAGTTGAGTAAGGGCCTTAATAGGCTCCTTAATTGCCGACGAGCGCACTGCCAAGTCCCACACATGCCCGCTGACCAAAATATCACACGAGTGCGCTATGACTTCAGCACACTTGCCCAACATCATCGCATGTCATTTAATGCTTGTTTGGGTCAGGCACACACCCGCCCGATGAGCCAAAAATTCTGCCCAGTGGGTCAACTGGAAAATTCCAGTCAGAATCTGACAATAGGCTTAAATAAGCTTTCAACTATTATTAAATGGCTACTTGCCACTTTCAGATGGGTTACCCCCCTGCGCCCCCGCCCTTATCCCTCTTCTGGGAAAGTGGATCTGGGCAGGCTGAAGCCTGCAAACCAGCATACTGCCTGGTGACCTGAATTTTCACGCCTGCCTGCTTGCCTCCTTGCTCCTATTAGGGGTTAAAAGTCTTGCCCAGTGTATGTGGGGTGTTTACCGATTGCTGAGATTGATCAATGAACAACTTATTGCTTACTGACTTTGGGAAAAAAAGTATTGTAATTACCACTCCATTCTCTACAATTTTTGAACTTGTATAAAAATATTGCTTTAAAACGCAACCCATAATTAGAATCTTTTTAAAATCATAATCCTTGTTGTGGAATAAGAGTCAAAATATCCCAAAACACAACAATGGCCCAAACCTTCTGTTCACTGAATTGTCGAAGACCAGGCATATGATGGAAGGTGCATATTAGGACCTTTGGGTCCTAATATAATACCCACCAACCACTTGACTGCCACACCAACCCAACTACCACCCTATTGTCCCACACCCTGATCCAACATGACTCCCTCCCAAAAATCTGACTACTTCCCAGACCGGACCTGAATACCAGCCCCCCAAACATGACCACCCCTCCCCGACCACCTGACTAGCCCCCTGACCCAAACTGACTATTCCCATCCTGACTAACCCCACCCACCACCTGACTGCCCCTAATCCAGCTACCTCTGAATACCTCACCCCAAATGCGACCCAACTATCCCTGACTTGACCCAACCACCTACCAACCACTCAGCTACTCACCTTACCCTCCTACCCACTCACCTACCTACCCTCTCATCCACCCACCCATTCACCCACCCACTCAACCACCCATCCACCTACCCACTCAGCACTTACCCATCTACCCACCTCAACTACTTACCCACTCACCCACCTACCCATTCATCCATTCAACCACCTACCAACTGATCCACCTATCCACCTCATCTACCTTCCACCTACCCAGTCACCTACCTACCCATTCACCCACCTACCCACTTTAGGCACACACTCACTCGCCATCCATTCATCCACTCACCCATTCACTCATCCATTCATGAACCCACACTCACAGTAGGTGCTGTGCTGTGCATTTCTCGGACAGCTGTGATTGGAAGATCCTGGGAGAAACATGCAGCCATGTCAGTTTGGGAGAATCTTAGCACACAGTGGCAATGCATTGCTGAGCCAATGCTGAGCAGGAGATTCAATCTTTCCTATCATTTTCCACAATTATAACCAACACTAGATACGTTTTGGAGCAAAGGCGTGCTTTCTTATCTGAAGAATATTGCGCCTGCCAGAAAATTCTATTCTGTTCTATTCTATTATTTGTTTGTAGTATACATAAATGATTTGGAGGAAAATGTAACAGGGCTAATTAGAAAGTTTGCAGATGACACTAAAGTTGGAGGAGTTGCAGATAGTGAAGAGGATTGTCAAAGGATACAACAGGATATAGATTGGTTGGAGACTTGGGCGGAGAAATGGCAGACGGAGTTTAATCTGGACAAATGCGAGGTAATGCATTTTGGAAGGTCTATTACAGGCAGGAATTATACAGTAAATGACAGAACCCTTAGGTACATTGACAGGCAGAGGGATCTGGGTGCACAGGTCCACAGGTCACTGAAAGTGGCAACTCAGGTGGATAAGGTAGTCAGGAAGGCATATGGCATTCTTGCCTTCATTGGCAGGGTTATTGAGTATAAAAGCTGGGAAGTCATGCTGCAACTGTATAGAACCTTGGTTAGGCCACACTTGGAATATTGCAATTCTGCTCGCCACATTACCAGAAGGATATGGAGGCATTGGAGAGGGTGCAGAGGAGGTTTACCAGGATGCTGCCTGGTCTGGAGGTTATTAGCTATGAGGAGAGGTTGGAGAAACTCGGATTGTTCTCACTAGAGCGACAGAGATTGAGGGGCGACTTGATAGAAGTTTACAAAATTATGAGTGGCATGGACAGAGTAGGTAGTCAGAAACTTTTTCCCAGGGTGGAAGAGTCAATTACTAGGGGACATAGATTTAAGGTGAGAGGAGAAAATTATAGAGATGTGCAGGACAGGTTTTTTACGCAGAGAGTAGTGTGTGTCTGGAATTCGCTGCCAGAGGAGGTGGTGGAAGCAGGTACGATAGTGGTGTTTAAGAGTCAGCTTGACAAATACATGAATAGGATGGGAATAGAGGGATATGGACCCCAGAAGTGCAAAATGTTTTAGTTGACGGGCAATATGATCGGTGCAGGCTTGGAGGGCCGAAGGGCCTGTTCTTTTCTTTGTTCTTTGTTCTTTGATTGTTATTTCATTGACTTACTGTGAGATTAGTGGCATGCTATGTGATAAACTATTCAGAAACAAATAGCATTTAAGTTGAGTGCACTGTAAAATACAGTACAATGTTTATTTAACAGACCAGGCAAGAATGCTGGAGATTGACTGTTCAATATAGCATTGCAATGAAAGGCAATTGAGGGATTGCATTCAATGTTAACAAACCACAGTAGTGGTTTCACTTCTTTGATTTAACTTTTAAGATTAAACCATTCACACTTTAAGGATTTGTTATGTAAAATTAATTAATGCTGTAGTAGCAAAAAAGTGTAAGGGGATTTTTTAACAGAGTTGTGCAAATTTACATTCTTTTCTGCATAATATTAGGTTACACAGTATTTGCATACATATGGATTCAAGTCTCATTCCAGGACTTGAGCACAGAAATCAAGGCTGATACTCCAATGCAGAACTGAAGGAGTGATACACTGTAAGATGTGCCACCTTTCAGATGAGATGTTAAACCGAGGACCAGTCTGCCCTCTCAGATAGGCAAAAAAGATCCCACCTAGCATTATTTTGAAGAAGAGCAGGAGAATTATCCAGAATGTGTCCCGTCCAATATTTATCCCACACTCAAAATTACAAAAACAGATTATCTGTTCAATATAAGACATCCTGTAGTTGTGAAAGACCTATATTAATGCAGGTCTTTATTGTCTTTTTACATACACTGAAACTCTTACAAGGATTATGCATTTGAGTGAAACTGCTCACTGATAAATTCAACTGGAAGGGGATTTTTAGATGGTAAGGCTCCATAGTCGCCAAAAAGCTTCTGACAATGTCCCACATGATATATTTGTCAGAACAGTAAAATCCCAAGTGCAAATGGCAAGTTGGATTCAAAATGGGCCCATTGGCATGCAGGAAAGGCGTGACAGGTGATTTTGTGACTGGGAGGCTGTTTCCACTGGGGTTCCGCAGGATTTGCTTTCCATGGTGTATATTAATGGTTTAGACTTAAATATAGAGTGCATGATTGAGAAGTTTGCAGATGATACAAAAATTGGCACACAGTTGACAGTGAGAAAGAAAGTTGCAGACTGTGGGAAGAATCAATAAACTGGTATCAAAAAATCAAAAGTATCAATAAACTGGTCAGGTGGGCAGCAAGTGGCAAATGGAATTCAATCTCGAGAATTGTGAGGAAATGCATTTGGGGAGGGAAAACCAGACACAGCGATATACAATAAATGGTAGGATAGAGGAACTTTGGAGTTGACACCCTTAGATCCCTGAAGGTGGCAGGACAGACAGATAATGCCTAAAGAAGACTTACGGAATACTTTCATTTATTAACCAAGGCATAAGATATAAGAGCAGAGAGGTTATGTATAAAACACTGGCTAGGCCACAGCTCAAGTTCTGGACACCACATTACAGGAAGGGTATAATTACAGTTGAAGAGATTGTACAGAGGAGATTTACAAGAATATTGCCAGGACTATCTGGATTGGAGAAGTTGGGGCTGCTTTTTTTGAACAGAGGAGGCTGAAGGAAGTTTTAAGTAAGATGTACAAAATTATGAGGGGCCTTGATATAGTGGATATGAAGGACCTATTTCCCTTTACAGTGAAGTCAATAACCAGGGTCATAGATTTAAAGTAATTAACAGAAGGATTAGAGGGGAGTTGAGGAAAATGTTTTTCACCCAGAGCACATTGTTTGAAAGGGTGGAAGAGGCAGAAATCATCATTTCATTTAAAAAATACTTGGATATGCCCTTGAAGTGTCATAAACTACAAGGCTACGGGCCAAGAGTTTGAAAGTGGGATCAGGCTTGGTAGCTCATTTTGGCTAGACATGATGGGCTGTACATTTTGTGGGCCGAATATTGTGCTCATCGGGCGGGTGTCCACCTGACCTAAATGAGTGTAAAATGACACTCGACATTTCAGTCGGTGGGTGCGTGGGCGAGTTGGCAGCGTGCCCACCAACAATTAACAGGCCAATTAAGGCCATTAAAATTCTAATTAAATGAAATTTTTCACCTTTCAACTTTACGGTTGGTGGGCGGGATGAGGTTTCATTCAATGATTTTTTAAAATAAAAAATTTTCAAACTAATTTCTAACGTGTTTCTCTCTTTCATGCTGCAGGAGGACCATGTCAGGATCATGGATCTTGGTGGTCTAGCAGCATGCCTGATGGCCTACAGAGACCGTAGAAGACAGAGGAAAGAGCGACTGAGGCTCCTGGCTGTGCAAAGGCGGGAACAGCAACCTTAGGGGCAGCAGGGGCTCCCGCACACACTGCCCAGGAGTGACAGCGAGCCATGGCTGGGCGGCGCCTAGTTACACCCAGGATCTATAGGCGCTGTCTGTCATTCTTGCAGATGACTGAGAACCCAGTGTTGCCGACGACTGCACATGTCTAGGGACCTGGTCGCTTATATCTGCCGCTTACTGCAGGACTTGGCGCCAAGGGGAAATGGAGAGCATCCACTACCAGTGGCCATGAAAGTGATCGCAGTGCTCAATTTGTATGCCAATGGCTCCTTTCAGGGCTCCACAGGTGACCTCTGTGGGATCTCAGAAGCCGCCATCCACAAATACATCCATGAGGTCACGGATGCCATCTTCTCCATGGCACAAAACTTTGTGCATTTCACCCGGGACTGGGATAGCCAGGATGCAAGGGCCATTGGATTCGCCCTGATTTCGGGGTTCCCACAGGTGCAGGGTGCAGTTGACTGCACCCATGTCGCTCTCAAGTCTCCATCACTACACATGGCGGACTAAATGAACCGCAAGGGCTTCCACTCACTGATTGTGCAGCTGGTATGCAACCACCAGAAACGCATCCTGCAGGTGTGCACACAGTTTCCAGGGACGACATCTACATCCTCAGTCGCTCGCAGATTTCCTGCAGTCTTCCAGGGTGCGCAGAGACTGCAGGGTTGGCTCCTCGAGGACAAGGGCTACCCGCAGAGGTCATTGCTGATGACACCTGTGTGGCGGCAGCAGACCGACGCTATAATGAGGCTTATGCTGCAATTCGCACCTTGGTGGAGCCGACCATCAGGATGTTGAAGATGAGGTTCTGGTGCCTGAACCGGTCTGGTGGAGCCCTGCAATATAGTCTGCAGAGGGTGTCATACATCATCGTCATCTGCTGCGCCCTTTACAACCTGGCACTGCAACAGGGAGACGAGCTGGCTGAGGAGGAGATGGAGGAGCTGGAGGTCTCCTCATATGCGGAGGATGGCAGCGGGGATGAGGGTGAGCGGTTCCTCGGTGGTGCTGATGACGGGGATGAGGCTCTCGCACTGGCTAGACAGGCAGGCGCGCTCAGGGGGCCCTCTTAGCTGCTAGATTTGTGGAGGATGATGACGACATGCAGTGAGGTGTCCCCATAGATCCTCACATCGCAGTTATGAACATTTGACTCCAGTCTGGCTTATGGCAGCGCGAATGCCCTCTGTGAGAATGCTCTTGTCATGAAGACGCAGTGGAGGCCTGAATAGTTGCTTGATCAGGATGATGAGACCATACAGTGAGGACATTCCATGAATCTTCACATAGCATCTGTGAATGCCTGATTCCTGTCTGGCCAAGGGCAGCTCACTTGTGCTCCATGATCAGGGCCATCTCATTGAGATGCAGCCATGAAATTTTAGACACATCCGATGCTGTGTCCAGCTTCAGCACCTCAGCCCTTCAGGAGCTGGTGCACAGCATCAATGGTCAAAGGCGCTGGTGCAACAGGGGCCAGTCCCATCTTAAATGTTCTGAGAGCTCACAGAGAAAATGAGAGAACTCTATGGTGCCTGCCCACTACATTCTGGCAGCAATGACAAGCATCGCCAAGGTGCAGGTATCAGTAATGTTTCCAGGGAGTGTGAGGCTG
Organism: Carcharodon carcharias; assembly: GCF_017639515.1. NCBI lineage: Eukaryota > Metazoa > Chordata > Chondrichthyes > Lamniformes > Lamnidae > Carcharodon > Carcharodon carcharias. Next base: position 58,129,507 of record NC_054470.1, on the reverse strand, counting down.
GACCATCACTTTGGTCTGAAGGCTGCACAGAGCACAGGGAAGAGGCCCTGGACTGAGACACCTGCCATTTATCTTGTACAGAAAGGTTTCACACCTGAGTAACAAGAACACTACTCATCAGAACAAGGAGACACGGGCAAGGAGACATTCTTAGGAGTTTATTGACAATAGTGAACAGTTTGTACAAGTGATCCAGCGCCTATTCTAGACACACCAAGGTGTGCCTCTATGCTAGTGGAGGGTATGGGTGAGCGCTGTGACAGAACTTCAAGGAGGGTGCCTTCAGAATCCTCTTTGAAGGTTTCTCTGGGGCTGAATTGAGGCCCTGGGTTGTTGACTCTGTCGGCTGTTTGGCAGATGTGCCTGCGAAAGCAAGGGGAGATAATTAGTGCATGACACTGGCCTATGAAACAGGACACATCACTCACAGCATGGCTGTCTGATGGATGTTGCACTGCTGGATCCTCACTTGGTAGAGCACCGCCAACCTCACCGTCAGCACAGGAATAGTCCAGATCCTCGCCGGCCAGCTGGATGGCTCTGTTTTCAAAGGCCGTAAGGACCTTGATTTTTGGCATTATGCCACCGGTCTGCGACCTCTCTGTTGTTGCCAGCTTGTCCTGCAATGATAGAGATGGAGAGAGTATAAGCAGGATGCCTGCCTGGCCATACGATAGTTGTGCCTGGCCCTGTGCGGGTGGTGAGTGGTTGCATGGACGGGCTGAGGACAATGAAGGCGTGTGTGAAGGATTGAATGGCAATGTCCCTTGAACTGGCAGTGAGTGAGATTCCTGTGGATGTGTGATGGGTTTGTGAGTGTGTGAGTTGAGAGCAATGAAAAGAGTGACTAACCCTGGCAGAACAGAGGAGATCATTCATCCTCTTATGGCACAGGGTGGCTGTCCTCTTCTGAAGGTCGTTGGCACTGACCACAGCTACCACAGCCTCCCAAACCGGATTGGTCAGGTTGCTGCCCATCCTGCGGCCATAACGCGCGTACATGTCATTCCAGCGGGCCTCCACATTATCCAGCAGTCACTCAAGGGACCCATCATTAAATCGGGGGCAGCGCAGCCTTTTTTCCTTTGCTGGCCATGTCTCCTGGGCAGTGGTGGTGAGCTGTTATCAATGAGCAGTGTGCTGGCAGCTGCCTTTTAAACATGGCGACCGGCATGGTGTAACAGTGGGGCAATGGCAGGAGGGTGAATGAGAACCCCTCTGCCATGGGAACAGCCTGTTTCCCGGGAATGCATAAATAATGAGACTGGTTTGGGACAATATGGCGTGAAAACCCGCCATAGTGGCCAGCGAGTAAAACATTGTTTTACCAACCCACTACCGCACTTTCCACAAATCTGGGAAAATTTCGCCCACGTAAAGTAAAGGTACAACTCTAAAATGGGTGCAGGTGCAGAGGGACCTGGATGTATATATGCATAAATCATTGCTGGGATGAGATTTCTGTGATTAATTTTAAAAAAAGACTAAAATGTTTTGGAAAATATTTTCATCATCTGTATTTTGAGGTATATCATTCTGACACGAGGACATTTTTTCCCAATTTTACACTGTTTTTAATGATTTTGAATTCATCAGCTTCCAGAGGCAGCTCTCTCCCTTGAGGGAGCTTTCCTTCTGTGCTCCCCCATGCCAGTGCTGAGCTTAGCGCTCACCCACCTCCTACCTCCACCCCAGCAGCGCTGAGCCTTTCAGCATGCCTTTCATGCTGGCTGGCCGTTAATTGATCAACCGGCGTGAAATCGCGGTCGCAAGCCAATCGCCATCGGCAGTCCATTCCCTGGCCGCTCCCGGGTCCAATGATTGTGGCCATCTGCTGACCTGAAAATTCTACCCATAGAGCACAAGAGCAAGGAGGTGATGAATTTGTATAAGTCACTAGTTCGGCCTCAGCTGGAGTATTGCACCCAGTTCTGGGCACCACACCTTACGAAGGATATGAAGACATTAAAGAGTGCGCAGAAAAGATTCACAAGTATGGTTCCAGGGATGAGGAACTTCCGTTATTAAGATGGATTGGACAAATTAGGACTATTTTTCTTGGATTAAAGAAGGTTGAGAGAGATTTGATAGAAGTATTTAAAATCATGAGGGGCCTGGACAGATGAGATAGGGAGAAACTGTTCCTGATTGTGAAAGGTTTGAGAACGAGAGGGCACTGATTTAAAGTAATTAGTAGAAGAAGCAAAAGTGATGCAAGGAGACACTTCTTTATGCAGCGAGTGGTTAGGTTGTGGAATGCACTGCCTGAGAGTGTGATAGAGGCAGGTTCAACTGAAGCATTCAAAAGGGAATTAGACTGTTATCCGAAAAGGAAGAATGTGCAGGGTTATGGGGAGAAGGTAGGGCAATTGCATTAGATGAGTTGCTCATTCGGAGAGCCGGTGCAGACACAATGGGCCAAATGGCCTCCTTCTGCACCGTAACAATTCTGTGATTCTGTGATCTCCCCACCTCCCCCGCCCCCACAACCCTACCACCCCAACCAGCACTATTTAAAGGGATTGTCAACTAATTTCAGGTTACTTCCTGTTTTACATCTTCTGCCTTTTGCCACAATTCTTCATGTCTTTGCTGCTATCTGCATCTGAACTTTTAAAAGTCCACAGGGAGTGGTGTTGCAGGTGCTCAAGGACCTTTTCCTGCACCTTATGGGTTCTCTGCAAATCAGTTGCTTCCAAACATGGATGCATACAGTAGGCCTTCCTCTTGAAATTAAACATTACTTGGAGAATGAGGTCATCAGAGCAGAACAAGCTGCTAGAAGAGGGAAGAGAAGGAGGAGGGAGAGAAGGGCTCTCAGCAGGAGGCCTTTTTCACCAAAGGCCTTCAGAAAACAGTTCTCCTACTTCAGCCTCAGTGATGGTGAATGTTTGAGGCATCTGTACTTCACTAAAATCACTGCATCACTGAAATCTGCCAATTGCTGCAGTCACATCTCCAATCTCAGAACAGGGCAAGGATCACATTGCCAGTGGCCATGAAGGTGACCATGGCTATGAATCTTTATGTGCCTGGCTCCTTCCAGACTGGTTTTGGAGGCATTAGCAAAATCTCACAATTTGCAATGCACTGTTGTACAAGAGAGGTAATTAAGGTTATATACTCAAAAGGTGCTAACTAGATTTCATTTCTTCCTACCATAGAAAATGCAGCAGAGCAAGCACAAATGTTTGCGAGTTCTGGAGGCTCCCCCATGGTGCAAAATTCCATTAACTGTACGCACATTGCTTTGCAGGCAACACATGTCAACTTTGCTATGTACTTGAACTGAAAGGAATTCCACCACCCCAATGTGCAGTTGGTTTGTGACTACACACAGTGATGATGCAGACCAATGCCCGATATCCTGGTAACAATCATTGTCCCTTCATTCTGTGGCAGTCTGCTCTGCCAGCTGTAGTTCAGCCACAACAGTAAACCAAAGGGTAGCTACTGGGCAACAAGGGCTGTTCACTAATGACTCCAGTTCACAATCCAAGTGTGCAGCATGCATTCTATGAGAGCCATGCTGCCACAAGTAATGTGATAGAGCAGTCCATTAGCATGCTGGAGCAAAGATTCCACTGCCTTGGATCTCACGGAGGAGCCAATTAGTACTTGGCTCAAGATTTGTGGTGGTGTGTTGCATGTTGCAAATCCTTTCCATCATGAGGGAACACCCCCTTATAAGAGGAGAATCCAAGGAATAGGAACACAAAGAGGAGGATAACAAGGAGGTGGTGGAAGAAGAGGAGGAATAAAGGTGGTTGCAACCTGGGCCACCCCTTTCTGCCCGAGCAGTACAAGAAGAATAAATTTGAGTTCAATACCATTAACCTCTACCTCAATTCCCCATTCACCAATAATCCCATACTTATTACAGTCTCTCTTTCTCACTTACCGTCACATTGGCCTCTTAGCCAAATTGTTTCAATAAAAGCCAACACAATACATTCCAAACCAAACATATAAATTAAATAATGCCATATTGCATACAAAAATAAACTAATCATCCTTGTACGTTCCATTAATGCTGTCTTCTGTGTGCCTGTGTGTTCTAGTGCTCCCATGAAGTGCTATTCAAGTATTTTGGCTAGTTGAATGTTTTTGAAGTTCATTGTAAGAGACAGCAAATGGCCTTGGAGAATGACCTCAAGCAGCTCTGGACCCAGAAGTCCTGGCTTCAGACTGCACACTCTCAGCATTTGTCACAGCAGATTGGGTTGGCTTTTTAATTTATTTGTTTGTTCTTGGGATGTGGGTGTGGGTGCCACTGGCTCAGCCAGCATTTTTTGCCCATCCCATTTCTCTTGAGGGCATTTAAAAGTCAGCCTCATTTGTGTGGAGTCACATGTAGGCCAGACCAGGTAAGGCCAGACCAGGTAAGGACAGCAGATTTCCATCCCTAAAGGACATGACTGAACCGGATGGGTTTTTACAATAATTGACAATGGTTTCATGGTCACCATTAGACTTTTAATTCCAGATTTTTATTGAATTCAAATTCCACCATCTGCCATGGTGGAATCCAAACCCAGGTCCCCAGAGAATTGCCCTGGGTCTCTGTTTACCAATCTAGTGACAATACCACTATGCCACCACCTCGAATGGAGTTACCTATGTGAAATGGGCTTCCAAAGGTACCCACTTGACTCTTTCAAGGGAGTCCAGCAAAGCAGAGGAGGCAAGAGTAATGATGCTACAGCTCAGCTTCTACTGCAGCACCTGAAGTTGCCAAAGAAATATTTAGAGACCGAGGGCCCCAAAATATGCATTTCATTATTTTAAATTGGCTCTGAATAAGTCCAGTGGCAGAAAAGCTTGGGAAAGGGGGGCAGATAAGCTACTTCTCTTTTTCTCTTTCATTAAAATAATTTCTCCTGCCCACCCATCACAACACCGCCCCCTCTCCCCCCCACCCCCAACCCCCTGCTCCATCCCACTGACCGGCTTCCCAACCACCTTATTTCTTGTTGAATTATTTTCCATCAGCTGTGCAGAGGCAAAAATGCAGGGAAATCAGCCACATTGCTAGGCCATGCTGCCTCAACACTATTGACATGCAGCAGGCTGACGATATTGGAGCTACTCATGGGTAGAGGAAAATGACAGCACCTTTTCTGCAATAGAAATGCAGTGGTAATCCTTCCCAATCCTTCTGTTTTAAAACAATGCCATGAACCACCAGAAATTGGGTAGGTTCCCAGAGGAAAGTCCAACCCTAAAACTCTGGTTTACATCATGTAAGATCTGGAGTACCTAAGTATAAAGAGAGGCCAACCTCTCTTGCCTGAAAATTTATAGCGTATTTTTATCTCACTTACAGTAGCAGAACAACAGTATTACCGTGAAACAAAAACAAAAATAGCTGGAAAAACTCAGCAGGTCTGACAGCATCTGCGGAGAGGAATACAGTTAATGTTTCGAGTCTGTATGACTCTTCATCAGAATAATTACCCTAATGTCTTCGGAAACGTTGATCATTTCTACTTAATCGTGAATTCTCATTCACCTCTTCAAATGCACTACCATCTATCGTCTCCTCATGTTAAATAACAGAAAAGTAATTTCATCTTGCCAAAAATGGTGTTCATTCCTTTCTGTTCTTCTGTTAGTTACAGACAATAGATTAAATGAAGCCTTTTATCATGCTCCTGGAAGTAGATATCTAACACATTCAGGCAATACACTGACCCTCTCTTGCTTGCTGTGGACTTGTGATTAATTCAACATAATAGAGAAAAACGTTTATTACTCCTGTTCAGAACTGATCCAACAGCACTAAGAGTGACCTAAATTAGACAAAATTCAGCATGTGAGATGATGGGAAATTGAGACAATTTCATAGAGAGGCACTCAGATTGCAGAAAAACTATCAGATGATGGGTAAGTCTTCCAAATACATATTGCCATGAACACCCAGGCCATCAGTTATGTATCTGTGCCTGAGAAGAGGGCTGGAGTAGGATCACAAAACTTTGTTAAAATATGAAATTTAATTGTTGAATAATAATGCAGTCAGAATCCGAAAGCTGCATGGACAATGCTAATTTAACCTGCTATTAGCATGGCATGATTACATTTGACTTATCAATTCTATGTAAACATCAATATTTGAAGGATTGTTGGAGCACACGTGTTTACAAGTTGTGCTGTGTCATATGGGTTCTCTTCGAACAAAATATGGCCTTGGCTACTGGTATTGCCGGTTTAGACATGATAACTTTTCATGCAAAATAATAACGAGTTTTTGATTACCACTAATCTGATAAGCACCAGTTAATTGCAATGGAAATTAAAGTAGAGAATGCATCATTTGGAAGTGTAGTAACCTGATGTGTATTATACCTTTAAGAGAAATGTTGTAATGTAAGATCACATGATGTTAGTACCCAAGAGCAGAGTAGCACAAGCTACCTCTGTAGTCTTGAATTAGATTCTGAATTAGAGTCTGAAGAGTAAAGACAGAGTTTTGAGTTGTAAACACACAAGTGTAGCTGCTGAGTTCCTTTTGTAAATAAACAGAATGTGTTTCCTCTAAGAATGGTCTACTGATATTCTCTATCTTGGTACCAACTCAGTCGCCCTGAAACAAGTGTGCAACCTGGATCCTTTAGCCCCAACAAACCAGAGCAACTGTATCCAACAGGAAGACAAAAGATAACAGTTATTATTATGTCAGAACTTATGTTGTCTGAACTTAGGGCTAATCAGATAGACAATACAATCCAGAATTGATCATTCCCCATGCTTGCCAGGAGATACAAGACCCTTCAATTAGCATCCCCAGTTGGGCACAAAATAGATTGAACACTGAACACTTTGGTCATTGAAGATCCGCACCAATTCCATGGCACTGAGCATTAATGCACTAATGCTCCATGTCACCAATATGTAGAATATCTTAAAAGTGCAACACAACGTAGGAGTATAATCTGCGACTGATTCATACCCATCTAGCAATATAACTGGACTACAAAATGATAAAGTGTATTAAGTGCATTCCGGGACAGTTGTATTCTACACTTAATTTTTTGCAATCTTTAACAAATACATTAGTGTTTTATTATTGGTAATGTTTTGTTACTAATCCAAGATTGATTTCCCCCAACAAACAATAAGAAAAAAACTTTGGATTTTGGAATGGCACATACTTGAACAAAAATGCATACTGTGATGGGAAGCAGTTTATACACACCTGATAGGGGTTCAAATGTTGTTATTGGGGTATCTTTAACCTAACTTGCGGGGAGGGAAAACCACAGGATCAGAAGAAATGCTAATTTTGCACTTCATAAGCATTACCTTCTATTGATTTCAAAGGAGAGAAAAAATGGATAGAATGTAAAACCAGTACTGTGTCCAACCCTGTCAGTTTTCCGTGGACAGCTTAGGCTAAAATTGCCTTGATGCTGTCACAAGGTAGGTAGGATGATTCATAGTTGCACAGTGATGTGTTTTGCTATTGTTGTCTGGAAAAAAGAATAGGAAAGGCCAAAGTTCAAAATTTTTATTTTCACATGATTCCAAGTGCGTTTCATAGAATTACATAGAAATTACAGGATACAAAGTGGTCACAGAATCTATGCTGCTATTGGTGCTCCACCCAAGCCTTCTCCCACCCTACTTCATCTAAACCAGTGTTTCCTTCTATCCCTTTCTCCATTGTCTACTTATTTCACTTCCTGCAACAGCTTCTCTTCTTGCTCCTGCACCGTTACCTCAGCAGACCCCAAGGATCTATTCTTGGCTCCCTTTCTATTTCTTATCTACATGAAGCACTTCTATGACATCACCCATTAACACAACATCAGATTCCACATATATACTGACAACACCCATTTCTACCTCACTACCACCTCTTTCGTCCCCTAGTTTCTCAGACTGCTTGTCTGACATCCAGTACTGGATGAGCAGAAATTTGCTTCAACTAAATAATAGTCAACTAGGCCCTGACTCCATCCCTCTCCCTGGTCACTGTTGAAGACTAAACCAGATGTTCACAATGTTGGTATCTATTTGAGCCCAAGATGTGCTTCTGACCACACATCACACTATCACTAAGACTGCCTACTTCCATCTCTGTAACATTACCCAACACTGTCCCTACCTCAGCTCATCTGCTGCTGAAACCCACATCCATGCTTTTGCTACCTCTATACTTGACTATTCCAATGCACTCCTAGTCAGACTCCAATCTGCCATCTTCTATAAACTTAAGCTCATCTAAAACTCTGCTACCTGTATCCTAACTTGCACCAAGCCCTGTTCACCCATCATGCCTGTGCTTGCTGACCTACCTGGCTCAACTGAATTTTAAAATTCTCATCCTTGTTTCAAATCCCTCCTTAGCCTTAACCCTCCCTATCTCTGTAATCTCATCCTGCTCTACAACCATCTGATAAATCAATGCATCTCAAATTCTAGCCTCTTGAGCATGCTCAGTTTTAATTGCACTACCATTTATGGCGGTGTCTTCAGTTGCTGAATTCCCTCACTAAACTGCTCTACTTCTCTACCTCTCTTTCCTCTTTCAAACCCACCTTTTTGTCCAAGCTTTTTGCTAGTTGTCTTAATCTTTCCTTGTGTGGTTCAGTGCCAAATTTTTATTGATAACACACCTGTGAAACGCCTTGTGTGTTTTATTACATTGAAGATGCCATATATATGCATGCTGCTTTTACAAATGCACCTGTGCTATATTTGCCTCAACCACTCCATGTGGTAGCAAGTTCCTCATTCTAACTACTCTTTGGGTAAAGAAGTTGCCTTCCAGCTGATCCACTGAGATGATACTGGCTACTTTATGTGCTTGCAAGAAGGACCAGAGATGAGCTGATAAAACATGCCTCTGCTCACACCATTTAACCTAATGGAATGTTGAAAGAAGAAGGTGAATAGAGGTAACTCTTTCCATTCTACTGTGTATACATTACTGGGGAGTGGGGCACACAGACTGAACTTTGCTCTCAGACACAATATGCAATTCAATTGTTTCAGGCTTTTTTATCATCATCAGTGATATTTTCCAAACTAGGAGGGTCAGGTCAATATTGATCAGTCTTCTTTTCTCAGTTAAGCCACCCATCCAAGGCTCATATTAAAAACTGATAACGCAAACCATCAATAAAAATACTAATGTGGGAGCTGCCATATTCTTTACTGTCATTGAAGCTACTCGAGATTTACTGAATGATGGCAGAGAATGCATTGCATGTTTATATAAATTGGCTGAACACCATCAGAAAAATAAATTGACTCTTAAAACTCTGAATTAAATATTAAAAATGAAGTTTCAGAGATTGTATGTATTACTTTTTGAAATATAATTGAAATAGTAGCATCCTTATATATATGTTAAATTATTCAGTTGATTCCTATATCAGGCTTTTCAAGATGGCAGCCATTTATTTCTACAGAAAGGTTAATCATGGGGAATATTTGTATACCCAGCTAACTTAGTTTGTATGAAAGAACTTTGTAAACTTGTGTTCTATTATAAATGAGCTTTCAGACTCTTCTCTGTCTTGCACAACATTAGATAGTTCTCTGTGCATTTCTTATAGTTTGGTTTTAGCCCACTGTTAAATAGTTAAAGAAGTCTGACTTCACCTGCCAATACAAGTTGGCAACATTTAAACACATTGGTCATAGGAATTTTGATATTAAAATTCTATTTCAATATTAACTAAGTATCAATGTATTTTCCGCGACCCTTTTTGTCTGTGTTGCTATATGAGTGGATGACCCTTATCTTCCAATGAGTGTCTGACAAAGATAAGTTATGCTGAGAGAAGTGCTTCATTTTACTTTTCACGCGTGTGGCAAGAGAAAACAGTCTGTGCTTATTGCTTGGGATTCCTTTCCTAAGTACGCATTGACAATTCTACCAGGAGCCTGAGCTGACTTCACTCTGTTCTTGTCAGGGCAGGTTGTGTGTGTGGTATGTAAGTGCAGCTTATCTGGTGGTCCCAGTGTATGTATGAATTGAATGGTATCCATCAGGGCTCCACAACAGCTCTAATGCCTGAGTGACAGCCAACAATAGGAGTTAATAGAAAGACAGAAAATTGGTTGCTGGTATTAAGTAGAAGTTTAAACATTTGAGATATGCTTTAAGTCATCTTCCTTCCCTAGTCAGGTCAAAAAGGGAGTTCCACCAGAACAGGAATTGAATGGCTAACTGAAACATAATAGGACTCGTAATGTTAAAATAACTGTTTTGTAGTCTAATTGATTCATTTGTTACAATGTTGGGCTCTATTTTACTTGCAAGACTTTTAGAGAGTCAATAATTTAAAAAAATGTCCATAAGTGCTCATCCATTAGTCACTTGATAACTTGAGGATAACCTGCCAGATTATATTCATTAAAAAACTAAAACTCTTTGGAGTATTTAAATCACAATAAACAAAGTAATTTGACATCATTAAATATTAATTTTAAAAGATTGGATCAAAGATGCATTGATACTCCCGTTGATTTTTTTGAGAGCTTCATTGTGAATTCAGTGTGATACTTGTCAATTAAGCTTTTAGGATGCACATTTTTGAAAGAAATATGTCAAGCACTTGACATTTTGATTATGCCCAATGCCAATATTGTAACTAAAATGCACTGTTAAAAGGAGAAACACAGCTGGGAGAGTCAATAAAAGTCATTCTGGGTTTACATTAACTAATGTTTTCGTCTTACTTTCCAGAAACGTTTTGACAATATTCAAAAGGATCCAGGTTCTCATTCACAAAACATCCATCCAGTGCAAGCAGTAAATATTCTCTTTCAATCGCATGTGGCTTATGCTGAAAAACTTACACTTGCGAATTATTCAAGCTGAAAAATGTAAGATAGAAAACAATATGAAGATGATGAATCTACTTTTCACTGCCACATATATGCTTGAAAAGGATAGGGCAGTTTTTCCTTTCTAGGCACCCAATGTGCACTTGAGGAGGACACAGATGCTCACAATTCTTCTCCCTGGGCCATGTCTGCTGGGAACTCCTGATCAGACATGCTTCCTGGTTAAGCCTTGCACCTGAAAACCAGACGGCAAACTTGATTGCAGCTCATGGCCTAATGGGAATCCAAGGACAGATGATAAATCCAGGCATCTGCACTCTGGCATCCAGTGAGTAAAACAAAGGCAAAACGTGGACCCCGGAATTCCCCACATGTATCATTTAAATTGCAACAGGCCTATTACAGGCACAAGTCCAGTTATGTCTGTGGGTAAAAGATTTACAAGAAATTCTCAAAGTCACAATGCGGTTGGATCTATGTCATAATGGGCCTCTATCCTTTTTCCTTCTGCCCTGTGCCTGGGGAGTAATGATTAAGGTCAGAATTGTTTGACATAATTAATCTTTTTGCAATTTTTCTATCAACATGAGAGAACTGTTAGTAGCAACAATTGCCATCAGAGAGATTGACACAGATTACAAATCCATTTAGTCACATGGAGCTGCCTTTAGTTTTAACAATGATATTCATTAAAATAGTTGCATTTTAAATCAAAATGGAAAACTGTCACATCTGAGACTTGGTGGTTTGGAATGAATATTTCAGTGTAAACTTTAAGGAGGTATATTGAGCTCGGGAATGCAATGAAAATTATATAAGTTAACTAAAATTTTACTAATGCAGGAATGCTAATAGTTCTCAGAAGATTTAAGGCATTTACCTTCCTAAGAAGCAATTTCTGATTAGAATTTCTAGAAAATATTTACTGCCACTGTATTTGGAGGTCCATAGGTAATATTAACAAATCTGACAGAATAATTTCAATAATAAATCACCTTGGCCTTAATTTTACCACATAGCTGCCCAATGTGACCAATGTTTAGTGTCTATCGGTGACTTTGGCCTAGATTTGTAGCCAGGACAAGATTGGTCTGTGTAAGGGTGAAAGCACAAGCTTGCATGCCAAGGCCTGGAGAAACTTTGACTCCAGGGATCCTGTAGTATAAGGGTCTGGCACGTGCAGGGTTAATGTGGAACTGAGTGCAGTGCTGCCCAGACAATAATGTAAGAAGGAACATGACCCAAACCTAGGGTCAGTGTGGTGTTGAGCAAAGGCAAGTTAAGATCTAGACATGGAGATAGCTTCTTGCCTGTACTCTTTACTGTATACATGTATCGAGTTACAAGTAGCTAATAAAGACTTGCTGTTAACAAACAGGAGACTACAAAGGCTTTCTTAACAGATGTGCTTCGTAACCAACACCATTACTACACGGTGGCAGCTAGGAATCAAAAAACCTGCAATCTCATAAGAATGCTGAAAAACTAAGGAAAAGCGAATCTTCAATGGATTCTGAACTGAAAGTAGCTCCCTACTGAAGCTACAGAAACTGAGAAAATTCACCAGGAAAAGCTCCAGATAGAAGAGCCTGGAAGCTAAAGGCAAGAGTTTCACCGCAGCAGAAGATTTCATAGAATCTCCCTTGGAAGCCCAGCTTCGGCATGCAGTGTCCATAGCCTGCAAGGGTGAGTTAAATCTTTTTAACTTCCAGGCTGCAGCCAGCCCTGAGAAGACCCTTTTACTAATTCAGTCAGAAGCACCATTTGAATGAAACCCGTCACTAATCCCAATCCCTGACTCTGAGCCTCAACACGTGGCCTCCAAGTTGGAAAGGAAAACAAAAATTAATAATTAACTTACTCAATTCTCGGGAATCTTCCAACCATCCGAATCCTTAAACAGCAAACTTGCGGTGAATATAAACACCTTACTATTCGCAACGCTACAAATCAACTCGGCAGACAGCTGACCCACACAGTCATTGTTAAAAATTCTTCTTCCAGGAGCATGCTGCCACCGTTTTGCAAAGCCTGCCAAAACTGGCAAGTGCAGGAAATCCATTGCTTTGCAGTGAATGGCAATGCCAACTTGGAAGCCTGTAAACTCTTAAAGCTGTACCCACACTTTAAAAGTCTTCAACATGTATCACAATTCCACACTTTGAACTCCATTGGAACTCACTTAAGGCCCAGATTAGTCTCAAAATTGGGGTCTTTGGAGGAAAAGAATTTTAAGGTGCTGCATTGTTTCAGGTTTAAATAAAAAATCAGAAGAGGAACAAGTAAACACACTTCTTTACTCAATATGACCAATTACAAACTACATCATTGCATGTAGGGACATTAATGAGTTATCCACCAAATTTGAGGAGGTTTTAAAGTCCTTTGACATTTATTTCAACTGAGATCCAACAAAATATTGAAAGGAGCAAAAATCAATAAGAGAGTCCAAATGCATGGGAACCTGTCAATTCCTTCATAAATGATCTCTATAAGATGGAAGAGGGGTGTGAATATGGAAATTTAAAGTATGAGCTCATCCAAGAGAGAACCATGGTGGGTGTTGCAGACAATTCACTTTCTGACCTCCTACAAGCTAAAGATAATCTTACCCTAGACAAGGCAGTCCAGCTAGTTAGACTGCCTGATTTATGTGAAAAACACACAACACTCCCAAGGGGAGACAATATAAGATGCGGCAGACGCCAACCTTCAGTCCAGCTTATATGGTCAAAAAGACGCAGAGACAATCCAAGTCAGGGAAAGCCCAGCAGAGCGACCTTGCCAGACCTGCAGTGCAAGACGCCCTCACAGGAGAGATCAGTGTCCTGTGAGTGCAGCTCAATGCTTCCACTGGAACAGACAGGACACTTTGGTAAATTGTGCAAGTCCAAACCCCAGCATCACAAAGGTAGGCTAAAGGTAATCCATGAGGTCAAGACCGAAAATGCTGAAGACACACAGTCATGCTTCTTGGGTGAGGTCAAAGATTGTGGTTCTTCATTTTGGAATGCTGACATGGTCATCTAACAAATTTTAAATTAGATTCAGGTTCCAGCGTGACAGTCCTGTCAGACCTCTGGCTTCAAACAAAGGACACTCCACTTTATGGGGTCTTTATAGGGTAGGGGGAATCTGATTCCCAGTCATTGGCATGATCCTGGAGCCACTGAGCTATGGCAGCAAACAGATCTTTGAGCCAGCCTTTCTTTCTCCTGAGCAGGGATTTCTGCATCGCCCTGGATCTCCTCCAGACAGCAGAGGATATCAAGCCTACCATTGTCGTTAGCTAGCCAGAGCAACACAGTCCTTAGTACGCAAACACTAAAGAGTATTCAGACAAAGCTTTCACCTTTGATCCCTCTTCTTTCTTTGCGGAGCAGGTTTGTCCATTATTGTTGCAGGTTCTCGAAAGCATCCAACCTACCACCCACAAGATTACCATTGCACCTCCAGTGGAAGTGGTGCCAGAGAATGATCAGCAGTTTGAGAAGCCTGTACCTTCATCTACGATGATGGTACACCTGGTCAACACAGCACCACTGTGCAAAAACTGCAACTTCCAGCCAGCATGCCACAACCACAAGGAATGCTGGAACCTGGTGCCAGTCTCTCGCCACTGACAACAAAGATGAGCGTAGCACTCAACCTTCTTCTCACAATAGGAACACTCTTCCTCTGCATCAGAGGGCTTTGATATGGCTTATATAGAGAAAGAAGAAGAAATAGCAGCACCCAGGAGATGAATACCACCCCGTCCACCCTGCCAGAAATGATCAAGAGTAACAGCAACCATAGGTCAATGCAGTAGCCAAACTGACCAGGCAGGGGTCACATTGAGCAATGGAGAAAAGGATGAAAACATACCCAAATGCCAGTCCAACCTCCAAGCCAACAGCAAGAACCAGAACCAACAGAGCCTTCCATTCTTCCGACAGACTGGCGAATGAGATGTGGAAGGGTTAAAATGCCTTCAGATAACCCAAACCTCTAACTTCAAGGACTTGAAGGGGGGAGATGGGGTAGTGAGAATGTTGTTAATGCTAATACTGTACTAGCAATTATGTTAGAATAGCAGGAAGACAATAACAATAAGGTAAATGCATAAGACTTATAACAATGTAAGACTTGAAGTAAACTAATGTAGCTCTGTATTCATGGGATAAAGTCTTGGGAGGAGGTTTAGAATAAGGTTCTGGCACGTACAGGGTTATTGTGGGACCGAGTACAGTACCGCCCACACAATGATGTAAAAAGGCACTTGATCCAGACCTAGGGTTAGTCTGGTGTTGAGCAGAAACTTATTAAGATCTAGATATGGAGCAAGTTCTTTGCCTGTACCCTTACATAGTTACAACTAGTTAATAAAGATTGCTGTTAACATACAGAAGACTACGAAGATTTCCATAACAGACACATTCTGTACTCAACACTATAACAACTGGCCCCGATTTAAATATTCAGGCCCATCCCCACTCAAATCCGGAAGGGATCACTGCTTATTTTGTGCAATATACAGCAACAGTCCAGCATTCAAAAGTGGTGTAGATTGGCCTGTGATTGATCGAGCATGGGGGGATGGAATCTCAGGGCACGGGAGACCTGAAACAGGCAGCTATTAGTATTAGGCCCTTTTCAAAATGGCAGAAGCCATATCATCAGGATTAGCTTGGCAGTACAGCTACAGACTACATTTTGAGACATTTTAATACCCTGTCACCATACACTTCACTCTATGCCACATTATGTACCATAGAATTATGAATGAGTGGTAAATATGCAATGCATACATGTAAGATATAGGGCAGAATTGGGCGGGTGGGCTCCACCAGCTCGGTGGCGGGTGGGCAGCTGATCGCCACCGCCAAAACGGGCCCTGCCGTTATTTTAAGTGGGCGGGCCAATTAAAGCCCACTCAGCGGGCCGCCCGACAGGAAGCGCTATGCGAAAAAGCACACATCTCCCTGAGGCAAAGTGCTGCCTCAGGGAGATCACTGAAAGGCTGACAAATATAAAAAATAGACCAATAAAAAATTCATTAACATGTCCCCCTCATGTGAAAATATCACATGAGATGGGGGCATGTTAATGAAATAAGCAAAAACTTTATTAAACTTTTTTAAAACTGCTATCGATCCTCATCCCGCCACTGGATGATGTTTGCAAAAAAATCACCTACCCACCTGCCTGTTGGGCCTGTGCGCCGAGCCGAAGTTCGCACGGCCCCCTCAAAATCGTTGACGATTGGCAAGTTAAGGGCCTTAACGAGGCCTTTAATTAATGGCGGGCAGGCATCCCACTGCATAGAGCACCTGTCGACCAAAATATCGCGATGCCGTGTGCTGACGTTGGGACGCTCGCGCGACATTTTAAGCGCTGGCATGCGGGCTCCACCACCCGCACACCAGCCAGAAGATTCTGCCCATAAGTGCAATTCACACACAGTATTGGTCAGGACACCCTCCAAATTTATAATGTGGGTGTAAAGATCTCAGCAGAAAGAGAACCAGATGAAATGGAACAATTCAGAAACAATCCCAGTTCCACACTGAAGGCTCCAAAGCTTATGCATTTAGGACATAATTAAGAATATGTTTGACAGGCAATAAAACATTATAGGTAAATTACTAATGTTGCTGTCAAAAAAGTATATTTAGAAGATTTTAGCTATATCACTTTAGTCTACGCTGAATGACTGAGATGTAGACATTTTTTAATATATCCAATGTATTTAACATATGTCCTATTTCTGTGCAAATATTCTGGCTAAAAATATTCTAACTACTTGAAATTACTGTGTCATATTAATGTACACTCTTTCATCTGAAATTCCTTTGGTGAGTAATTTAACACGCATGGCAACCTTTTTATTGCTAACTTACTTCTGGACAGAAACTGGATATCCAGGTTTAAAGATGCATTTACTTGGTAGTTGCATTCAATTGCAAATTTCCACGTTGGTTAACACAGAACAAAATTGTTCATGTCAATGAGCAATAAATACCAAATTAGCCAATTTTGGGGGGAAGGGTAGATCTGGTTAACTTCATATAAACTGCATGTTTTGAATAATTGCACGCTTAAGTGACTCTTGAACCAGGCTTAATGCTGCATTTATAGTATAGCTGCAGGTCTGAGTAGCTGCACTGTAGTTTCCAGTCAGGCACGAACTGCTTATGTTGGAGTTACTATTCTCCAGCTCAGCAGGTCAAAGATCTGTACATGCATTGAGATTCCCTCCCAGTAGTTCAAATTTAGATTTTTAAGAAGTGCTTGAGGTGTCTTCCAGCATAGTTATTATAGGCAAAATAGCCTCTTCTGTGTTGTAAGCTTCCATAGCTATACATGGGCTCCATTCATTGATTTAGTTTCCAACATAAACAGGGAAGGATACTATTCCATCAACACACATCTTCTGAGTGACCAAATCATTCCATAGCTTATTCAAATCGATGCAGGTCCACAAAACCGGATGATGAAAACAAAGTCACATGTCTGTCAGGATTCTGGATGATATGGGCTACCACCTCCAATGTTGGCCAATGACATCTTTGTGTTTCCCAGGACCCAGCAGAGGTGCAATGAAAAGCCAGAGTTTGCAGTCAAAATAATGGTGAGGCTAATGACGCTCACTGTTAATTATTGTACAGCAACTTCTGGCAAGAAGCAGGTGTGCAGGTACATGTGGATATCCAAATGTTACTGTCCAAATTAGGCCACTTTGCCTGTAGCATCTCGCTGTTTCCCTTATGATTGCTGTGCATTGACTAACATGAAGTTGCTGTGTTTGCATGGTAGATAAGAATTAAACCTGCCTCAGATGTTGACAGCTTAAGTTTATGTTTTATTTCTTCCTTTCATTTTTGACTCTCACTCTTAATCCAGTCTCCCTTTCACTCTCTTTATTTCTCTTTCTGTACCTGATTTGACTTCCCCTCTCCCTTAATTCACCCTCCACTCAGTCTTTCCTCTGTTTGTTTCACAATCCTTAAATCTGATTGGTTAATGAGATAGTGCTTTGGTTGCCGTGTTCACTCATATCCCAGATGTCTTGTTTTCCTCACTATGTTGCGATCAGCTCACACTTCAGAAACTTTTGGGCAAAAATATCTTGAGCTGAAAGGTGTACAGGCAAGTCTAACTAGCAGCAAACACCATTAGATGATCTGCTGCAGCAGATTCTGGATGGAAGCCTACTTTACTAAATGCAAAGGAATGCTGAAGGCATATTTCAGGTGCCTTAATTGGTCTGGCAGGCTCAGCACAACACTGCTGTACAAGTATTCAGGATAGTGGTCATGTGCTAAATATTCCACAATTTTGCATTGGAAATTAAGGAGTACACAGAAAGGGAAGATGATTTTTTTAAGTTCATTCACAAGATGTGGGCTTAGCTGACTGGGCCAGCATTTTTTGCCTATCCCTAATTGCCCTTGAGAAGGTGGTAGTAAGCTGCCCTCGTGAACCATTGCAGTCCACGTGGTGTAGGGAGGGAGTTCCAGGGTTTTGACCCAGTGACAGTGAAGGAAAGGTGATATATTTCCAAGTCAGGATGGCGAGTTACTTGGAAGGGAACCTCCAGGTAGTGGTGTTCCCATCTATCTGCTGCCCTTGTCCTTCTAGATGGTAGTGCTCGAGGGCTTGGAAGGTGCCGTCTAAGGAGCCTTGGTGAATTACTGCAGTGCATCTTGTAGATGGTGCACACTGCTGCAACTGTGCATCAGAGTTGAAGGAAATGAATGTTTGTGGATATGGTGCCAATCAAGCAAGCTACTTCGTCCTGGACAGTATCCAGCTTCTTCAATGTTGTGGGAGCTGCACTAATCCAGGCAAGTAGGGAGTATTCCTTCACACTCCTGACTTGTCCAGTGTAGATGGTGGACAGACTTTGGGGAGTCAGGAGGTGAGTTACTTGTCGCACCGATTCCTAACCTCAGACCTGCTCTTGTAGACACTATTTATATGGATAGTTCAGTTCAGTTTCTGGTCAATGGTAACCCTCAGGATTTTGATAGTGGGGGATTCAGTGATGGTAATGCCATTGAACACGAAAGGGCGATAGTTGGATTCTCTCTTGTTGGAGATGGTCAATGCCTGACACTCGTGTGGCGCGAATGTTACTTGCAAATGGTGCTGACCATTGTGCAATCAGCAGCGAACATCCTCACTTCTGCCCTTATGATGGAAGGAAGGTCATTGATGAAGCAGCTGAAGATGGTTGGGCCTAGGACCTTTCCCTGAGGAACTCCTGCAGTGATGTCCTGGAGCTGAGATGACTGACCTCCAACAACCACAACCTTTGTTCTAAGCATGACTCCAACCAGTAGAGAGGTTCACCCTGGTTCCCATTGACTCCAGTTTTGCTAGGGCTCCTTGATGCCACACTCGGTCATGATGGAAAGCAAAGGGATGGAAGATGACCCAAAGAATCAGGAGCATGAAATGACTGCTGAGGTGAATCCTGTGCCTGCAGCCAAGCTCACTCACACCACTCCTGCTTTTGAATTTTCGCTTGTAAATGAGCTCTCGCCCCCTGAAGAAACATTCCATTCGACATTGTAAATCCCTGATAATCCTTCATAACCACTATCCTCAGCACTAACACATTACTCAAGTAAGGAATTGGAATTTTCCTAATCATTGTCCCATCAGGCAAGGAGATCACTTAAAGGGATATGTAGAAAATTATCCCTACCCATCGATTCAAATTTTCCCTTTCATGCAGATAAATAAACATTGATGGTTGTTACATATGTGAGATTTCTAAAATTATTCTGTTTTGGGTCTGGGCCTTGAAATTTAAGATAAAATGAAGGGGGTCATGTGACCTGTTCTGAAACCTGACACTAAGCCTATGTGGTTTGTTTGTTAGCGATCGAAGGAAGGCTTATATTGTTTTACTGGAAGAAGGTGTAAGGTATTTATGCTTGGAGACAATGGCAGCAACCTATGCATCAACAGTGGATACTGCAAGTCTCCAAAGCTCCAGTAAAGTTTTGAGGGTGTCGGGTTGTGCTTTAGTTGTGCTTTAGGCTGCTAATTTACTTCCATGGTGTAAGAGAATTGAGCTCTCAAGGATAACTAATTAGTATTTCTACCTGGATACAATGCCTACGTGATTCACATTGCTATGGGGAAGTTTGCAGAGGAAACCATAGATCAAGTTACAGAATTTTCCTAGAATAGCACTGAATATCACAGACAATTTTTTGAATCTATCAGGATGTGGGAAGGAGGGAATAACTAGAAGCCAAAATGTTTCTATGATTTTCTGCGCAAGAATGTGGGTGGAAGTTTGCAATTGGATTAAAAAGACCAAATTTGAGGGGTGTTGAAATGAGGCTAGAAGAGTCTCCTAGCCTGGGCTAGTGGGAGATTATCTTGGAAAAGAAAACACTCTATGAAAGGCAGTTCTAAGAATGTGAGCTACCAGGCTGAAAAAAGAACAGGAATAATTGCTCAGGAGCTAAGAATTACTTTGGATTGATTCTGGGAAAATTGAATGTCTACGTGAAGGACAGTGCACCATATACCTGTGAAGCATGCTTTTCTAATTGTGCTAAGAATAAGAACGGGGCTGGGTGTGGGGGTTGGTGGTTCTATGTTTTAAAGTATGTTGCCTAAAACGATAGTGTCTAATTAATAGTGTTTTTAATCATTTGCTACAGTAAATGTCTTAAAACATTAAATCTTGACCTGTCATTCTTTCAGCTATTAACTGTAAGTTTGAATTTCTTTTTAAAAGTTATCAGTCTCTCCAGGAAACCTAACAGTTGGGTAATCAATTCATTGGCATAACACATGACAACAGCTACAGATCATTGAGGTCATATCAGCAGGGGGACTACCTTAAAAAAATGTTAACATCTCAAATGTTATAAGCTTCCCAGGACAATGCTTGTTCATGGGTTCAATACAAAAGCAAAATACTACAGATGCTGGAAATCTCAAACAACAGAAATTGCTGGAAATGCTCAGCAGATCAGGCAGCATCTGTGGAAAGAGACAAGGTTAATGGCCGGGATTTTCCAGCCCCAGTGTGGCAGATCTCACTGCAGTGGATGGGGCTGGAAAATCCTGCCCAATGTTTCACGTCTGTGACACTTCATCATTCTGATCTGATCCACCTGAAAATTTAAGTCTGTTTCTCTCCACTGATGCTGTCGGATCTTCTTTTTCATCAGTTATCATTCTATTGGAGTTATATATATAATATATATAATATCCATATATTGAATGATGAGGTGAATGGTGAGATTAGCAGCATGTAGCACAAACCATTGTTAACGTTGGATGGCTCTTTCTACAAAGCATCAAGAGAGTATTCAAGTCAGCACCATAGATCATTGATCAAATTAAATTCTTGTTTAATAATGAAGCTGAAATTTTGTTTATGTATATGAATTAATATCTGTGTTTGGGTGATAGTTTGAAAGGTTTTTAAATTCATTCTTGAGATATGTGCATCGTTGGCTGGGCCAGCATTTATTGCCCATCCCTAATTGCCCTTGAGAAGGTGGTGGTGAGCTGCCTTCTTGACCCGCTGCAGTCTATGTTGTGTAGGTACACCCAGAATGCTGTTAGGGAGGGACTTCCAGCATTTTAACCCAGCTTCAGTGAAGGAACATTGATATAGTTCTAAGTCATGATGGTGTGTGACTTGGAGGAAAACTTACAGGTTGTGCTGTTCCCATGTGTCTTTTGAGGTGGTAGAGGTCATTGATTTGGAAAGTGCTATAGAACGTGCCTTGGTGAATTCCTGCAGTGCATCTTGTAGATGGTACACACTGCTGCTACTGTGCATCGGTGGTGGAGGAAGTGGATGTTGAAGGTGGTGGATGGACTGCCAATCAATAGGCTGCTTTGTCTTGAATGGTGTCGAACTTCACAAGAATGGCTGGAGCTGCAGTGATCCAGGCTAATCGAGAGTACTCCCCCACACTCCTGGCTTGTTCCTTGTGTATAGTGGGCAGGCTTTGGGGAGTCAGGAAGTGAGTTACTCGCTGCAGGATTCCCAGCCTCTGACCTGGTCTAGTAACCACAGCATTCATATGACTGGTCCAGCTCAGTTTCTTGTCAATGGTGACCTCCAGGATGTTGATAGTGGGGAAATTCAGCGATGGTAAAACTGTTGCATGTCAAGGGTAAATGGTTAGATTCTATCTTTTTGGAAATGGTCATTGCCTGTCACTCTTGTCAGTGCAAATATTACTTGTCACTTATCAGCCCAAGCCTGAATGGTGTCCATACCTTGTTGAATGCGATGTACATCTTTCATTTAAGCCTTAACACTTTCTAGACAGTTGCCTCTGAATCCTGGCAGCAACCTGCCTCTGCATGTAACCTTTCAGACAGAGCAGCTTCTCTGTTCAGCACTGCCTATTCTGATGGCCCTACCATAAATTGCCTCCCCCAACCTAGTAGGAGACCCAGTTCTGCTAAATTGGGTACCTGCTCACCTTAAACAATGCTTCAATATAATTACTGCAGAGACAAGGATGCCTGGGACCAAGAGATGTAAGTTTTTGCTCTGCTATATTTACGTCAATTTAACAGGGATTTCAGGCCCTATGTTTAAATTCCTAATTTTATACTTATTCTTTATAAAGTTCTGTGTATTTAGATTCTGTACAGTCAGACTACAAAGGATTTAATTCTGAAGGCTTTATACATGTGACACCACCACCCGTGCCCACCCCCCTGTGCCCAGGATTAGAAATACATTGCAGTAAGGCTGCATCATGTGTTTCCACTTTGAGGAAGATTAAAGAAAAATTATTTTCCAACTTTCTTAAGAATTTAATAAAATATTTTTTCTTTAACTCTGCAGACTGAAAAAAATATACTGCAAAATATTTCCTTATCAATTTGCAGCTGAAACTACAGACTTTCAGCTTCAGTTGTCATTCTTTTTGGTGAGTGTGAAGTTTTATTCAATTTTGTTAAAATCCAATTCAGGTCTATAGTGTTAAACAACTTGCATTTTTTTAAACTATCCCTGTTAAACCATGGTCTCTTCTTTGTCTGACACGAGCAGATGCACGTCAAGACCTACCAGGCCCGGGAGCAGAGATAATCATCGGACTGTTCAAGTAAATAAATTTCAGAAAAATGTGCTTTCCATAGAGGTGCTCTGCATCTCAGCCATAAACTGTTTCACTTCTTGGAATCAAACAAAAGCCAGGCAAAGCAAAATCTGCCTGGATAAGTGAGATCTGCAAACACTGAACTGAATTCCATTCACAGTGAATGCACTACTAAACTTTGATTCACACAATCTCTTTTTCTAAAAAGTGTGTGTTTATTATTATTATTTTCCATTTTTATTATTATTTCACCCCTTGTTTAGTAATTTTGGCTTGATAACACCCCTAGAGTGAATTCCATTTCATTTTTCCACATCATTTTTTTAATCTCTATTTTGATAGGGCCTTTGTAAAATGCAAAGTAGAACATTTTATTTAGTCACAAAGGAAATGCCAGAACAACCAAGCCCACGTAAGAATTATACCTGAAGGACTTAGCCAGCAGTCTATTATTTTCCAGAGTGTTAAACTGTACAAAATATCTAGCAATTCTTACAACTAGCTCTGAGGAAAACAATAACAAAAATTTCTGACAATGGATGCGTATTAATTGGTACAAGGTTTTTAATACCCTTAATGACTTGTATTCTGCTTTGGTTCCACTGGTATTACCTCAAACAGGTGTCTATTTTTCCTGTATGTGACTTAACAGTGAGTATCAATGAAATATTCAATTGGACACAAGGAACTGCAGGTGAATATGGATCTGTTCTCCTCCAATACCTATACATGCAGGGGGCATCCAGGGGGCTAAATTGGATAATTCCTTAAAATGGATGCAGGGGAGACACTATGCGATTAACTCATGCCAATCGATTGCACCACAAGCAGGACACCAACTTTGTGCTGCCTACTCATATCCACAATTTCTGCATGCAGTCAGCACTAACAATGCTGTTCATTGCCAACAGCAGGGAGCCCAATATCAATTGTCGTTGACATCTTTTGATGATCTGCTTCTATCACTGCTTGTTTGTCCCTACAACCACACCCCCCCCCCACCTCTCTGTCTCTCTATCTCTCCGCCCCCCACACATACACCTTAAACCAGCTTATATTTCAACTCTTTCTTGGACTCGAACTCAAGTTCTGTCGAAGGGTCATGAGGACTCGAAACGTCAACTCTTTTCTTCTCCGCCGATGCTGCCAGACCTGCTGATTTTTTCCAGGTAATTCTGTTTTTGTTTTAGCCCAATATCATTAGTGCTTAGCACTAATTAAAGCTAGCCTTGACTTCTTAAGGGGAGGTGCAAAGTGGTTGCTGGTCACACTGATATCATTCTGTATATTGTGCTGTGGAAGAATCAGCAAAGGCTGACCAGGCACCAAGATCCGCAAACAATGCAATGATGATTTGGGTGGAAGAGATGAAAAGGAGGAGAGAAGTTCTGAATTCTCAGGTGGACTAGAGGCTTCCAAGATAAGCCATCAGAAGGTGGTAGCTAGTGATAATGGTGGAGCTCAATGCCAGGACCGTGACTGCAAAGACTGGATATAGTGCTATAAGAAGTTTAATGATCTCACATGAATTGACAAGGTCAGGGGTGCATCTTTAAATGCCATATACTAACAGCTGCAAAACTGGCCTGATCCAATGCTTGATTCAACATGCCTGCATCTCTCATCTACCAACAATTCCTTTCAATCAGGACTGATATCTTATATTCATATGCTTTACCTCACTCTCACACACTTAGCACTGTTGCTAACCTCACATCTACATCTCAAAGCTTGCACACTCCAGCAGCTATTCAACCATGAAAGCCACATTACCCAAAAGTATTGCATGGCACTCATTGACAAACTTCTTTATTTCTTGAGGAGCATGGCGGAAACAATATTGGCCATTATGGGGAGGATCATTGCTGAGAATGTGGCCACCAGCAGCGCTGGAATGATTGATGATGAAAGTATCCACATATGGAATCCTTGTTAATTGTATATTAATTGTGTTTAATTATATGCAGGTGGAAGCCATTAATTGGGGTTTCACTTGAGCACATATAAAGCGACACTTACTAAAAACTATGTTGGGGCTGAGTTAACAGACGTATTCTTGTAATGTTTCACTCTAAATAAATATAAGACTGAGTAAAGGCTGACTCCAGTATCATTCTTCACCAAATGGCTTTCCAGAATAGAACAAACCACCTTCTCTAAATCCACTTCTCCCTCGTCCCACGATCACTCAGATTTACAAGTTGCGGATGGATTAAGCATACATTTCTTCCTTTCCCCTCTCCCAATAACATAACTAAACCCTGCTCCCTTTCTCCTTTCCAAAACCCAAAAACTGCAACCAGTCAAGGCAGAGGAAAGGGCAGGAAGACAGTGATGATGGAGACAGACCATCACTCAATTTCACACCTGTAACCACCAGCTCAGATACTGACACTGTCCATAATTTAGAGCAAAGCATAGAGAAAGGACCTGCTCATAAAGAGACACTAGGCACCAGGGAGCTACAGTCAGGGTAGAGGACAAGGTTAGAGCAGGTGTCAGCTTGCACACAAGTTTGCTGCGGAAGACTCAGAAAAATACTTTATTCAGCCGAACTACAGAAAATGGCTAATGGGTGTACACACTAAAATGTTTGCTGCATTAGGAATTCTGCCATAGAGTTGTGATCAACATTAAAGAACATACAAGAGTCCAGAACAAATGTGGCACAGGTCTGTGCACAGAACTTGGTGCCCATCCTTTCCAACATGCTCATCTTCTTCCTTCACTTCCACCTCCTTGTGCTCCTGCTCCTCAGCTTCTCACTTGATAAGCGGTAGCAAAAGTTGTTTGTTCACTTTGGCAAGATTGTCCAGCATGCAGCATGCCACTGTAACTTAGTCGGGCATCTCCAGAGTGGTCCAGACAGCAGAGCTGTTGCCCCAGGACACCAGAGGTGTGCTCTATTGCATTACTTTTTGCAGCATGGCTCCCATTGTATGTTTGCTGTGAGCGTTGTGAACAAGAGTCATAAACCATGTTGTCAGCAGGTAGTCCTTGTCTTCCAGTTGCCACTCGTTGGTTTGCCTTGTTGGCTGAGATAAAGCTGACATGGAGGTCTGCTGCTGAAAGAACTGCTGCCAAGATATTGACATTGACTTGCATGATGCACTGCCTGTGGTTACAGACCAGCTGACGGAATCCTTTGCAGTTCAGGTATATGACAGAATGGACATGGGCCGCCCTCACAAAACAATGTGCATGCAGTCAGTGGCACCCTGCTCCATGGAGATGACTACAAACCTTGATGCTTCCCCGACCTGCTTCTCTCTGGCAAGAGAAAATGTAATTTTGCATAGAAAAACTTGGTAACCTCCTTTATGCAACAGTCCACCACAAGTTGTGAGATGTTGCAAATAATTCCTGCAGTAGCTTGGAAGGAATGAGATGCATAAAAATACATAGCCACACCACCTTCGCAGCAACTGGCACATGCTCTGAGGCTGTAGTTGTGGCTGTGACAGTTGACAGATCTCAGTGACAACCTCTTCAGTGCAGCATGGAAACCTTAAACATTGGTCATGGCTGATGTTTAGGTAGGAGGATTGCTTCCTGAAGACCCTGGGTGGATATGACCTCCCTCTTCTTGCAGCTTGTCCTGGTCTGCCTGGGCCCCTCCTCATTCTCCCAGTCATGCTCAATACCAGAGAGAAACTCTACTAGGCCACCCATGCCTGGAAGTAATGCAGAAGCTTTTAAGTTACCAAAAATGTATTTCTGCATCTGCCAGATCGCACCCTATAGATTATTGAAACTTCAAACAAGTATGGAAAAGCACCCGAAATGCATATAATTGCAGCAATAGCCAGAAGAAATAATCTGGCAACTAGCTTGTAAGTTGATCACTATCCCTTTAAATAATGCTGGTGGGGGTGATGGGAGGGCATCCTCCATCCTGCTTAACAGGTGTTCATCTGTACGGAGTTAAGAAAGGGCATCAGTTAGAGCCAGCTCCAATATGGCAGCACCAGAGTTAACCATCAGCATTGCATACTGAATGATCTCATGATCTGTGTGCTCTACATACAGGTAACCGTTAGTTATGTGTTACTGAACACAATTTCATCTCCAGTATGTTAAATTACTTATTTGATTTTTCTTGGTAAAAACATTAAATGAGCCATCCATAGATTTGCTATATGCAAGACTTTAGTCCTATACATCTATAAGCCCTTGTCTCTCCAGATTGTTTCGATTGGTCAGCTTAAGGGCCGCAGCTGTTGGTGGGTTGATTTGATGAGCAGTGTCTGCTGCACACGGAGGACTGGAGCATGTGATGCATGTGCGGCTGAAATGGTTGGTGGCAGTGGAGGCTGCTGCAGGGTAGGGGAGTTTGCTGCAGAACAAAGCAGTGGAAGGTAAGGAGAGCCTAGCAACAGAGTTACCATGGCTAATGCCGAGGGATGAGATAGGATAGATGAGAGGGATGGGGATGGCAAGAGCAGGATGGTGATGGCCTGGGAAAGATAGAAGGAATAGGATGGAGATGGGATGAGAGGATGGTATGGGAAAGATGGAATGGCATGAAATGGGAATGGCATGGGGGGAAGGGAGGGCATGGCAAGGGGGGAGTGGCATGGGATAGCTGGATGAGATGATGGAATTGGTTAAACATGGCAATGGCAGGGACAATTATTTGATGCAACTTATTATTCAACAGCTATACTTTGTGCTAAAAATGAAGATTCATTAGATTTGAATGAAAAAGTTTTAGAAAGGCTGTCAGGTGAATTAAAAGAATACATCGACATTGATTCTACAAATGAAGAAGGTGATGACAGTCTATACCTCCAGTGTATCTACACAGTTTAACTCCAATGGTCATGTCACCTCACAAACCTTGACTCAAGGAAGGAGCAGTTATAATGTTGCTATGAAACTTGAATCCTAAACAAAAACTTTGTCATGGAACAAGTTTGGTAGTTAGGAAGCTGTTTTCTTTGATGTTAGATTTTGAAATTATAACAGGCAAATTTCAAGGAAATGGAGGTTTATTCCTTGAATGATATTAAGCCTATCAGAGGTAAACCTGCCTTTTCAACTCAGAAAACAGTTCCCAATTAGACTTTCATATTCTATGACTATAAACAAGTCACAAAGCTGTATGTATGTTATTCACATTCCTGTTTTTACTTTCCTTTATGTAGCTTTTACTAGAGTGAGAAGATTTGCGCTTGCTAAAGTCTTTAGTGAAAGAATAACTAGGAATCTTTTGGCTGAAGAAGTACTGTTGTAATAAAGATACTAATTTGCTCACAAATATATTGCAAATCACCATATTATTACAACTGTCATTGTAGGACTTTCAGCATGCTGACACTTATAAATTGGGCCTTTTCATCCAAAAAGTGATTTTAAAAAAGCATTCATTTAAAAAAGACATCAGCTGCTGACACTTGATAACCACCATGACTCTATTCCAGTATATCATGTATGATACTATGTACAAGGTATTCCATTTAAATATTATGAGACAAGGTCAGCTTGTAATCCAGCAAGATGAGCCAGTGCCTGATGGACAGCAGTTATTGGAAGTCATTAATCTCACTGACGGGTACAGATGCTTGCTTGAACAGTTTATTTGAAGCATAAGATTATATTAGAACTATGAGATGATTTTCATCAAAGTGATCATAAACAGGAATATTTTAAAATTCAAATAACAGTTAATTCGAAATATCAAGGAGGCAAAAATATTTGAATTTGACAGAATTTTTTTTTAAAGGAACACTACAATAGTGTCCACTGATGTGCTCTCCTCTTCTATCCTTCCTCCAGCTAAAGACCAGGCAACTGATGATGATTTGCCATTGGGGACTGATTTATTTTGACAATTAGCCACAAAACAATCCATGCTCATG
Source organism: Carcharodon carcharias (assembly GCF_017639515.1). Lineage (NCBI taxonomy): Eukaryota > Metazoa > Chordata > Chondrichthyes > Lamniformes > Lamnidae > Carcharodon > Carcharodon carcharias. The sequence goes on along the minus strand of NC_054470.1, from coordinate 58,100,757 downwards.
CTCATCTGTCTATAAACAAGTATGACTGTTTTCAGTGTAATGGAAAGGATTGTGCAAATCATGCTTTCTTTTGGCCAAGTTATATCAAGTTTCATACAACATATTTTCCATTATTATTCATGCTTTCAGAGGCTGAACCAAGCAAACACTGATGAATTGTGTTTCTCTTCTTGTTAGAATCTTTTCACGTTTGCATCTGTAAACATCTTCCAGCTATGCTATTTGTTAGAAACTCCGAGACCTTGGTTCTTGAATCCTGAGTGATTCTGGAATCATATTGGCATGTTTTGTTCTTGGGAAAGTTTAAGAGGCATGATAACTGTTGATTATTAAGATCTTCCTAGATAACTAATTACAAAGAAAAGATTTGGTTAATGAGCTGTTATATTATCCATCTGACAACTGTCATAAGCACACTTTTTCTTTTCATCTTAATCTCTATCTCTTTTGTCATCCAGGAAGCTCTGGACCTGTGCACCCTACTTTTCTCCATTTGTGAGAATATACCCTGAACTAACGGCAAGCCCATTGTTCGGTTACAGTCTTACCTGCCAACCTTTGATTCCAATTTTTCTGGATCAGAACAATTCTAACCCCTTTGAAGTTGGCTTTCCCTCGGTTAATTATTCTTACTATGGATTGTTTTTATGCCCCTTTCTATAGCTAGCCTAAACTTTATGACACAATAATCACTGTCCTCTAAAGGTTCTCCTATTGACACTTCATCCACTTGGCCCAACTTATTCCCAAGAACCGGGTCTAGCAGTGCCTCCTTGCTCATTGGACTGGAAACAAACTGCTGTAGGAAATTCTCCTGAATATGCTCTAACAACTCTTGCCCGTTTCTGCCCTTGACACAACTACTCCCCTAGTCTATATTTGGATAATTAAAGTCCCCCATTATAACTACTCCATAATTTTTGCACTTCTCTGTAATTTCCTTGCAAATTTGTTCCTCTACAGTTTTATCACTATTGGTGACCTATAGAAAGCACCAAGCAATGTAATTGAAGCTTTTATTCTTTATCTCTAGCCAAATAGATCCTGTCCTTAATCCCTCTGGGACATCCTCTCTCTCTCTCTCTCTCTCTCCAGCACTGTAATATTCTCCTTAATCAATATTTTCACCCCTTACCCTTTCCTTCCTTCCGTATCTTTCCCAAACAGGAATCCAGGAATATTTAGTACGTAGCTCTGCCCTTCTTTGAGTCCAGTCTCTGTTATTGGTAAATATTTACCACACTCCATGCATTCACATATGTTCACAGTAACTTTAATTTAGACTTTATTATTTTCCCCTTAATGCTGAACCAACTTACCACCTTACTATTTCCTACTCTTGTGTTATCTCTCTCTCCCAGTATTCTGTGCACCATGGTATTCCTCTCTAGCATTATCTTTCGGTTCCCAAACCCCTACCAAGTTAATTTAAACCCTCCTCAATATCACTAGCAAGTCACCCCACAGGAAAATTGGTCCCAGCTCTGTTTATGAGCAACCGGTCTCATCTGTGCAGGTCCTATCTCCCCCAAAATTGGTCCCTGTGCCTCAGGAATCTAAAACCCTTCCTCCTGTACCATCTCTCCAACCACGCATTCATCTGCTTTATCTTTCTATCTCTAAACTCACTTGCTTGTACTGGGAATAATCTGGAGATTACTATTTTTGAGATCCTGTTTGCTCATTTCTTTTCTGGTTCTCTAAATTCTGCCTAAAGGACCACATCGCTCTTTCTATCTATGATGTTGGTACTGATGTGGACCACGACTGTTGTATGTTCGCTCTCCCACCCACTCCAAGGTGCCCTGCAGTCATTCAGTGACATGATTGACCTAGTCACCAGGGAGGCAACATTCGTCTGAAGAAGGGTCATATGGACTCGAAACATTAACTTGGTTTTTCTCTCTCCACAGATGCTGTCAGGCTGAGTTTTTCCAGCATTTTCTGTTTTTGTTTCAGATTTCCAGCACCTGCAATATTTTGCTTTTATCTTAGGCAACATTTCATCCTGGATTTACATCTGCGGCTGCAGGAATGCTTATTTGTTCTCCAAACTTTCAAATCCCCTATGACTGTTGTCCTTTCAGTTTTCTTTGTGCCCCTTTGTGCAGCTGAGCCAGTCGTGGTGCCATAGTCTTGCCTCTGGCTACATTCCTCAGGTGAACCATCGCCCTATAGAGAATTCAAATCAAATACTGGATGGAGAGTGAAATGTCTCCTCCACTACCTGCCTGTTTCCTCTTGACTGCCTTGTGCTCACCTATTCCATCTCTCCCTGTATGCTCTTAAGCTGTAGGTTGGCCACATCTATGAACAAAACCCTCAACCACAGGGATGTGCAGCAGTGACACCAGTTGCTGCTCAAGCTCTGAAAACCAGAACTTGAGCTGCTACAGCTGACAACACTTCCTACACATATGGTTATCGAGGACTCGGGAAGTATTCTGGAGTTCCCCCGTGGTACAGGATGTGCACTTGAGAGGTTGAAGCTACCCTGCCATTCCTCCATCTATTAGATAATAAAACTTACTACTTAAAAAAGAAAGACTCACCAGCTACAATGTCCCTTTTGTTGACATCACTTAAATATAACGAACTTTACTTAAATGTTTTATGTAACCCTTTTATCAAACAAATGAAATCTTTAATTTCCCAGCTCCTTAAACTAATTCCCGAAATTTGGAGAAAGGGCAATATATCAACGATACTCATCAGCAAATTTTCATTGCAGGCCTTCCTGTATTGTCCCAGTTTCATTTTTATCTCTCACTTTTTCAAACTTGAACCTACCCCCATCCACTGCTGCTGTCTCCAGTCAAGTCTGTGCTCTTCTCCTGCTCTCTCTCTTTTATCCTCTGTTGCTGCTGTCTCCAATCAGGCCTACATTCTCCTGCTCTCTGTCAATCTTTCTATTTTATCTTCCACTATGCATGCAATAATGTGTGAACTTTTAAAAAAAATGTTATTATTACTTTCATTATCTATCCTGGATCGAAAGTTTAAATACATATACAATAGACTTCAATTTTAAATTCATGTTGTTATCTCAGTGATGACCGTATATTGTAAAAGAACCTAGACAGATGTAAGAAAGAAAATCACTGCTTTTGGGACACTTGAATGGATAAGTCCTAACTTTTTTTGGCACATTGACTTTACAATATGCAATGTTTACAGAATCTACAAAGGGCAACCATCGTGATCAAAATTTTGAATTCTATACACCAGTTACGTACTAGTCTCAACTTACTTTCAAAGTTGGGCAACTATGACAATTCATATACAACAGTGATACAATTCATGTATCTAAGCATCTGTCACAATATTACATTAATAAGATACTTACACTCCTATGATGGATACAATAAACATAATGGTCTGGATTTTACAATAAAAATAACAGTGAAGCTTACAGTTATTAAAGAATAACTCTTCATAACTACAGGCAACCGCACATGCTCAGTGAAATGTGGAAATCAAGACATTGCGATTTGAATTGCCCTATTCCTCATAACGCTAAACTGTAACAATATCTTAACCAGACACTCAGTATTGAAACACAATGCAAGGAAGTGAAGTTGCAACACTTACCCATTAGATAATGTTAAACATGCCAAAAAAGTTAGGACTTATCCGTTCAAGTGTAAGTAAATTTTTAAAGCCACAATAAGCCTTAACTTCTGCCAAACAACCTCTCTGGCTCCGATATTATAAATTTGGAGTCTCATTGCTATAGATTTTATTTGTTAGATAATCCAAAACAGTGTGGCACCCTTTATTGGGAAGACCTGGAATCTGGGTGAACAGGGCAAGCAATCTCCAATCTGATCAAAGAATCTTTACTGAAGCATGCTGAGTCTAAACCAGGAAGTGTAAATTAGAATAGTTAATTCAATGTCAAGTCATGCACATTAAGAAACATAGAGAGGACGAAATTAAGAGAGAGAGAAAAAAATGGGAAAAAGTGAAATTATACATTTATACTTCTATTTTAAAAAAACCAACAATAAATAATATCTAAACTTATTGCACCTTTAGAAGCTTCCAGTCCAAAAGCTCATTGAAGATCTGTGGGCAAGTGTAAGTGTAATGAACGGTAGCTGCTGTCCATTTGCCATTGCCTGCAAAATCTGGGCTATTGCTTATAAGGCATTTATAGGTGGCAAACTATAAGGTATTCATTATTAAAACATACTTGGCAAATCTTCGATGAGAATATTTGGATGAAAGCTATTGGTCTTTAGAAAGCCATACATTGAGCAGTTAGTCATACTCTTAAGTAAATAGTCTATGTTCTTCCAGGTCCCCATAAGCTACTAAAGCTGAATTCTGCCATGATGCTAACTTGATGCACACCAATATTTTGGCTTATCCATATCTTTGATAATGGCAAAAAAAAACCTCAGGGCCAGAATTTTTCGCTTGTCAGGCGGGCACGTGGCCGACTGTGAGCAGCGGCCGTCTTCCCGACTGCTCCCGCTCACCCCCGCCAGGTCTGCCCGATGAGGGCAAAACTCTGCCCCAGACTTCCAACTATGAAATATGACACAATAAACCTAATTTCAAAATGCCGTTATGCTTTTGCTTCTACTGTTAGAAATGGCAAGTTTATATTGGTTTGTAAATTGGAAATGCCCAACGAGATTATAAAATTTACACATACTGAACCTAAAGTCTGTTACTTTTCATCACATCTACAATGCTACATGTTGTGGCATATCATGGATTTTAGGGCAATAATTCCTCACTGTCAATTAAATATTAATTGAGTGTTTAAATGTATTCAGATGTTGGACATTAACTGGGGATTCATCTTTGCTCATGTATATAGGAGCAGACTGAAACTGTTGAATGGGCCTTAAGGTAAATGATATGAAATGTGTGTTTCTGTAAATAAAGGCTAGTTAACTATAAAGACTAGCCTCCAGTTCTATCCTTCACTGCCTGGCTATCTGAACTATAATATAGTAGCAGAAGATGGATGCCTAAAGGTGCAGGTTGTAAACTGAAATTTTTTTTCCAGACGTAAAATTAAAATACTGGTGGTCATAGTGAAAATGGAAAAAAACAAGTTTAAATTCCCAGGGCATGAATACCCTGCAATATTCTCGGAGGCTGAACTATATGACCAGTGGAAGAACGAGATTGACATGTGGTTACTACTCTATCAAAGGGAAAACAATGTGTGGCTTTGACATTGATTTCATCTCAGAAGTAAATTCAGAAGTAAAGTATTTTCTGAGATAAATGCTAGTCAGTTGGACAGAGACAAAGGTTTGAACTTTCTAATAGAATCTCTGGACTAAATTTACAAGAAGGATAACCTGCTGAATGCCAATGAAGTCTAGACAGAATTTGACAGATTATGGAAAAATAGATGATGACAGATTGTGGTAAGATGTCTCATAAAGACTGGCTCTAACTGGTGTTCGGTTCTCAGGGAATGAGCCTCTGTTGCATCAGATGTCTGCTGCCTTTGAAAGTTTTTTGGGAAACAATCATTATCTTCGGCCTTCATGGACCAAATGACACATTCTACCATTACAAAAAGGTTAGAAAACTCAGTCTTTATCAGATTTCAAAATAGATATTGGAAGCAAGCATTAATGCAACAGAAGGATTAAAGAAAACAGAATGGTAATGAAAGCACGAATAGCAAATTTGGTTATATCAGCAGAAAATGAAATTAGAACAGTAATAAGGAGAAAATAAATCCCATGGAAAAGTTAATAGGGATGATAGATGTGACTTAAAATATCATTACACAATATATTGCTAAGAGTGAAGAGGCAGATTCATTGAAACTACACATGAAGAAAGATCTGAGAAAGAGGATAAAAGATAATGATGAATCTGAGCAGTTTATACTCATCACAGTAGCTTTAATAAAGTGATCATGGACTCCTTTATTGTGCAATACTATATGTGCATGTACTTCAACAGTATGTGCATTAGATTGTTTAAAATGTTATCTTGATTTACTAAGTAGTGATGATCGATGAAAGGTTAAGGAATAAAGAAGCACTATTTGCTTTAGGTTTGGTGATGATAATACCTTAGGGTCACTAAAAATAGTTGTAATTCCATGTAAAATAACAAGAGTAAGCCATTTTATAAGTACTGAGATGCATATGCTGTTGACTAAACCTTCTTTGAAAAAGGTTCAAATGAAACTTGACATGGAGTCATTAAGGCAATTATTTTTGGGAAATCAGTCAATTTGCAGTTTACCCAGTCAGGCCATTATTGTATTAAATCCTGATGCTTCTCATCAGAGCATTAGACAATGTTCATGTCATCAACAGATAGGGATAGGAGAGAGAGGATAAATGTCAGAAAGTTACATAGGCAATTTGTTCACTTGTCAACAGTTAAAAATCCTGCAAAAAGATACAGGTATAGTTGATGATGAGTATACAAGGCTAAAAGAACAGATTAGTAAAAATTGTGATATCTGGAAGAAGACCAAAGAACGTCACTTGCTGTTGTAAGCTTTCCATTGGAACCTTACTTTAATGAGATAGTTACCATTGATGTAAAGGTGTGGGGAAAAGACAGGAATATTTTCATCCCACGCTTTAATAAGCTGACTGTGAGAGTTAGTATTTCAACACCAATGTATATTAAAAGACAAAAGGATTATTACAGACAAAATTATTAAGGAATAAATAGGGACTGCACTTGGGACACCTGCAAAGTTTCTGACTGATTTTGGAGAGGATTTTGCTAATTACAAGTTTAGAGATATGTGTGAAAACATTAATATCATTGTCATGAATACAGCAACTGAGAGTCCTTTCAGCAATGGTCTTTTGAAAGGAATTATGTTATGATCAATGAAATGCTGCATAATATTTTAGTTGATTGACCAGACTTTTAACTGACAATGGCCCTGGCATGGGTGGTTCATGCAGAGAACTTTCTTCAGGTGGTTGGAGGATCTAGTCTCTATCAATTAGTCTATGGGAAAAATCACAAATTGCTTTCTGTTCTTTGTGATAGTCCTCCCACACTAGAAGGTGCAACAATTAATTCAATTTTTTCCTGGTAATTTGAATGCTTTGCATGTAGGGAGGTAGATTCTTATCAAGGCTGAGGGCTGAGAAAATTGGTGCAGCACTTAGGCATTGTATGAAACCATTTGAGACAGCGTTCACTTCTGAAGATTTGGGATTCTATAAAAGAGAGGGTCATCGGAATGGAAAGACCCTGGTAAGGTAATAGGTGAAGGCAGACTTTATCAAACATGCCAATAAAACTGTTAAGGTTCATCCCTCACAATTAATCAAAATTAATTACAAAATTTCAGACTCTGAGCAGCTGATTGAAGAAAATTTGGCACCTTGCACCTCAAATATTCATGTGTCTGTGTTGAGGGTCCTGAGCAACTGAATGTGCTAAATCAAGGGCTGGATAGTGGTCATGTGAGTGCTCATGATAAATATAACATCCACAGGACAACGAGCAGAGTGGGTGCTCGGGTGACATATGTTCCAGAGGGGCCTATTGAATGCAGGTATGTGATGATTGTTGGATATATAGGAAAAGCTGCTGCTCAGTTTAAATATTGGTTGATAGCCAATAAGTGTGATCCATTGACTGGCAGAATAGGATAAAAGAGCGGAGAGTAAGAAAATGCAGGGCAAGTAGCATAGTGAACCAGAGGTTATTCTTGCATCAGGTAATGATCACGAAGCAGAGAAAGCCTCCCATTGTGTAAAAGGAAGATCTCATAGTTGCAAACCCTAGAGACATAAAAGTGGAAGCAGAGGCCCTAGATTGAATAGATTAGATGATGAAATAAAGGCCACAGAATAGCCTCAAAACAGAACTAGAAGTTGAAGTCCTCATGATTGCAATATGATTGAATTTTACATTCAGTTTGCGGGAGAGAAGACTGGGTTTAACACTAATATTTTAAACTTAAATAAGGGCAGTTACAAGGGCATGAAAGCAAAGTTAGCAAAAGTGAACTGGCAATTTAGGTTAAGGGATAGGTCAATAGAGATCCAGTGGCCGACATTTAAGGAGGAAAAGATCCTGAACTGTATTGACAAGGCAGACATAGAAAGGATGTTTCCTCTGGTGAGTGAGTCCAGATCTAGGGGGAACTGTTTTAAAATTATGGGTTGCATTTTTAGGACAGGGATGAAGGGAATTTTTTTTCTCTCAGAGTGTTGTGCGACTTTGGAACTCTCTACCTCCGAAAATGGTGGAAGCAGTGCCATTGAACATTTTTAAGCCGGAGGTAGATAGATTCTTGTTAGGAAAGGGAATCAGAAGTTATTGGGGGTAGATGGGAATGTGGGATTCAAAACACAAACAGATCAGCCATGATCTTATTGAATGGCGGAGGAGGCTCGAGGGGCCAAATGGCCTACTTCTGCTCCTATTTTGTATGTTCGTATTTCAGAATCACAGAATAGATACATTCCAACAAGAAAGAAAAATTCCAAGGGGAGGGTCCACCATCTGTGATTAACTAAAAAAGTTAAAGATAGTATCAAACTTAAAGAAAAAGCATATAATTGTGTAAGGTTGGGTGGCAGGTCAGAAGATTGGACAGAATATAAAAAACAGCAAAGAATGACTAAAAGATTAATAAGGAGAGAAAGCTAGCTTGAAATATAAAAATAAATAGTAAGAATTTCTATAGATAGATATTTAAAAAAAGAAGAGTTAGTCCTATAGAAAGTAAGTCTGGGGAATTAATAATGGGAAATAAGGAGATGGCAGATGAATTGAATAGGTATTTTGCATCTGTCTTCACTATAGGGGATACAAGTAACGTCCCAGAAATAGCTGTAAATCAGGAATTGGAAGGGAGGGAGGAACTTAAGAAAACTACAATCACCAGGGAGGTGGTACTTAGCAAATTGTTGGAACTGCAGGTTGACAAGTCCCCAGGCTCTGATGGATTTCATCCTAGGGTCTTAAAAGAAGTGGCTAGTGAGATAGTTGATGCATTGGTTTTAATTTTCCAAAATTCACTAGATTCGGGGAAGGTTCCATTAGATTGGAAGATAGCTAAAATAACTCCTTTATTCAAAAAGGGAGGGAGACAGAAAGCAGGAAACTATAGGCCAATAACTTAACATCTGTCATAGGGAAGATGTTTGATGCTATTATTATAACTGGGCACTTAGATCAATTCAAGGTAATCAGGCAGAGTCAACATTGCTTTGTGAAAGGGAAATCCTGTGCAACCAATTTATTGGAGTTCCTTGAAGAAGTAACAGGTGCTGTGGACAAAGGAGAACTGGTGATGTGCTGTACTTAGATTTTCAGAAGCCATTTGATAAGGTGCCTCATCAAGGTTATTGGAGAAAATAGAAGCTCATGGTGTAGGGGCAACATATTAGCATGGATAGAAGATGGGCTAGCTAACAGGAAACAGAGAGTAGGCATAAATGGCTCATTTTCTAGTTGGCAAGATGTAATGAGTGGTGTGCCACAGGGATCAGTGCTGGGCCCTCAACTCTTTACAATATGTATAAATGATTTGGATGAAAGGACTGATTATGGTTGCTAAATTGTCTGATGACACAAAGGTAAGTAGGAATGTAAGTTGTGAAGAGATCGTAAGGAGACTACAAAAGGATATAAATAGGTTCAGTGAGTGTGCAAAGATATGGAAAATGGAGTATCAAGTAGGAATATGAGTGGCTGTCGATTTTGGCAGGACGAATAAAAAAGAGGCATATTATCAAAATGGTGAGAGACTGCAGAGCTCTGAAAAGAAGAGGGATTTGAGGTTAGTATGCAGGTCCAGCAAGTAAATAGAAAAGCTAATAGAATATTATCATTTATTGCAAGGGGAATTGAATACAGTAATAGGGAGGTTATGCTTCACTTATACAGGGCATTGTGAGACCACATCTGGAATACTGCGTATAGTATTGGTCTCTTTATTTCAGGAAAGATGTAAATGTATTAGAAGCAGTTCAGAGATGGTTTATTAGTTTATTATCTTGAATGGGTGAGTTATCTTGTGAGGAAAGACTGGACAGGCTAGGTTTGTATCCATTGGAGTTTAGAAGAGAAGTGACTTGATTGAAGCATTCAAGATCCCGAGGGGACTTGACAAGGTGAATACTGAAAGGATATTTCCTCTTGTGGGAGAATCTAAAATCGGGGTCACTGTTTCAAAATAAGAGGTCGACCATTTAGGACAGAGATGAGGATTTTTTTTTCTCTCAGAGAGTTGTGAGGCTTTGGGATTCTCTTCCTCAAAAAATGGTTGAGGCAGAGTCCTTGAGTATCTTTAAGGCCAAGGTAGGCAGATTATTGATAAGCAAGAGGGTGAAAGGTTATCGAGGTAGGCAGGAATATGAGGTTAAAATCTGATCAGCCATCATCTTATTGAATGGCAGAGCAGGCTTGAGGGGCCGAGTTGCCTACTCCTGCTCCTAATTTGTATGTTTGTACGTATGTTCATATGCTAATGAACTTGAGAATAAATTAATAAGGCAGGCAAAAAACAAGTGGGTTAGATAATTAAAGAGAGTTTGGAGTTTATTCTGAGGTACCAGATGAGGACTAGCCAGCTTTGTCACATGGGTGGGTTTGTGCTGAAAAAGTCCTTGCAGTTTAGACTTAAAAGGCTGAAGCGAAGCTGGTAGGGTTTTGAAGCGTGATGGGCGATACAGATGTTAAAGTCAACAAACACACAATGGGAAAAGTAATCTTGAAAATCTTATTAGCTCTTTTGGCCATAGGAGTGTAGGTCAATTAGCAAAAAAGCCACATTTTGGCAGGGTGATACCTTTCAGAAAGAAATGTTCCTGAAATTGCCTAAACAGGTAGCAGATGCAGAGGGAAAACTATGGGAACTAAATAATTGTCACTCTGGCCTTAATGATGCTGTCAGAAAATGGTATTTTTCAGTGTGGTCTATTTTGCTAAAAAAATTTGTGTTCAACTAAATGCAGATCCCACAATGTTTTATTGGCATCATAAAGAAAAACTTTCAGGCAACTTCATGATGCATGTTGAATGTAAGAAATGTATTATTATTAAGGTTAGAGTCAATTTCAAATTGGGAGTCAAGCCTATGCAGGTTTTAAATACATTGGTTTTGAAATAAAACAAAGTAGGTCTGGCAAAACTTTAAATCAATAATCCTATTTAGAGAGTATTACTTCCATCCCAGGTCTTTGTAGAAAGACAATGTTACATCTAAAGAAGAGACAGAGCAATTGTGAAGCTTGATTGGTCAATTGAACGATTGTGCACTCAAACTAGACCAGATTCTGAGCTGCTTCTATCACTGCTTGTTTGTCCCTACAACCACACCCCCGCCCCCCCGCTCCACCTCTTTGTCTCTCTATCTCTCCGCCCCCCACACACACACCTTAAACCAGCTTATATTTCAACTCTTTCTTGGACTCGAACGCAAGTTCTGTCGAAGGGTCATGAGGACTCGAAACGTCAACTCTTTTCTTCTCCGCCGATGCTGCCAGACCTGCTGAGTTTTTCCAGGTAATTCTGTTTTTGTTTTGGATTTCCAGCATCCGCAGTTTTTTTGTTTTTATCTCAGATTCTGGTATTGATGTGTTGAAGATAAGTACTATGATGAAACACCCTAAAGTAGAGAATATTTTAAGTGCAAATAAAATATTAAGAAAATTAAATTTGGAAAAAGCCATACTGAAGTTCCCATCCTTAGTTGACCCAAAGAAAATGAAATAGTCATTTTAGTCATGCTTCACATGCCAATCTTCCTGCGGGGTATTCTAGAACAGCTAGTTTCATATTATTTCTTATGGGTGAGAATGGGGAATGTTGTGTTTTAGGTTGGAAACTTAAGAAAATGGAAAGGATTGTAAGAAGTATGTTGGCTATTGAAACACTGCCTCTTGTGGAGGCATTGGATATGAAGTTCTATTTTGCAAATAATCTAAGTGACATCATGTACAATGGGAGTACTGAAGGTAGTATACCCATGAAAGATTATGTAGAACATCATTCATTATGGAATAATGTACACTTTATAAAAAGTTTGAATGAGAAAAGATAAATAATTGACTTTGCTGACTTGAAACAAATGCTGGACAGAAAGGGAATCTCTAAAATGAATGAGTGGATGGAAGTCATCAACTGTTTAATTATTTTACAAAAAAATGCACACACAAAGAAGTTGTAAGGGGCCCAGGAAGGAGGTTGGGGGAATTTCCCAAATTGATGCTTTATAAAGAACATCAAAGTCTTTCTTTCAGCATTTTGGTTGCACTTATAAAATATAATTGTATTTAAAGAGAGAGAAGGGAACCTGTTAACTGGATATTAATTAGGTATTTGATTACATTCAGGTGGTTGGCTTTAACTGGGGATTTAACTCTGCTCATGTATATAGAAGACATTTCTCTAAGAAGAGTCCATAAATAGGGGACATTGCATGACTGATGGGCACTGTAGGTACTGGAGTGCATCGCCAGCCCTTGGGATGGTATTTTAAGTTTTCTTTAAAGTTTTGCCCTTTGTTACATTGCTCCTTTAAGGGGCTGTCACTTTGTTAATCAGTTTATTTTATTGGTTTATTATTTATTTAAAAGAGCACATATTTAGAAGACTCTCCCAGGCCGCCTGTAATTTCTGTAGTCTTGTGGAGTCCGTGTTCCATGTTTATATAGATTGCCAGAGTTACAGCCCTTTTTCGATTATTGAAGGGGCTGCATCTCGAATTTTGCATGTTCTTCAGCTCACGCTCCCGATCCTTGGTCACTTGGTGTGGAGGGGGAGCAGGGACGGAGGAGGACCACCTTGTATGCCTGCTCCTGGACATGGCCAAATTGGCCATCAAAAGATCCAGGCAACGGGCAATCGAGAGGGTCGTCTGACCCAACCATCTTCCCCTCATCAGCAGCTATGTCCATGGTCAGGTGTCCCTGGAAAGGGAGTGCACAGTACCCACTGACACGCTGGGGACTTTCATGACTGGTGGGCACCGAGGAGGCTTGGGTGCTTTACTGACCCTGAAAATCGCATTTTAATTTGAATTTTTGTAAGTTTTCTTTGTGTTTTTGTTCTTTACTTACGATGTCCCTTTAAAGGGTTATCCACTTTTATTAGTTTACTTGACCTTTTGTTAAGTTGTTAATTTGCCCACCTTTTTGTTAATTCTTTTGCACTCAATGGAGTATAAATGGGGACAGGTTTAAATGATTTTTATTAATATATATAAGTGTACAGAAGACTCTTCCAGGCCCCAGCTGCCATGGCACCCACCGGTTCTGGAAGGTCTCAAGCACTACATTTTCCCTCTCCAAAGAGACCTGGCCTTGAACGTAGCCACGGAAGAGGGCAAACTGTCAGATCAGGCAACCCGCCCCCTTTCCGTTTCTTCCCCCTTCCTTTTCTTTTTTCCAATAATTTATATAGATTTTTCTTTTCCCACCTTTTCCATTATTTTAAAATCTTTTATACCCTGCTAGCCTTTCCACCCCACCCCCACTAGAGCTGTACCTTGAATGCCCTACCATCCATTCTTAATTAGCACATTCGTTTAGATAATATCACTATCTTCAACACCTCTGTGTTCTTTTGTTCTTTTGTCTGTGACATCTTTTGATTATCTGCTCCTATCACTGCTTGCTTGTCCCTACAACCACACCCCCCCTCCACTTCTCTCCCCTCACCCAACACCCCCCACCCCCGCCCACCCCCCGCCTTAAACCAGCTTATATTTCACCCCTCTCCTTGGATTCACCTAGTTCTATTGATGGGTCATGAGGACTCGAAACGTCAACTCTTTCCTTCTCCACCGATGCTGCCAGACCTACTGAGTTTTTCCAGGTAATTCTGTTTTTGTTTTGGATTTCCAGCATCTGCAGTTTTTTGTTTTTAACCCTCCTCAACCGCCCGCTGCCTAACTTGGCTACTCCCAGGAGCAGGCCCACAAGGAGGCCCTCCTCCCTCCCTTGCCCGGCAGAGTGGGCGGGCGGGGAGATTGGAGGACCTCTTCGTGGGTCTGCTCCTGAGCTTGGCCATCGCGGCCATTAACAGGTCCAGACAGTGGGCCATGGAGGATTTGGTTAGACCTTATTGTCTGCCCTTATTCTGTGGCTACGTTCACACCCTGATGTCCCTGGAGAGGGGGAGCATGCGGTTTTCACTGATGCATTCAGGCCTTCTACAACCGATGGGCATCACGGGGGCTGGAGTGCATCCGCAGTCTCAGGAATGACATTCGGTTTAATTAGGTAAATTTTCAATGAAAGTTTGATTTTTGTTACAGTGCCCCTTTAAGGGCTGTCAACCCTTTTTTTTAAGTTTATTTTATTGATTTATGGTTTTGTTTTTCAGAAGAGAATATATATGGAAGACTGAAACTGTTGAGTGGATCTTGAGGCCCATGATAGGCAATGCATGTCTCTGTAAATAAAAGCTTGTCGGTGTATAAAAACTAGGCTCTAAATATATCTTTCACCACATATCCGAATTATACCATCCACCTGCATTTTCATCAGTCAGAACTTCCAATCCACCAGAAGGCAGGTGTGTGTAAATTTACGAATAACACCAAAGTAAGTCTGTGAGCGCAGAGGTGCACAAGGTTCCCTGGTTTGTGCCATTACAACTGCTGGCAGCAAGGGTTGTATATGGGACCTTGTCATCTCAAGTTGGCAAAGATGACTAAGGAATTAAAAAATTAAAAGGTCAGGCAGAAAAAAACGATTGCAATACAAGAACTGTGCTCTTGGGAAAAATATTAGCCATTGGTTCTCTTTAAATATTTTTGGCTACCACTATTACATGTTGCTGTGCTCCTCAACTCTGTCAGGCAAATAATTTTTTTTTTATTCATTGATGGGATGTGGGCATTGCTGGCTAGGCCAGTATTTATTGTCCATCCCTAATTTCCTTGAAGGTGGTGAGCTGCCTTCTTGGACCACTGTAGTCTATGTGGTGTAGGTACACCCACACTGCTGTTAGGTAGGGAGTTCCAGGATTTTGACCCAGTGACAGTGAAGGAACGGTGATATATTTCCAAGTCAGAATGGTGAGTGGCTTGGAGGGGAACTTCCGGGTAGTCATGTTCCCATTTATCTGCTGCCCTTGCCCATTGGTTTGGAAGGTGCTGTCTGACAAGGCTTGGTGAGTTCCTGCAGTGCATCATGTAGATGGTACACACTGTTGCCACTGTGTGTTGGTATTGGAGGGAGTGAATGTTTGTGGATGGGGAGCCAATCAAGTGGGCTGTTTTGTCCTGGATGTTGTCGAGCTTCTTAAGCGTTGTTGGAGATGCACTCATCCAGGCAAGTGGAGAGTATTCCATCACACTCCTGACTGTGCCTTGTAGATGGTGGACAGGCTTTGGGAAGTGAGGAGATAAGTTACTCATTGTAGAATTCCTAGCCTCTGTCCTGCTGTTGTAGCCATAGTGTTTATGTGGCTAGTCCAGTTCAGTTTTCAGTCAACAATAACTTCCAGGATGTTGGTAATGGGGGATTCAGTGATGGCAATGCCATTGAATGTCAGTGGGCAATGGTTAGATTCTTTCTTGTTGGAGATGGTCATTGCCTGGCAGTTGTGTGGCATGAATGTTTCTTGCCACTTGTCAGCCCAAGCCTGGATATTGTCCAGGTCTTGTTGCATTTGTACATGGACTGCTTCAGTATCTGAGGAGTCACGAATGGTGCTGAACATTGTGCAATCATCAGTGAACATCCCCACCTCTGACCTTATGATGGAAGTAAGGTCATTGATGAAGCAGCTGAAGATGGTTGGGCCTAGGACATGACCCTGAGGAACACCAGCAGTGATGTCCTGGAAACTCCTGCAGTGATGTTCTGGAACTGAGATGTTTGACCTCCAACAACCACAGGCATCTTCTATTGTGCTAGGTATGACTCCAACCACTGGAGAGTTTTCTTCCTGATTCCCATTGACTCCAATTTGGCTAGGGCTCCTTGATGCCACACTCGGTCAAATGCTGCTTTGATATCAAGGGCAGTCACTCTCACCTCACCTCTGAGGCTCAGCCCTTTTATCCATGTTTGAAAAAAGACTGTAATGGGGTCAGGAACTGAGTGGCCCTGGCAAACCCAAACTGAGCACCAGTGAGAAGGTATTGCCAAAGAGGTGCTGCTTCATAACACTGTTGATGACTCCTTCCATCACTTTAATGATGATGGAGAGTAGGCCAATGGGGCCGTAATTGGCCGGGTTGGATTTATCCTGCTTTTTGCATACAGGATATACCTGGGCAATTTTCCACAAAGCCTGGTCGATGTCAGTGTTGTAACTCTTTTATTACAAAATAAATAAACTAAATTAACAAATCAAGGGACAAAGTAAAAGGCAGCCCCTTAAAGGAAACTGCAAAAACAAAAGACAAAATGCAAAGGAAACTTACCAACATTAAATCAAAATATCATTAAAGGTGTCGATAAAACACACCATTCCCGCTGTGCCCACCGGGCACGGAAGGCCTTGATAGTGCCAGCAGACATCGCGTGCTCCCTCTCCAGGGACACCCAGTCATGAACGTAGCCACAGAAGAGGGGCAGACAGCCGGATCGGATGACCCCCTTGATCGCCCGCTGCCTGGACCTATTAATGGCTAACTTGGTCAGGCCCAGGAGCAGGTTCACAAGGAGGTCCTCCTCCCTCCCGGCCCCCCTCTGCACCAGGTGCCCGTAGATCAGGGACTGAAGTGTAAACAAAACAACAGTAAAAGATTTTTTAAATAACTGAAAAGGGAGTGCAGCCTACAACACCCTTTATACACATGGTCCACGGACTCCACAAGGCCACAAAAGATGTAGGTATCTTTGGAGTCCATGAATCAACACAACCTATGGTTGTATGGGATTGCTGCATGCAATACCCTCCACCCCAGGTCCCCGGTGGAAAGTGGGAGGACATCCCCGTAGAGGGGGCCCCCACTGGGGACCTCCACCGCTGGATGGCAACAAGGAACACCAGTGCATGTCCAAGCAGCGGGTGAGGGCAATGAAGTGAAGGGTGTGCAGCAACAGCGCATACAGGAACCCCTCTGCGCCATGCTTAAGGGCACGGAGGGCATTTCTGCGAGGTGAGATGCCAGTGTTGTAGCTATACTGGAACAGTTTGGCTAGGGGCACGGCAAGTTCTTAAGCACAAGTACTATTGCTAGAATGTTGTCATGGCCCATAGCCTTTGCAGTATCCAATGCCTTCAGTCGTTTCTTGTTATCACGTGGAGTGAGTCAAATAGGCTGAAGACTGGCATCTGTGATGCTGAAGACGTCCAGAGGAGGCCAAGATGGATCATCCACTCGGCCCTTCTGGCTGAAGATTGTTGCAAGTACCTCAGCCTTATCTTTTGCACTGAGGTGCTGGGCTCCCCCATCATTGAGGATGGGGATATTTGTTGAGCCTTCTCCTCCAGTGAGTTGTTTAATTGTCCACCACCCTTCATGACTGGCGGGACTGCAGAACTTAGGTCTAATCTATTGGTTGTGGAATCACTTAGCTCTGTATATCACTTGCTGCTTTTGCTGATTGGCATGCAAGTAGTCTTGTGTTGTAGCTTCATCAGGTTGATACCTCATTTTTTGGTATGCCTGGTGCTGCTCCTGGCATGCCGTCCTGCACTCTTCATCGAACCAGAGTTGATCTCTTGGCTTAATGGTAATGGTAGATTGGGGGATATGATGGGCCATGAGGTTACAGATTGTGGTTGAGTACAATTCTCCTACTGCTGATGGCCCTCAGTGCCTCATGGTTGACCAGTCTTGAGTTGCTAGATCAGTTCAAATTCTATCCCATTTAGCATGGTGGTAGTGCCACACAACACAATGGAGGGTAACCTCAATGTAAATACGGGACTTTTTCTTTGTAAGGACTGTGCAATTGTCACTTCTACCAATACTGTCATGGACAGATGCATCTGTGACAGGCAGGTTGGTGAGGATGAGGTCAAGTATGTTTTTCCCTCTTGTTGGTTGCCCCACCACCTGCCGCACCTAGTTTAGCACCTATGTACTTTAAGACTCTTCCAGCTCAATCAGTAGTGGTGCTACCAAGCCACAATGTCCTATGGACATTGAAGTCCCCCACCCAGAGCACATTCTGTACCCTTGACACCTTTAGTGCTTCCTCCAAGTGGTGTTCAAAATCATGGAGTACAAAATCATCAGCTGAAGGAGAGGCTGCACGTGGTAATCAGTAGGAGATTTCCTTGCCCAAATTTGACCTGATTCCATGAGATCTTATGGGGTCCAGAGTCAATGTTGTGCAACTCCCTCCCGCCTGTATACCACTGTGCCACTACCTTTGCTGGGTCTGACCTGCAGGTTGGAAAGGACATATCCAGGGGTGTTGATGGTGGTGTCTGGGACATTATCCATAAGGTATAATTCTATGAGTATGACTATGTTAGGCTTGACTAGCCTGTGAGACAGCTCTCCCAATTTTGGCACTAGACCCCAGATGTGAGTAAGGAGGATTTTGCAGGGTCGACAGGGCTGAGTTTGCCATTGTTGTTTCCAGTGCCTAAGCCAATGCCGGGTATCTGTCCTGTTCCTTTTGGACTTTTTAAGTGGATTGACACAACTGAGTGGCTTGTTTGGCCATTTTAGAGGGCGGTTAAGAGTCAACCACATTGCTGTATGTTTGGAGTCACATCTAGGTCAGACCAGGTAAGGTAATGATGGCAAATTTCCTTCCCTAAAGGACATCAGTGAACCAGATGGGTTTTTACAACAAAATACAATGGTTTCTTGTCATCATTAGACATTAATTCCAGACTTTTACTGAATATAAATTTCACCATCTGCCATGGTGGGATTCAAACTTAGGTCCCCAGAGCTTTACTTTGAGACTCTGGATTAAAAGCTCAGCAACAATACAACTATGCCACCAGCTTCCCCTTGAACCATAAGCAATGCCTGTTCCTATCTAATGTCTGTAAGTAAGCTAAACCCACAATGTGGGATTGGGTCAGGGTCGCCACTAATTGATTGAAAATGTTCCTCTGTCCTTGCAAACTACTGTCACATCTCCAATCTCTCTTTCCTCTCCAAGTTCCTTGAGCATGTTGCTGGCTCCCAAAATCATGCCCATCTTTCCTCTCCAATCAACCCCATGGGCAGAATTTTATGCCTTGTGGGTGGGTGTGCGCCTGACCTGATCAGGAATGAAATAACGCGAGATGACATCGGGCGAGCATCCAGATGTCATGCCGCATGCGCGCAGTCTTCAGGTTGGTGGGCAGATGCGGGTGTTGGAGCTGTGCCCATTATCAGTTAAAAGACCAGTCAAGGCCATTGAAAAGGCAATTAATCCTGATTTTACATTTCCCATGCGATTTCGCGCTTGTCGCATGGGCAAAATGGCCAGGTGGGCAGTCCACCTTTTGCAAAACCTTATCCAAGTGTGAGATAGGAAGGGTCAGCAGCATTGCCAGTGTGAGTAGTGAGCAGCTTAGGAGGTAGTTTTCTGCTGGTTGCTTACTTGAACTTGACAGCTTCATCTCTGTTCTGAGCTTCAGGCTTGGCATTTCCAGGCTTCATTTCAGGACTTTTTGGTGTCCCCAAGGTCCCTGGAGGATTTTGACTATGTGGACCTTTCCACGTATCAGACAGGCTTCAGTAACCCTGGTAATGGGGATTATGCTCTCCGCTGGAGGTAACTCCTCCTCTGAGGAAGAGAAGGGCAGAAGGGAGAGGAGGCCTGGTGTCCCAAAGCAGCTTCCAGGGAAGGGACCTGTGGGAGGAGAGGCACAGGCACAGGGGGCACAGGTCCAGCAGGAAGTCCAAGGCAGAAGGAGCCGCAGAAGACACCACTATCCTGCTGCCAGGGTTTACATGCAGTGATGCAGCTACCTCAATATGCCTGAGGTGCAGTGCCAAAGGAGGCTCCACCTCTCCAAGGAGATTGTGACCTCCATTTTCCATATGATTGGGCCTGAGATCACCTCCAACTGTGTAGGTGGATACCCCATGTCAGTGGCTCTGAAGGTCACAGTGGCTGTCAACTTCTATGCTTCCGGCTCTTTCCAGGGCTCAGTGTGGGATCTTTGTGGAATCTCCCAATCAGCTGTCCTCAGTTGCGTCAAGCTGGTGACAGACGCTCTGTTCAGTCGGGTAATGACAATTATTCATTTCCGTATGGATGAGGCCAGCCAGGCTGAGTGAGCCAGAGGGTTTGCAGCAAGTGCTGGGTTCCCCTGCATCCAGGGTGCAATCGACTGCACACATGTGGTCATCAAGGCGCCAGCGGGTCAGCCAGGTGCCTTCGTCAATAGGAAGGGATGCTACTCGATGAACATCCAGATAGTTTGTGTCCACAAGATGCAGATTGTGCAATACTGTGCAATGTACCCTGGCAGCTCCCATGAAGCTTATACCCTGATACACCCCCAGGTGCCAAGGCCATTCAGTGCTCCAGCCCAACTGGATAGATGGCTGCTAGGTGACAAGGGCTATCCATTGAATGTGTGGCTTATGACGACTCTTCACCACCTAAGAACAGAGGCAGAGCAACGTTATAATAGGAGTCATGTCTCCACAAAGGTGGTGATAGAGAGGACCATAGGTCTTCTGAAGATGCACTTTCGATGCCTGGACCGTTCAGGGGAATACGAAAATAACCTTCAGAGTGGGTGTCATTGACTCTGCGGTCTT
The DNA here is from genome assembly GCF_017639515.1 of Carcharodon carcharias. Classification (NCBI taxonomy): domain Eukaryota; kingdom Metazoa; phylum Chordata; class Chondrichthyes; order Lamniformes; family Lamnidae; genus Carcharodon; species Carcharodon carcharias. Next base: position 58,080,146 of record NC_054470.1, on the reverse strand, counting down.
GTTGGCCTTGGAGTCCTTGCCTGTTGTACTCTGGCCAGTGGAGCTTGTGCTGGTCCCACCTGCGAGGGAGCAGCCAGTGCCACGGCTGGCATCTCCCAGTCATCGCAGCCTCTTCAGATACCACAGTCACTGGCAGATGGGTGGAGAAGCAACTGCCGTCATCCCAGAGTGCCCTGAGGGAAGCCCCCAGAGATGACAAGCAGTTCATGCGTCAACATGAGGCCACTCTGGACCTCTATGCTCGCCATTGATGGACGGGCACCTAGCTGGGATACTGGGTGCCTCATCCATCTCCCACACTGACACTGACCACATGAGACCATTGCCTGTGTAAGGGCTTGCAGGTCCAAGCGCAACCCCAGAGACCCTGATTCTGTCCCTGGAGCTGCCTCTCCATGAGAGTCGCCACCTTCTCAGCGGAGGATGCAGAGTGCTCGGCCATGAGAGTCAACACAATGCTTATGCTCCGCATGGACTCCTCCACAATAGAAACCATGGCACGCATACCCTCAGGGATCTCCACCAGATCCTCCCGCATATCCTGCTGGATATCTGGCATCTGCTGCCTAATGGACGACTCCATCTGCCATTGACTCAGCATTGCCCTGGTCTGCAGCAGTCCTCCAACTGCCGGCGCCTGCTCCTCAAGCGAGTGTTAAGTGCCCTCACCACTCTGCACCAACATTCAAGTCAATTCAAGTCTAATGCCCGCCGAGATGCTGGTACCTGTGCTGGTGCCTGGTCCAAAGAGCGGGTGTGATGCAGGTGCATCTGAAGCCCAGCAGCCCTTTGGCGTCAAGGGTGGCTCTTCGGGGTCCTGCTAACAAGTATGTGCTGGCGAATATAAGGGCGAACAATAACATTCATTAGTTTAAGTCTTCATACTGTCACTGTGCATGCCAGACACCCTGGTGAGACAATGGAGATCTGCATCATGGTGCCGTCATCTTTCAATGATTAATGGGGACTCCAGTTTTGAGGCTCCCATCAATGAAGAGACTATACAAGAATGTTTGCACAATCTAAAATTCTCACATCTGTGTACTGCACTCATACCTTCATCAGAGACTCCTGCCTCCCCACAACAGGCTGAACAATGTGGGTAGTGGCTCTCCAGCTCCAAAGCATCCAGGTCAAACCTCATCAACATTAGGAAGTCTGAGGGGGCCTCCGTCTGTCCTTGACCTCTTTATGTCGTTATAGTTTCTTTACTCCTGAAAAGACAGAGGAGCATTGATTAGTCCACTCTGTACTTGCAGCACAGTTGCAGCCTGGCCATCCCCAGCTGAGGAACACCTTGCAGGGCACATCCGAGTTATGGCCCTCAAGCTGCAAGGCACTCAGGCCAAGCAGCCAGCGCTCATCCACTTAGCCAACTCCAGCGTCATTGGCAGTTGGCACTCAGACTCTAACAATCCTGAGCCCCACGGGGGGCACAGCCAGCCCTTAACACTTTGCTACCCTTATCCATGCCTACTTGGTACTCACCCTTGCCGAGTGCAGAAGGTTGTTGAACCTTTTGCGGCACTGCACCCATGTGCACCTCACGTTTTCATGGCTGTTGACCTTGGCTGCCATCTCCTCCCAAGCTATTTTGGCCTGATGTGATGGCCTCCTCCTGCCATCCCTGGGAATGAAGGTGTCCTGCCTGACACGCACCTCCTCCATGAGGACCGCAAGGAATTCGTTTGAAAAACAGGGGGCTGAGCGCCCACCCAACCTGCCCTCCTGCCTGATGTCTCCAGCCACTGTTGAGGCCATTGCTCTAGTCTCCAGATCACAGAATATGTTTCTCACCTGGCAGCCTTCAGGGAGCTGCTTCTGCCAATTTTAAAGCGCCTACCGAATCGCCATTGGACCTACCCCCCAGCAGGCCCCTGCCCCCGCCCGGCCCTTCCTGACCATTGGGAAGACACTTTTCACACTGGGTGGCCTTTAATTGTACAGCCAACGTGAAATTGCGGTCGTGTGCCAATCTCAGTTGAGGGCCTGTTTCCCGACAGCTCCTGGGCCAGCTGATCGTGTGCCCCCGACAAAGGGAAAATTCAGGCCCATATCAAAGCCATAAATGGCATCCTATGTGACTGTGACAGTGGTAAACTATTCCTCCTCATTTTTCATGATTACCTCATCCTTCATCTCAGCTAGGTGGCACTGCCCTTGTCTGATTCCTTCCTTATCTATCCAGTCATGGTCAGAGAATTTCTTGCACTGGCTTCTCTTCATGCTCCTGTAATATTACCTCAGAATGCCCCAAGGATCTTTCCTTGTCCCTCCTATTTCTGATCTATGTATTGCCCCCAAAAAGCATCCTATAATGTCAGATTCCACATATACACTGTTGGCATATAAGTCTACCCCACCACTACCTGTCCCAACCCTTCACTGGCTCTGATTAGTCATGCTGCTGTCTGACATTGCAGTATTGGATGAGCAGAAATTTCCTTCAATCAAGCATTGAGAAGACCGAAACCTTTATCTTTGGTCCCTGCCACAAATACCATTTCTGAGACACTGACTTCATCTCTGTCCCAGCAACAGCTGAGACTGAGCCAGATTGTTCAGGACCTTGGAGTTGTAGCTGACCCTGAGCTGAGCTTACAACCCCATATCCTCAGAAACTCTAAGACTGCCTACTGCCGCTTCATGATATCGCCTATCTCCGCATATACCTCAGTTTAGTTGTTGCTGAAGCCTTCATTCTTGCGTTTGTTACTGCCAGACTCAACTATTCCAGTGCATTCCAGACTAGCCTCCCATCATGAAGCTTCCATAAGTTTGAGCTCATGCCAAATTCTGCTGCCTGCTTCCTAACTTGCACCAATTCACCCCTCGCCTCTGTGCTCATTGGCTTATTCTGGCTCCCAGTCCAGGAACACCTTAATTTTAAAATGCTCATTCTTGTTCTCAAATCCCTTCAAGACCTCAGCCCTTCCTAACTCTGCAACTTCTTCCAGCCCTCCATACCCCTGCAATCCCTGTGTTCCTATTATTCTGGCTTATTGTGCACCACGGTTTTCCATCACTTTATCATTGATGGCTGTGCCTGCAGCTGCCTTGGCCCTAAGTGCTGGAATTCCTGCCCTAAACCTCTCTTCCTCTCTATTTCTGTTTCCTCTTTCAAGACGCTCCTTTACACCTACCTCTTTGATCAAGCTTTTGGTCCCGTATCCTCATCTTTTCTTATGTGGCTCGGTGCCACATTTTGTTGATAATGCTCCTGTGATTCTTAACTATGGTATATAAATGCAAGTAGTTGTTGTTATTTCATCTTGCTCCAGATCTGTTCTCGAGATACCTCCCACAGAATTTAACCACATTATGTATTCAAATTTATAATGTTTTCAAACGTTAACACCGATGCTAAACTAACTAATTATTTACAAGTAATATGTATGATCAGCAACTTGTGAACCTATTGCATTGCCCACGGTCACTTAATGAATTTATATGTAGCTGATATACACAGGATGGTTATGGAGTAAGGAGATACTTCAGAAATTTGTTCAGCAGAGCTACCAAATGGCCAGAGCCTGCTACTAGAGAATCGCCGTTAACATAGAAACATGAAAAGCACAATGTTGTCATGTAAGAATTTTCAACAGTAAATGCTGACAGAAAGGCATGATCAAAAACCACAACATGAAGTAAGATTTGTGGGCAGAAAATGGTGCCCAGGTCAAGGTTTTTAAAAATGTGTAGTTCTCAAAATTCGAACTTTAAAATAAATGTTCAATGTGTAAATGGTTTCATGAATGCTATTGAATAGATGATCACTTGAAAGCAGTCATCTTTGACTTTATGCTCTTATGGATTAGATTCCCCATTATACATGCATCATCAAAATTACCCCTAAAATTACTGAAGCAGTGTTGGCTGAATATATGGAATTTTAAAGTGAGCTGAATCTTGTAGGTAAATTGGGATTTTTCTCCCAAGGGTCAGAATTCAGAGGTATTGTGCATTCCACAGCTGGCAGAACAAACTTTTCATCATTTTACACTCAAAATAGCAACTTAGCTACTTACAAAATGTGACAGCAATTATTGCAAGTACATCATCTTTGCCTGGCTTTTGATCAATCTCTCAAACAATTTTATGTTTCACAAAATCAAACACAGAAAACAGCACTTAACTATAATTTTGTTTTCTAGTCATTAAAATTACTAAAGATATACAGCTATTAACCCTTTCTCTGCAAAAGTGAAAAATATGATCCATTATATTCAAACCCAGGTATTTACATTTTGTCACATTTTAAGGTTATTTTTATCACTTCTTTCTTATCTCTACTATAGATTGCAGATACAAACATAATTTCTTAGATGCAGTCAAATTAGAAGATCTTGCAATTATTATGAGATCTCGGTTCACTGGTAGGTTTCTGGATAGAGTTGTCTTCTTGGATGAGGTGACATGCTTATTCCAAGAGAGAAAGAGGGAGAGAGAGCAACCTTCAGCCTGGTTCCCCTGCTGAAGACTTTCTTGACAATGCCTGTGTCACTTGCAATCTCTGTCTAGTGGCTGGACAGCCTTGCCTTGAATTACTTCACCAATTGTGTACTTCCAATGAGTTTTGGGTGTGCCTGCTGGGACAGCTGTTGTTTCAATAAGCAGTACTTTGCATGTTTAATGTCTCTTCCTTTGACAGTTGTGAGTTTCAATGGGTGCCTGGATTATAGGAAATGCCTCTCTCTTCACACTCCCCGGTGGATGATTTGTTTGTTTCCCACCTTCATCTTCAAGTGTGGCCTTGCACTTATAAACAGTTTTCTCTGTCTCAGTTCAGTTGGCAAGATTTCCAGTCAGTTGAAATTTAAACAATCACTTTTTCAAAAAAGCAAAGGGATATAGCCTTGTGACAACATACTTTATTAACTGCGGAAAAGTAAGATTTTTTTGCTGTCGGTTTTATATAGTTTTAAATAGTAAAGATAATTCATTATTGAAAAAGTATCAAACAACTATGTCCAGAGTTTTACGGCCCCACCCACTGGAGGGATCTTCCGGTCCCATGCGAAGCCAATAGACTTTCGGCTAGCTCGGCACAAGGAAATCCGTCACAACAGCGTCAGGAAATCCCACCCTATGTGTCTGGGACAGCTTTATGAAATTTCATTTTCTGTGTACTCAATGTAGTCAGCATGTAGCCTGTGAAATCAATGGAAGGGACATCCATTTGGCAGGCTGAAATTACTGTAAAAGGGCACACCACAACACCACCTGAAATTTGTCAACCTATATATTTGTCACATTAATTGCCATGTTGAGATTTTGGACTGAGTCTACAGTGTTACTGAAGCTCCATTATAAATTCAGGAATAAAATTGTTGTTATTGTTAGAGGGCAAGAAATCATTATCACTTCAATTTGCAATGTAATCAAGTTTAATGGGTAATACCATTTTCAAAGAAATTAGTTAAACTTCAGAAATATAAATATTCCTATACACCCGAATCTTTTAGAGTTCATTAGATTCTATTTATCATCCCTATTACACATATAATAATTATCATATAATGAATAATTATCATGCAATAATTATCATGTAATAATTATCATGATTGGGGTTCATACTTAGGCATGTGCTATGCTAACTCAGATTTTTTTATTTATTCCTGGGATACGAATGTCACTGGTAAGATCAGCATTAATTGCCCAACCTTAATTGCCCTTGAGAAGGTTGTAGTGAGCCACCTCTGGAACTACTGCAGTCTGTGTAGTGAAGGTGCACCCAATGTGTTGTTACAGAGGAAGTTCCATGATTTTGACCCAGTGACCATGATGGGACAGTATGATACACTTCCAGGTTATGGAATATGGAGTTAACAAGGAACTTGCAAATAGTGATGTAACCGGACCCTCTTGTCCTTGTGCTTCTTGGTATAGATGTCATGGTTTTGGAAGATGCTGTTGAAGGTGCCTTTGCAAGTTGCTGTATGGCATCTTGCGGATGGTACACACTGCATACACACAGCTTTGGTGATGCAGGAAGTGAATGTCTAAGGTGGTGAATGGGGTACCAGTCAGATGAGCTGTTTTGTCCTTGATAGTGTTGAGCTTCTTCAGTGTTGGAGCTGCACATATCCAGACAAGTGGATAGTATTTAATCAGACTTCTGGATTATGCCTTGTAGATGATGGAAAGATTTTGGAGAGTGAGGAGTTAAGTTACTTGCCAGAGAACACCCAGCCTGTAAACTGCTATTGTAGCCACAATATTTATGTGGCTAATAAAAACAGAAAATTCCATAAATATTCAGCAGGTCTAGTAGCATCCACTGAGAGAGAAAAACTTCTGATGAAAAGTCTTCATATGAAACATTAACTTTGTTTTTCTCTCCACAAATGCTGCCTGACCTGCTGAATATTTCCAGAAGTTCTGTTTTTATTTCAGATTTCCAGCAATCTGTAGTATTTTGCTTTTGGATTTATGTGGCTAGCCAGCTTAAGTTTCTGGTTAATGTTGACTCCCAGGATATTGCCAGTGGAGGATTTAATTATCACAATACTGTTGAATATCAAAGGGAGGTGTTTAGATTCTGTCATTGGATGTGGTACCTGAGACAAGAATGTTCCTTGCCAATTATCAGTCCAAGTCTGAATGCTCTTTAGATCTTGCTGCACGGGATGGGCTGGGGGGTTGGGGGGGCGGGGGGGGGGGCTGCATGTACTGACTTATTATGTGAAAAATCATGAATAGAACTAAACACTGTGCAATCATTAGTGAAGGTCCTCACCGTGTAATCATTAGTGAAGGTCCTCACTTCTGACCTTATGATGAAGGGGAAATCATTGATTAAGCAGTTGAAGATAACTGAGCCTAGGACAGCACCCTGAGGAACTCCTGGAGATATGTCCTGGAGCTGAGATGATTGGACTTCAATATTCACAACCAAGTTCCTCTGTGCTAGGTATGACTCCAGGAAATGGAGGGTATTTCTCCTAATTCCCATTGACTTTGATTTTACTAGGGTTCCTTGATACCACACTCAGTCAAATGCTGCTTGATAGCAAGCACAGTCACACTCACTTCACCTCTGAAAATCAACTCTTTTGTCCATGTTTGGACCTGGGCTATAATGAGGTCTGAAGCTGAGCAGCCCTGGGAGCATCAGTAACAAGGTTATTGGTAAGTACTGTTTAATAGCACTGTCAATGACACTTTGCATTAAATTATTGATTGGCATTGTTAGATGGGCTGGTAATTGGCTGGATTAGATTTGTCCTGCTTAATGTGGATAGAGCATACCTGGGCAATTTTCCCAACTTTCAGGCAGATGCCAATGCTGGAAATCTTGGCTAGTATGGCTCTGGAGTGCAAATCTTCCGTTCTACAGCCAGGGTGTCCTGGGGGTCCGTTACCTTAGCTGTATCCAGTATTCTCAACAGTTCCTTAATATCACGTGGAGTGAACAGAATTGGCTGAAGACTAGCATCAGAATGTGGGGACTTCAGGATGGGGGTTGAGATGGGTCATCCATTTTGCATTTCTGGTTGAAGATGATTACAAACCACTTGCCTTTCGCACTCACATGCTGGATGGACTCCGCTATCATTGTGTCCAGGGATTTTAATGGAGCCTCCTTCTGCCTTTAGTTAATTATCGACCATCACTCAAATCGGATGTGGCAGGCTGTAGAGCTTTGATCTGAAAGTGCAAAATATTTGCTCCTGTGAAAACACACATTTTACAGAACAATCGTACAGATCTAGGAGTTAAATGCTCTTCCATTCAATAACTGCAGAAAATGTTCGAACGGATGGTATTGATTCACATCCATTACACAGTCAAGCAATACTCTTATTTGATCAAATAGTGAAGAGCCACCAAATGTTTTATTTCTGGTATCAGCTTCGTAGAAAATCGCTGTAATCTAGATTCTGGTAGTTATTGAAATTTTGTTTTCCAATTAACTTTTTTAAATCAGGAACTATCAATCATAAATTACAGGAGCAAGTAGTTTCCACACCATCATAACTTCAATTAACTTCCATCGTGGGCTTTGCTTTACTTGACCAGATATATAAAAGCAGAAACTCTTAAGAAAACTCGCATTAATAGTTTTGTGATATTTATTGATGACCCGCTAACTCAGAAGGCTGACAAACAGTTGTTTTGGAAGCTACACTATAGAAGTTTTCGCTTAAACTGTTGTGAACGAATAGATTACCGTTGCGCACAATCTGTCAACTACAAAATGGATAAACAGGCTATTAAGCATATATTTTGTGCTGTAGACTGATTTAAAGTTTACCCTGGATGGAAATATTATCATGGCGGCTCTCTGCGATAGGTGAAAGGAAAGAATGCATTTGCCTCCTTTTCCTAATTGTGTTTTTTTTTGGTAAATGCCTGGTTATTATATCATGGCTTTGTTGTTTACAACTCCTATAGTCTCGCTGAGCTGCAGGGTGTGATAATTGCATGTTTTATCTGGGAGACAGCATTAATAATTAAAATTGTGAATGGAGTAGTGAGCCTGTGTTCATTAAAGAGTAACTCATGCATGCGAGGATTACTCCATTATAAAGATTTTTTTATCAAGTGATCCAAATAGCCCTAAGAATCGAACAGCAAGAGTTTTATCAACTGACGAGGAAGGAAATCTATAGAACATGTGGGAACCTGCACCTTTTATTGTTAATGACACTCTACCTGCTGGTTAAACAAATACAGCTTAGTAAACAGAAGAAGGATTGCACCACTGATAAATCAAGACATTCATTTAATCCTTCCAGTTTGGTAATGTATATGTAATTCCGTTTACTTGGTTCATAAAGCAAATAACGCAACCCATAGTTAAGCAGATGCAGTAAAAGGCAATCATGGTCTAAGGGGGTATTGTTCAGGTGCTGACTGCTATTATTAAAATTATCCAACTAAAGGATCTGATTATTACTAGCTAGCGACTGTAGCTCTAACAGTAAGAACATGTATGCTATTTACGACTGTATGCTTGTTTTGCCATAATGAAAGATTCAAACGCGGATTCGAACCGAATTTGATTGTTTTATGTTTCTAGTATCTGCTGAACATGTTTTTTTTTTTGCTTTGACTATTATTCTGTGCTTTGACTATAGTGCTTCCAGTTGTCACCTCCCCCCTCCCACTCGTAACTCTCACTATATAATACGATATCATCTTATCGTACCTGGACCTGTACAAGTGTTTAAACTGTAGGATTGACGCCTGGGCCCCACGCTCTCTCTGAGCGTGGAGGCATCGTCGGCCTCTGTTGCTTTGCTTATAAGACAGTGGTGCTCGTTGTGGCTGCTGGATAACGAGAAGTGTTCACACTAAAGACAGGTTTCATCAATATCTTAATACAACCCTTTATTATTAGTGATCCGCAACCATTCTTACACAATACGTGCATCTAAAGCATCGGACGATCCAGTACAGAGGGAAACCATTCGGCCCGTTGTGCCTGTGCCGTCCCTTTGAAGTTTTAACTTGGAGAAGAGTATACTTTGCAGTTTTTTAAAAAAAACATGCGCACTTCCAAAATAACTACAATTCTTTTTTAAAAGATAAATGTATTACTGATTATCATAGAGTGCAAATAACGCATAGTTATAAATTATTGTATTATTTGAATAATCTAGAAATGTACACGTTCGTGCGTGCGAGTGAGCAGCTCAGCAGTCTTCCAGAGATTAAGGTTACTATTTGACCTTTCCTGGTTTTTAAAAAAAATATTGGATCAGGTTCCACTCTACAGCAATGTAAAATGCCCTTGGCTGGAGGTGTTGCAATTAGATCGTGTTCGTTTGAGCAAGTGGTTATATTTAATTACAGTCATCTATCGACTAAAAGGTTTTGCTTCTGAATCAGCTCGATTACAGAAAAAGCCGATTAATTCTTCAATGTATAAAATGTGCCTGAAATTGTGCGGAAGTAACAGGAGCAGGGGCGCTGCAGAAATTGTGTACACATAAGATATAAATTTAAAGGGGAAATGTGCATGAAAAATGTAATTAACTAATCTTGAGGGTGTGTTGGAAATGGTACTGCGAGGTTGGTACGCAGGCGTAGTGGGCTCATTCATTTTTTTTATCGCCAATGTCGTTTACGGTATTGAGAATTAAACGTGCAACGTAATTTTAAATGGATGATAGACATCCTGTCTATCCGAACTAATACATGTATTCAATGTTGTAACAACGTATTCGTTGCCTGGCTTTTAAATGCATATTATTTATGCAAAAATATGAAAAAAAATTCTACCATCCCTTCCTCTTACATTATAAGAATTCCAATTAAACCCAGTGTAACCAATGAAATAAATCGTCACATCCATTGCAATGTGGACGATTAAACCCCGGAGCTTTGCAATGAGTTATAGGCTACTTTATTACACTGTTTATTTGCCGCTTATTACAAACTTTATTACACATTTATTCCACATTATTTAATCCAGCAAATTTAAGACGAGAGAATTGACCCCGGCTGCGGTGGGATTTAGTCCGTTATGAATAACGTTTTGCCAGGCCATACTTTAAGTATTTTTCTATTTCGCCAGAGCTTTAATAATGTCCATATCCAGGCTTTTGTGTTGGAGTGAACAAGCTGTCTCAAGTATCACCCTCTTTAAGTCATTCGGCCATTAAGAAAACCCAAAGGACTGAGAGGTTATTTATTTGATCATTTTGAGAATCCAGCTGAAGAAAAGGCACTTTCAATTGTGCACTTTTGTGAAATAGAATAGACAAGATTGGTGCATGTATGACGAGAGTTGGTTAACGTTGTAATTTCAAGCAATTTCGATAAATTGACCTTGATATAATTTGATTGAATTGTGTTTAATGTTAAAACGTTTGCTTCCTCTTAAATTTGTCCAGTTTATACGCGGTGCCAAACAATTTGCTGACACGTGTGTAAAACATATTGCGCACATTACAGACATTGTAAATTCAGGAAATAGGCTTCTCTGTGAACAGTTAAATTTGGTTAACTGTAAAATAAGCTCAAATGAATTGAAGATGAACTAATTAAACCATTCGCTAAAAATGTGCATAATTGCAACACGTACAGGAAAAGTGCCCGGACTATTGTGCGATGAACCCACAGCTATTTTCACAAGCTATATTGCTTTGTGAAATGATTTACACGTCTCAGCAGGATTATGTAGACCCTACACTTAGAATGGTTAATATGTAATATGACACCTTCAGCAACTTCTGATGTAGCGAATGGGCAACGATGTAAGATGTTCGCCAATATCAAATACTAACAAATGTTAGTTAACTGTTGCAACTTTACATCAATCTTCCCAGGATTAGGCTTCTAAATTGTGCCTTTTAGGTGAAATTCGGCAGTAGCCCGGCAAGGCTCCCTGGTCCTAACTATCAAGCAAAATAGTAATTGCGAAAGATTTTACAATGGGCGTGTATTTGGCATGATTCTGTACACCACTGCATCAAGTATTATTTTAGTGAGGCAACTGCATTCATTGAGAACTTGAGAACCAAATGTAGAAACCAAACATAATTTAATTCTTACAGTTTTAGAAACAAATCCAAAATGTCAAACACACAAAACAGGTTCTCTCCAAAACTTGTCATTTATAGATATGCTTATTTAGGCCAAGGAGTCGAGAAGACGTGCAAATGGATGCGGTGGAATTTTTTTAAAAAACGAAATTTAGCGCGTATTAGGTTGGAAAACTATTGCAAGATCTATAAAACATATCGTTATGTTTATACACTAACGGTATATTGAGGAATTTCTGTGCCCCTGTATTACTCTTCTTCGGAAGCAGCCGAACTAGAATCAAGATACTTCGGATGCCGGAAACCTGAAATAAAAAGTTATGGATTTAACTCTGCTTCTGGCCTGCCAGGTGTTTTCACCGTTGTCTGTTTTTACAGATTTATTTTTTTTCAAAATATACTTTATTCACGAAATATCTAAAAGAATATTTCAAAAATGCTCATTACGGAAAGTGCAATGATATTCGACTTTTCTCCATAGAGGATGTTGCACTCTGAGGTGTCTCAATACAATTGCTGTAGATTTGATATTTATTATATACATCCAATGTCCGGCAGACGCTTCGAATGATCAATAGTTAACGGCGCCTGTCAATCACAGGGAGGGGGCGGGAACAGAACCGTGCAGGCTTTCACCGATTGGCTGTAGCTCAGCACCAATGGAAGCTCTCTGGCCTCTCATTGACAGCTTCCAGCTGAGTCACATGGTCCGCTGCCCCAGATCACACTGACATAGGTACTTCTGTATTAAGATGCAGAATGACCTTCACAACAGTCACTTATTGTCAGTCTGTAAAAACCTAAGTGGCTATTGTGAAGGTAATTCTACATCTTAATAAAGAAGTACCTCCTATGTCAGTATGATCTGGGGCAGTGGACCATGTGACTCAGCTGTCAATGAGAAGGCAGAGAGTTTCCATTGGTGCTGAGCTCCAGCCAATCAGCGAAAGCCTGAGTCGTTCTGTTCCCATCCGCCTCCACCGCGGGTGATTGACAGGTAGATGGAGGCACGCGGCGGTAACCAGGGCCTGTCCACTGTCAACTATTTATCAATTGCAGCGTCTGCCTCCTCAACACTGCACTTGGACACAGACTGGGCGAGTTCAAGAGCAGGCACATCTCGCAACCAAATCCTAGTAAACAACCGAGCGCATAAATCCGACACCTTTTTTCGCGTTTGAAGGATCGAATAGTTTTGTGTGTGTTAACAAAACCGAACTTGAAGTTTTGAAAGTCAGGTTTGCTGTGATCCAAAGAGACATTTTATTTGTTTTATCTATGAAAGGTCTCAGTTAGATTTTAAAATTATTTCCAGCTTGTCACATTTCCAGTGACGCTGGGAGGTGCCAGCTGTTGGCTGACTCTGCATGCGAGTGCAATAAATAGTTTGCAAATCCTCCCCCCGACCTTTGGTGCATCTTCTGCTTTGACTGTTAAATCATGTTTGTTTTTTAAGAGTCCCGCTGTAAAAACAACTCCCTGTTGATATAAAGAAGCCTTTGTTGATATTGTTCTCGTTCTAATCGGGACTGGACTTGCTGTGGTCAGGGCCGATCAGCTTCAGGATGGATGGCAGAGCGTCTCTGCCCTCCGCCTCGCTGCCTGGATCCTGTGTGCCGCCCAGCCCCCCGGCCGTGCCCATTTCGATGGCGGGGAGCAACTCGCTGCTCCGACCGCCGGCCTTACTGCTGAGGGCCGCCGCCGCCGCAGCCGCCGCCGCCTCGGCGGCTGAGCGGTACCCGCGGACCCCCAAGTGCGCCCGCTGCAGGAACCACGGCGTGGTGTCGGCGCTCAAGGGTCACAAGCGCTTCTGCCGCTGGAGGGACTGCATGTGCGCCAAGTGCATGCTGATCGCCGAGAGGCAGCGGGTGATGGCCGCTCAGGTGGCGCTGCGGCGGCAGCAAGCGCAGGAAGAGAACGAAGCCCGGGAGCTGCAGTTCATGTACGCCGGAGGAGGGGCCGCCGAAGCCGGGCTGGCCATGGCAGCGGCTGCCGCGGCGGCGAACAGCATCATCCCGGGATCGAGAGCCGTCTCGACGCCTTACGAGATCTTCGGAGCCGAATACCAGAAGCAGAAAGATGGTAAGTCAGCAGCGGCAAAGCCGGACATTAAATGATTAGAAAGCAAAGTATTAGCAAAGTCTGCTCGAAATCCGACCTATTATCGCTGCCTTAATTGCCGCGGGTTTTTTGCTAATAGTTCTGCTTTCGTTGCCCACTTTCCCCTATAATATCGAAACTGTTCCCACAGCCGCTTATTACCGAACGGTTGTAACATTATTGTTTGAATAGATTGGGTTGAGTGCTCCGGATCATTATTGATTTTTCAATAATATTCCTGTTAGTGGATTAACGTCTCATATCATAAATCCGAAATTGCTTCCGAGATCTGAGTACTTGTAGAGCCCACTGCTTTCAATATGGTGACGGCCTAAAGTCTGAATCAGTTTAGAAACAACCCAAGGGCAGTGGATAATTTTGTATATTTAAATTATGTATATCTTGTCATGGTAAGAACGGTACAGTGTTGCTAAAGGCATAATTTGGGTTGCCTAATATCGAAATTGCCACTTGAAAACGTTTTCCAACATTCAAACTTAGTGGTACGAAAACCGGCATTAACAACTGTTTGTGCATCTAGTTCATTCCCTGAGTATTCGAGTCACAACTGCCAGAATCTGATCATCGCCCCAATAGTAACATATTCATTATCTAAATACTCAAATCAGTGATAAGGTCTCGGTGCATTCCTCAAACAAACGTTTGAAATGGAGAATGATCTTTCTGATCTTCTCGCTCAACGGATCTGCTAAACCAGGACAGGGACATCGCCATAAGGGGCCCAATGCAGATTTCAGTTAGAAATGCTTGTGTTTCTCAAATTTAGGGAGCTGTAATTTCTGCCTGGCCATATTTCAGCGAGAGACGATGTGAGAAAAGTTGATTGGTCCAAACAGTTGAAACGCGAGTCAAGAACGTTTTGGTCGAGATATTAAGAAAAGCTGCTGTTCGAATTTGTTCCACTGTCAGAGGATGAATAAACAATAGTGTAGGCAGGCTGGTGAAAAAAAAGGTAACAATCGTTTTCCCTTCTGAGGGGTGCCATCTTAAAACCACTAATAGCCTTAAAGAAATCATTTCTTTTTCGTGTACATTAGTAAAATCAAAGTTAGAATATTAAATTAAATACGCTCCAAACAAATCCACACCAGGGTTAAATATGTCCATATAAAGAATGGACTAAGCGTAGAAATAACAGGGACGTTTCCAGTTATTTTAATATTCTTAGAATCTCCTTCGCAGTGAACTGATTCTGTGCCAATGTTTACAACTTTCTGGTAAGATTACGTGTATAATGTGGGGTGTCTTGCATGCAGTCTTCAACTATGTGCTGTTGACTCTGACACTATTTATGCCATCTACTATATTTAAAAAAAAATCGACTTGATGTAATTTACAACACGAGATTGCAGTCTTTATGGGGAATTAGCAATAATCAAATAGTTTGTTTAAATATCATTATTCAGCCAACCCATAATTTTAATTAAAAAAAATCTCAACCCAGAAAGGTAATAAAAACAGAAAAATGCTGGAAATATTCAGCAGGTCAAGCAGCGCCTGTGGAGAGAGAAGCAGAGTTAACGTTTTCAGATGGATGACCTTTTATCGGGGTGGAATTGGATTGTTTAGAATGTACCAGTTAGGTAGGTCAGTGAATTTTGGCTTCTAAATAGTTATAATTTGGTTAAAATCGTTTGCTGAAGCGAACACGTATTTTTCAATGAGGTGAATGGGTACAACGGCAAGATTGCTTTTCAATATCACTATTGGATTGTGACACTAATTGGAGATGCCCCAATCTGATGGTAAGTGAATATTGTTTTGAGAGGCATAGAACGAGTATTGTTGAAGAGTAATACGGACTCGAAACGTTATCTGTGTTCCTCTCCGCAGATGCGGTCAGACCTGCTGAGTTTTTCCAGGTATTTTTGTTTTTGTTTTGGATTTCCAGTATCCGCAGTTTTTTGCTTTTATATGAACGAATATTCCTGTTACTCGATCCGCCCAGACTTGAAGAAACCACTTTTTTTAATTGAATGTTTTCGTATTGGGATCATGCAGAACAGAAGAGTGGAATGATGAAGACATTTCAGTTTATTTCAGTGCATAAAGTAACACTGGAGCCAATTCCCTGTGGGCAACTTGTAGTGTGTTTGGAGCCAAGAAAGTGTTTCTTCCTGGACCTCGGTAAAATGTATTCAAAGAAAAAACTTGACTCCACAATGAAAAAAAAAGATTCTCATTCATTTAAAAGAAACGTGTATGTGCATTGCTGGGGGCGGATAGGGAGGGTTGGTTGGATATGTGATGTGTCTTACACGTTCAGCACCACCGCTTGTATATATAAAGTAAACGTGGTGATATTAAGAAAAGCTGCAGTTCGAATTTGCTCCACCGGCAGAGGATGAATAAACAATAGCGCATGCAGGCTGATGAGAAAAATAACAATCGTTTTACCTAAGTAATTAAAATTTTTTCGTGTACATTACTAAAATCAATGTTAAAATATTGAATTAAATGCGCTCCAAACAAATTGTAGAGGTTTTAAGAAAAAGCATTCTTGTCGTGGAAGGCCTGTAAAATATTTCGAAATTATTGTCCTATCGGACTTACAGAAATAAAATAGTGGGACACAACTATAATGGAGAAGAGATTCCAAAAGTAAACTGTCTTTCAGTAAGCTACCCAGCTAGAAATCGGCTCCCTATATTTGGCCTGCTGACGAGTCATACTTTTTTTTAAAAAAAAAGCATTGTTTATTGCTATTAAACAATCAGATCACATTTCCGGCCATTGCTTTATGCGGATATTTTATGCAACATATATATCAAAATGACTGATTGCAATTTGCAATCGTTGTCAGCACGCCAATATGAAAATGAACCAGGAAATGATCGCGGAACCAACTTTGTTCACCACTTCAAAGGCAGTGAGATACTCCTGGGTGAACCCGCCGCTCCACGTAATACAACATACAAGATATGTAAAAAAATATGATGCGAAACATGTTGAATTCCTAAACTGGAAGAAGTTGTAAATTATACTGAACTGGTGGTGCCTTTGTTGGATTGGGCAAAGCTGAAGATTTTTCTGCGTGGTTTTTAATATTGATGCCAGATCTCGAATAACATTTTTTTTGAAAAAGCAGCACATAATCTCCACGATATTCAACAAATTTTAAATAAAAAGATGACAGTAAGACGAAGCATTAAAGTACGTCCTTTGGAATCACGTCTATAGTAAATAGTTTCAATTTGGGCCAATAAAACCAATAATGGAAGAAGGGTCTCTAATTCATGTAAACTATTGACCAGCAAACCTCTTCTCATGTACCTTCTCGGATGTGTAACATGTACTCATTCTGATACAGCAGACATTGATATAATTGAGATAAACCAAACAGTTCAACATGAGAGAGCTCTCCGGCAGTGGGTTATCTTCTGGTAAACGTGGCTTATGGTTCCTTTTGTCTCACAATCCGCTTTTCCATTCGCTGATTAAACATTAAACATACAGTTCTCTATTAAATTTAAATCCAACCGACTGTTGCTTTCCCCATTTCCGTGTATATTACATTTGTATTTTTTTTTGTTTCCAATTAAAGTAAGTCACCGTTTTTCATTGATTTACCATTTTTGGTTCCTGCTCCAAGTTTGAACCTTTCTGTTTTTTCACAGGACAAAAGAGCCCCAAATACGAGCTATTCTACAACGGTTTGGTGAGCCGATCGGTGCTTCAACCTTCACACTCCCTGGCTGCAGAGACTGAGGGCTCCGACACCAATCTGAGGGATAAAGCAGAAAACGCCGAAGCCTCGGAGAGCGAGTCAGCGCAGCTTTCCCCCTCCCCGGATCCTCCATCGGAAGGCGCGGACAGCCCTCGCTCAGTGACTCCCTCGGATGGCGAGTCTGGCAACGAATGTGACAAACCCAAGGAGTTGGCGAAAGTGATGGCCAACCTTCCCGGCTCTTCCTCAAACCACAGGGCGCCCATCGACATCCTCACCAAGGTCTTCCCGAACCACAAGCGCGACAAGCTGGACTGCATCCTGGCGAGCTGCAAAGGAGATGTGGTCCAGGCCATCGAGCAAGTCCTGAATGGGAAGGAACAAAAGGGACAAGTCAAAGATGTCGAGTGCACCGCGCCCGACCCCGGGGAGCCGCAGCGACCCCCCCACTTCACCTTTGCTGGGCTTTCTGGCAGCTCCCTCGGGACAAAGTCCGCCTTCTCTCCCCTGCAATCCAGCGCAGTTTTCGGGGGACCCGCGAACCTGTACGGGTTGAACCCCAGGCTCGGCGTCAACCCACTTCGACTGGCCTACTCGAACCCCGGCCGAGGGCTCCCTACTTTCATGTCACCCTATGTCACTTCTGGTCTGATGCCAACTTTACCATTTCGCCCTCAAATGGACTATACCTTCCCGGGCATCGTGAGGGACATTCCATATTTCCAGAACAAAGAGGCACTTTGCTCGAGTGGACTGTACTCTAGAATTAATCCGGAAAAGCAGTGACTCCGATACTGTGCGACAAGTCAATCTGAGGCAAAGCACATAATTAAACAGGACACTTGTGAATATGTCAACGCTTGAAATAAAAATAAAGCAGATTGGTTCGATGATTATGGATTAATTTAGCTCCACTTTGCCACCAGAATACTCAACGGATCTATTGAATATCCCTGTGGTTATTTTGATATTTTTAAAAATCATTGCAGTTCACAGCATTGTACTGAACAGATCGGAAAATGCAGCTTTTGGGTTACAGAAATGCCACTCAGAGTGAGAAACCCACACAACCTGTGTTTCCTCCCGTTGACTGCCCTCAAAGAAACGTGAGAAGAGTTAGAGTGAAGTTAGGACAACAGGGTCTGAGAATGGGATTTTTTTTTAAACTTATCGGGCAGCATTTTGTAAAGTGGGCCTAACAAGGAATCCGCCTGAAAGCAAGGGATGTGGCCTTCACGACATTTCCCGTTCCCTTGCAGGTGTCGAGGAAAATGCGAGACGCTGGGAAATGAGATTAAGTCCACCAGAAAGAAATACAGCCGAGTAAAGCAGCCATTAACATTTAGTGCGCTGGTTCCCTCAGAATACTGATCCCACGTTACACTTAACTCGTTACAAAAAGCAACCCAGGACCCGAAAAGGAGGAGGGGGAAATAATCGCCAAATTTCTTGACCACGAAATCGAAGAACTTTAACCACGCTCCTTTATTTCACATACGGGAAACACGATAGCTCCGGATTAGTTTCAATCTGACCGTTTTAGCGTCTGCTAACAGTGGCTGTCCGCTCCCATTCGCTTCAACAGGGCCCCCAGTGCTCTTCTCACATTGCTTTGCATATTAATCTATTATTATATTACATATTCAAATATACTGCAAAACAAAGGTACAGATTGTCATTGGCCCGGAAATGATCGCTTGTGAGGAATTGGAGGAACTGTTGACTCTCATCTACCTGACCAAGCTGTGTACTATAAAGTGCCTTATTTCAAGTTATTAAAGCTGGAGACGTGAGTAGACAGTGGAGTTTAAAACCTTTTCGGGTTTGGCAACAACTTGAAGCTCTGAGAGTGGAATAAAAAAAATGCTCGAGGGAACTGCAGTCCATCAAGCCGCTAAAACCCAGAGAAGAAAACTGCTGTGTTCGGATAAAATAAAATTTTAACTTGCGACTCCAACATGGGCCTGAACGAAAACTAGACACTTGTTTGCCAAGGGCAAAGAGTCATGCCTTTTATATATATATATAAAAAAACACTGACGGTGCATTGCAGCAGGATTAATTAAAAAAAAAACCGAACACTTTCTCAGGGAAGTTAACCGTGACCAGAACATAAATAATCTTAGCACTGCGAGATCTCCGTCCACACGATTAAGGTCCAGCAGGAATTGGTCCTCAAAGGATGGACATTTAGAGGAAGCAGCTTGCTACCAGAAGCTGGGATTGCTGATAATCGGGCAACTGATGTATATTTTTTGCATGATGATGTTCCGAGTTAAGTGCCGTTGAGAACAGAGGCCTTATAGTTGTAAACAAGAAACACAATAAATCCATTAAAAACTAGCAGCCTTTATTTTGTGCGTTCGTTGCTATATGATGGGACGGAAGGTTATTTTAGACCTGTTCCAGGTGCATTCCTGACAAAATATATACTAACACAAATTACTTGTGAGGCGATCTGCATATCTGTTATTCTTACCGACCAAGAATGAAAAAAAAAGTTCAATAAAATTAGTTTTAACCACAACTTTAAAAAAATCATCGGATTGTCCTCAGATCGTGAGACGTCGTACGCGTTGTGAAAGTGGACATATAGCATTGCCTCACACGCCATTGAGTTAGGGTCAGTTAGGAAATAGTTGCTTCTATTCACTCGAATTCGCAAAATAAAGTACTTTCCGTAGAAGAGTTGCATTTATATAGTGCCTTCCCCGGGCTTAGAATCTCCGCTTTACAACCAATTAAGTACTTTTCAAGTGAATCACTATTGTAATTAAGAAGCAGGATGTAACAAATAGCAATGAGATGATGACTAGATAACCTGTTCTGATAATTCTGGATGAGGGATAGATATTGGCCAGGATGCCACAAAAACTCAATTCGTATTCTTCACAATAGCGCAAAGGGATCTTTTAGGTCCACCTGAGAGGGCAGATGGCCTCCTTGCTTTACCTGAAAGACAGCACTTTCAACACTGCAGCACTCCCTTAGTAGGGTACTGGAATGTCAGCCAAGGTTATGCGCTCAAGTTTCTGGAGTTGAGCCCTGTTGTTCATCGACTTACCTGTACTTTATTCATTAAGAAGTTTCAGAGGGAAATGGGATGAAGTTGGAAAATGCAATAGTTTACCATTGCCAATTATTTTGACCTGAAGTCAGCCTTGGAATGGTAACAGGAAAAGTTTGCGAAGAAGAATTCTCCTTACAATAATAATAAAAACAGAAAATGTTGGAAATACTCAGCAGATCAAACAGCATCGGTAGAGAGATAAACAGAGTTAACTTTTCAGATTTCATGCCCTTTGGTCAGAATGTCTCCTTACATTGCTTAATTTAACAGAAGCACAAGTGCCAATCAAGGGAAATTAGATCCAGTGTAACTTTTAGGAACATGGGAACAGGAGTAGACCATTTAAGCCTTCAACCATGTTCTGCCATCCAATTGATTAATGACTGATCCAAATCTTAACTCCACCTACCTGCTTTGGTCCTGTCATCCCTAATATATTTGCCTAATAAAAGTCTCTTAATTTTCAATTGGCCTGTCCTCAATTTGGAGGACAGAGTTCCAGATTTCCAATAATCTTTGTATAATAAAGGGCTTTATGGTATCACCCCTGAACAGTGTAACCCTACTTTTAAGATTATCCTTCCTTATTCTGGACTTTCTTACCAGAGGAAGTAGTTTCTCTCCATCTATGCTATCAAATCCTTGACTCATGTTAAACACTTCAATTATATCAACGCATAATGTAAAGTAACAGAGAAGGGCTAGGGGAAGGGAGAGTGAAAGGAGACTTAGAAATCCAAAAAGAAAAGCCAAGGCAACCGAACAATGTAGCAATGCAGGTAAAAATGAGCAGAGTGGGATAAGAAGGGACAAAGAGTTTAGCAGTAGTTGTAAAGTCCATGCAGGGAATTTAGTAAAAAAAATGATATTAAAGGCTCTTTAGCTGAACGTGCGGAGCATCTGCAATATGAAAGGTGAACTAGAGGCATAAAGAGTTAAATGGTTTAGATCACAAATGGTTTAGATTACAGACACATGGTTACATGGGATTGGATTATATGGTGAGGGTGGACTCCCTGCACTCCAGCGTAAATGTCAAGGGTGAGCCCACTTCCGCTTAGCAGGCTTGGCTTGCTTTGGTATTTTGGATGAAGGCTCTGTAATTAGTATGAGGTGGGACCTCTGTCCATCTCCAGGAGGAGGTCCAGCCTCATGGAGCTGCCAGCCAATTGGAGGATGGCAGCCTCGCACACAAACAATGCCAGAAAGTGATGGTCACTGCTGATGCAGCAGGTAGACCATGGAAGTGACGTTCAGCGATGGACATGAACATTCAGATACATCTGAGATTTTGCTGGGGCCAGGCTGACAGGGTCAGAGGGGTATGTAGGACAGGGAGGGGGCTCGGCGGTGGACATCAGGAGGAAGAACTGTGGGAAGGGGCCTCCAATGGGCACCGGGAATATAGGAGAGCCCCCCCCCCCCCCACCCTCCCTTTAACTGGCCAGCAGCAGTGGGATGTGGCCATTAATTCTGCATTAATTGCCTGCTCAAGGACCGCAATTGGGCTACAGATGTGTGCCCTGCCAAGATACTCACCCCCGATGGTAGGTGGCGGGCAAGCTTGTGGCAGTCATGCCACTGATGACATGACGCCTTCATTTATGGGCCCACCCATCTGCTTTCCTAACTGCAGGTGGCCCGTAAGTTTCAGCATAAGGTTGAGAAATAAATATTCCAGGGTAAACAATATTTCAAAAGAATAGTATTATGTAATGAGGCAGGATGAATTAATCTCTTAGTAAAAGATCCACTGGGAATTAGTGATCATAATACAATTGAATCCCACATTAAGTTTGAAAACAACTTACTTAAATCACAAACAAGAATCTTAAACAAAGCCAATCACATGAGTATAAGAGGAGAATTGGCCAAGTTGATTGGGTTAATAGTCTAAAAGCTATGAATGTATATAAACAGTGGGAAACATTTAAAGAAACAATTCAGAAGGTTCAACAAAAATCCATTCTATTGAGAACAAAGACTCAGCAAGAAAGATCCATCTGTGGCTTATTCAGGAAATTAAGTATAGTATTACATTAAAAGAAGAGGCTTGTAATTTTGCAAAGAATAATAGCAAGTCAGAGGATTGAGAGTGTTCTGAAAATGAGCAATGGGCCAACATGAATTTGATTTAAGAAAAAAGGGAAAATAGAAAATGACAACAAAGTAGTCAGGAATATAAAAACAGACTGTAAGCACTTTTACAAGTATTTAAAGCAAGAAGAGAATAGCTAAAAGTAAACGTTGGTCCCTTGGAAGCAGAGTCAGGAGAAACTATTATGGGGAAATGGCAGAGACATTGAACGCATATTTTGAATCTGCCTTCACAGTAGAAGACACAAGTTGCATACCAGAAGTAGAGGGTTACCTAGGTGCTAAAGAGAATGGGATAATTGTGGAAATTAACGTCAGCAGAGAAAAAGTACTGAAGAAACTTAAGGGCTATGATACAACAAACCCTCAGGACCTGATAGCCCTATCATGCAAGGATTCTCAAAAAGGTAGCTGCAGAAATGGTAGATATTCTGGCAAAGATTTTTCAGAATTTCCTAGATTCCAGAATGGTCCCAGCAGATTGAAAATTTGCAAATGTAACACTGCTATTCAAGAAAGGAGGGAGAGAGAAAAAAGGGGACTACAGACCAGTTAACCTGACATCAGCCATCCGTAAAGTGCTGGAATCTATTATTAAGAAAGCCTTAATAAGGCACTTAGAAAAGCATATATGATTAGAACAGCGTGGTTTTACAAAAGGGAAATCCTGGTTGACAAACTTGTTGGAGTTTTTTAAAGATGTAAGCAGTAAGGTAGATAAGGAGTAACCAGTATATGTAGTATACCTGGATCTCCAAGCGGCATTTGATAAGGAGTCACACAAATGGTTAATAGGCAACCTAAGGGCCCATGGAGTTGCTGATAATATTTTAGCATGGATAGAGAATTGGTTAGTGGGCAGGAAGCAACAAATAGGCATAAATGACTTATTCTCAAGTTAGCAAGCTGTGATTAGTGGAGTGCTGTAAGGATCAGTGCTGGGGCCTCAGCTATTTACAATCTATAAAAATGACTTAGATGAAGAGACAGTGAGTAATGCATCTAAGTTTGCTGATGATACAAAACTAGCTGAAAAAATAAGTTGCGAGGAGAACACAGAGAGGCAGCAAAAAGATAGCGACAGGTTAAGTGAATGGGAAACAAGGTGAAAGTGGAGTATAATGTGCGGAAGCATGACGTTGTTCATTTTGTTCATAATGTAATGGGCAGGAGGGGGTTTAAGTTAAACAACTCTGATTTCTGCTCTCACTACCCGTCAGTAAACAAAAAAGTGTTTTTTCATTTTTGATTTCTCCCTTTGTAAGTGGCGGCATATTTTCCCCAATCCCTCAGTTTTGGGGTGATCAAATCCTCCATTAATAACCCCACTGCAAACTCAAGATAGGGTAAAATCAGAGAGTTAGTTTATTTTGCACACTCAAAACCCAGGGAAGGGGTGTCACTATGTAACCCCAGAACATTTGCACAATAAAAGAGGGGTAGTGGAAATAAAGAGATAAAGCGCAAAGACCACACAAAAATAAGTAAGAATTATTGTTTCATGTGAGTGCGGAGTCCAGTAAGTCATGTCAAAGGAAGGTTCTTTCAGTTGACTTTGTCTGGCAGAAGTGCTGGTCTGTTTCCTAGGAGCTCAGTTGAAGGCTGAGGCAGGTGAAGATGCAGCAAAATATTCTTGTAGTCTGAGAATTAGTTCACTTTGTAGGTGAAATGCAGGATTTTTTCTGGAGACCAGGCTTTGAAAGAGATGGAGCTCAGAGGCTATGGGCTGGAGTCCTGTTGTCTCTTCTGAGGTTAAACAGCAACTGAAGATAGAGCCCAAAAGCTGTGTAATAAAAGCAATTCAAACAGCTCAAGCCTCCGTCATATGATAGGATGGTCTCAGGTCAAGCCATTCAGCTAACGAAGCCTCCTTATTAAAACCCATTGTATTTTGAGCAGGTGGAACCATTAGCACAACATTGGAGATGAGGAGTCCTAATAGCTCTGCCTTTGTCCAGAGCTGGCTAGTGCAGGCATCCCGTCAACTAATCCTTTGTGTTGGCTTGGCTGGAATGTTTATACAATGCAAAGAGTATTACATTCCAGGAATTTGATGAGTTAGGTTTTGTCCATTTTTAAACTGCACAGAAACTTCCAATTGTGTGGTCAGTTGCAACCATTTTATCAGTCCAGCCATTTGTCCCTTTTTTCAAAAAAAAACAATTTAAACAAGAGAATATGTAAGAGAAACGCATTTTTTTTAGATTTTAACTTCCTTCGTACCTTCATGACAGGGCAATAAGAATAGGAAAGCAGAACATTTTTAAAAGGTGTGAAACTTGTAAGTGTTGATGTTTAGAGAAACTTGTGTGCGCTCATACAAAGAACTCAGAAAGTTAGCATGCAGGTACAGTAAGCAATTAGGAAGGTCAATGGCCTGTTGGCCTTTATTGCAAGGAGATCGGAGTACAGGAATAAAGAAGTTTTGCTACAGTTGTGCAGGATTTTGGTGAGACCACACCTGGTGTATTGCTCTCCACATTTAAGGAAGGATATATTTGCATTGGAGGCAGTACAGCAAAGGTTGCTTAGGTTGGGCCGTGACTGTGGAAGGGTTGTCCTATGATGGGTGATTGATTAAATTGGGTCTATATTCTCTGGAGTTTAGAAGAATGAGAGGTGATCTCATTGAAACATACAAGATTCTGAAGGAGCTTGACAAGGTAGAGACTGGGGAATCTAGAACACGGTGGGGGGGGGGGCGGGGGGGGGGTGCGGTGCGATGGTGGAGGGGCACGATAAGGGATAATCATTTAGCACTGAGATGAGAAGAAATTTCTTCACTCAAAGGATAGTAAATCTTTGGATGCTCCACGTTGACTCTATTTAATGCTGGTTATACAAGGAATCAAAGGATATAGGGAGCAGGTGGGAAGATCTGTTCTGATTGTATTGAATGGTGGAGCAGGCTTGATGGGCCATATGGTCTACTCCTGCTCCCATCTCTTGCATTCTAGTGTTAATCTTTCATATTCAAAGGGAATACAAGTCAAACCTGCACAACCTGTCCTTATAAATTAACTCTTAGCCTTGGTATTGTTCTGGGCAATGGTGCTGATCAAAACACATAGCAAATTTACCCAAACCAATTGGGGATGCCCAAGGCAAGTAGTTCTTCAATGATTTACTAAATCCATATCAATTTCTGTCTATAGGGTGATAGAGCAACTAAATAAAGTAATATGAAACTCTATTTAATCATGAGGTTTGCTCATTAAAGTTGGAATTTAAAACCTGGCTGGAATGTCAATAATAAAAACTAATACAAGCAGAACACATGAAGTGCCATGAGACAAAAATCGAGGGAGACAGATGAATAAGAATGGTATAGAAAGGAAGGCTGGAGTGTAGATTGGAGGTCAATAGCAGGTTCGTGATATTGAAAAATTTGGCAGGAGAAATTGTTAATGTTGGTATGAATCGAATAACTGAAGGTCAAAGCAGCAACACAGAAAAGGGAAGGAAGTGATCATTATGAAGAGTTTCATTGTGAGATATCTCCACAAGGTTTACACAAAATAAATGTTTTATTACCGGTAGACATGATAATAGACAATAAAGAATGATTGTGTAGACTTTACAAAGATGCACTGAAGTAACCTCCAATGATTTTAAATATAGACACTTATGATTTTTTTATTATTCATTCACAGGATGTGGGCTTCACTGGCTGGGCCAGCATTTATTGCCCATCCCTAGTTGCCCTTGAGAAGGTGGTGATGAGCTGCCTTCTTGAATTGCTGCAGTCCATGTGGTGTAGGTACACCCACAGTGCTGTTAGGAAGGGAGTTCCAGGATTTTGACCCAGCGTCTGTGAAGGAATGGCGATATATTTCCAAGTCAGGATGGTGAGTGACTTGGAGGGGAGCATCTAAGTGATGGAGTTCCCACAATCTTCTGCCCTTGCCCTTGTAGATGGTAGTCGTCAAGGATTTTGAAGGTTCCGTCTGAGAATTATGAAAGGTGAATTAAATTGAAATATATATCAAAAATATTCCAGGTATTTAGGGCAGAATTTTGCCATCGGCGAGCAGGGGGCGGGGCCCGCTTACCGACACGTAAAATGATGCAAGATAACATCAGGGGTTCCCCCCGACATCATCCCGCCCTATGTAATTTTTCAGCACAGCCAAATCAGCGGCGGGACCACAAACCTGTCAATGACCAATTGAGGCCATTGACAGGATCATTAAAACAATTAAAGGACCTGCCCATCCGACCTTAAGGTTGGCGGACAGGACGGCTAATAGATAAAACATGAAACCTCATCCAGCGGTGGGATGAGGTTTCATGCAGGGTTTTAAACATTTTAATAAAGTTAGTATGTATGTTATGAACATGTCCCATCTCATGTGACATTGTCTTACGAGGAGGACATGTTAGGGAATTTTATTTTTCTATTTTTTAACATTTTTCACAGTGTAAGCGATCTCCTTGAGGCAGCACTTAGCCTCAGCGAGATGTGCGCTCTTTCATGCACATGCGCAAAAGAGCACTCTCTCACTTTTGGGGAATCCCCCCCACATAGCACTTCCCATGGGATGTCACGCTGGTCAGGCCTTAATTGGCCCGCCCAGGTAAAATGGCGACAGAGCCCGCTTCTCTGGCGGGGTTCGGCTCCACGCCCGCTGGAGATTGGGTGGGTCCGTCCACTCGCCAGGCAGAAAATTCTGCCCTTAAAGTTAAAATGTTGTCATTTGTGTTCTTTTAAACTATAGTGAAGGATAATGAGAAGTTGAATATGATACCATTTGCAAGAAGATAAAAAAAAGTGACCTAAAGTGGAAAGGGTTTTATGTGCATCTGCAAGCATTGGAGGTGGGTTTTGAGAAGATTTTTAAATTAGAAAAACTAAGTATAAATGTAAAATAGCTCTCAATGCAAAGCAGATTTGTATATGCATTGACACAAGGACAGCAGTGTAGCCTGTGAGTGAAGAAACAAACTTACTTCTGAGCATATGAAATCACCTTAGCAGGTATTCTTTCACAGGTATTCTTTCACAGAACTTGAGCTTTTGTTTGGCGATAATTTATCTCCAGCCACATTCAAAGCAACATTTTAAAAGTGGCACTTGACAAATTTAACATTGAATCAGTTTAGGAAAAAGCAGGAGAATAGAGCTCACATGTGCACAGCCTGTCTTTGTTGGGAAAATTGCAAAGCAGTAACATAACTAAGGTCAACTGCTCACACATCACACTTTGAGCCTGAATTTACACCGCAGTCTTTGAATGCTAAACTTGGTGTGAGATGGCCTCATAGAGAAACTTTAGTGCATTCAGTGGTGTGAGTTTGACTGCTACCTTTACCCAATGCCCATGCAAAGCTATTTTGCAACACCACAAAAGATGAAGTACAAATACAGTCTTAGACACTGAACTCAAATGTTGCGCCCTTAAATACTAGATAAAATATCATCATTCTAACCTAGAAACAGTTAAACTCAGCAGCATGTGGGGAGATGGGAAATGGCAGTTTGAAGAAGTTATAATGACCAAATAAGGAAAAGTAATTGGAAAATGAGAGACATGTTATCCAAGTTTTTTATCTTGCGCTCATCAGGGTGGATGCAAGAATGCCAAATTTCAAAGGGAGGAACAATTTATGCTGCATGAGAAAGGGGTGCTGATTGGTTGGCAAGTTGGCTCTGATTGGTTGAGATATTTCCATGGCAAATGCACCAGGGAGTTATTATCCCCCATGCTTTGGTTTATTCAAAAAAGGTGCAGTAGTGGACATATTCCTTTTGCCTTCAGAGGACAGGTCCCTGCATATGATTATGTGTAGCTTCTAGCAAATGCAAAAGTGAGCAACAACGTGAGCCCAACTGATGATCTTAAATTGTTGTTAGTTTAATTCTTAGCTCACTCAGGATTGTTCAGCAACTGCTGCCCAATCGCAGAATCGCATCCAATGCTAGACATTATGTTCTGAGCTTTGCAAGCATTGCTTGTTTGAGTATGGTCAGTACTCTGCCTATTGTGAAGAGCTGAAGGGACATACTGTTTGATAGGAACTGCCAGTCATTGGGATGTATGGCCTATGTACCTGGAATTGCACTGGCACTGAAATTTATATACCACATTACTCATTTGTGTGGTAGGCAGAATAACTTTTTGGTTTGGTGGCAGCAAACTGTTAATGGAAAACACCACTTGTACTATTACAGCATGGTAGCAGCATGAAATGGCTAGCTTCACCTGTTGTTCAAACTTTTGAGATACTTTACTTTCAGGGTAATTTGAGGTAGACTGGGCATTTTTCAGGTTCTAAAGTCTTAAGCCTTAGGCCCATTCAGGAATATGCGCAATACACAGTGAGCAATGGTCTGCTTGGGGTAGCCATTGACCCACAGGATAGCTTTGATGCGCCCTATTTTGCCATCAAGCTTGCAAGGTGACCAAACGGCTTGGGCCCTATTTATGCGATTGCCAACAAGTCCAATCTTGTGGTGTGTGGAGCTGCAGGAATCCAAAGTGACCAGTGAAGGTAGGCTTTCAATAGATAGTAGTAGAGAATCCATTAGCGGATTTCTCAATTAGCACATCGAGGAGAGGGAGCTCGTTAGACTGCTCCATTTCAAAAGTGAATTTTAGTGCAGGATGGAGCTCATTAAGATGTGTAAGGAAATTCTTATATGCAGCCGCAGATCAAATATAGCAAATGTGTCACCTACATATCAGAAATATGTATGGGTAGGAGGTTAGGGGTCATTCCATTAAAAATGCGTTTCTCATGGAAATCAATAAAAATGTTAGCGAGAGCTGGGCCTAGAGGGGAATTCATGGCAACAACATTTACTTGGACATATATAGGATCATAAAAGCTGAATTTAATTGCGCAAAAACATGTGAAGGATAGTAACAAGGAGCAGTGAAGAAGTCAAAGGGGCATTAAGGGACATAAACCCCTCCAGCATCCCCAATCATTCTGAGCACAGCTTCCTCAGGTTTGGATGACCACCCTTATTTCTCTCCCAGGAAATTTTGTCCCTGTATTTGGCCTTCAGGTTCGGACTGCAAGGCTGTGTTGTTCCCAACTCAGTGTTTGGACTATGTAAGTTAGCATTCGCATGTGTACCCAGCTCCACCTTCTTCCTGCCAAGTTGATCCAAACTCAAGCTTGACAGCCTCACTCCTGATGCCCAAACCTAGCCATAGATGATTTTAAAAGGGAGTTGGACAGATTCTTGCGAATGAGGAATTTACAGGTTATGGAAGAAAAGTGGGAATGTGGGCCTAAGCACGATGGATCTTTCAAAAAGCTAGCACGGATACAATTGACCAAATGCTTTAAATTCCTAGCTCCACCACTGGCAAGCAGCTAAGAAAAGTATCTTTGGAATACTGGAAAACACTGTAGGGGTTTTACCCTAGGATATAGGAGAACCAGTAATGGAATATTAAAGCTTTGTGTTAATCAAATGATGAAAAATTGCCTGGCTGATAGCTACTTAGAATCTGGAGCTCATGAAGAAAAAAGTTGGGCAGAGTTTAGAATATTCATAAAAGACAAACATAAAGAGAAGAGGGAACCATCTGCTTAAAAAGACATTGTACAAGTTTAAGTTCTATCCTTTCAATGGGTTAATGGTATTGACGGGGCAGAATTCCAAGACGGCAAACATTTAACTTTAGCATTTTAACTGTTAGAGATGTGTGGCTTTCTAAGGAAAACTGATAAGAAACAAAGCTGAGATGACAAATAGGTTCAATTACCTGACAATAAAGTCAGAACAGGGGTTGCATTAACTCTGCATCATTTGTAAAGGTTTCATTAAATTATCATTTTTACTTCAATGCAAAGCAATTTGCAGTGTGCAGCAATGAAAAATTGGCAGGAGATAACTGCAGACTAAAGCCTTAGTGGGATATTCATTAACAGACGTTCTCTATGCACTAGAATTTCAGCCTAATTCGTATACATTATGAAACAGTGCACTAAACACTAAGGAATATTTAGAAAACACATAAGAACATAAGAAATAGGAGCAGGAATAGGCAATTCAGCTTTCCAAGCCTGCTCTGCCATTCAATAAGAGCTGAGCCAATTGTGGCCTTAACTCCACTTTTCTGCCCATCCCCCATAACTCTTGACTCTCTGGTCATTTGAAAAACTGTCTAACTCAGCATTAATCCTCTAAGGGACTAATTCCCACTTTAGCTACTATTTTCCTTTTTATATACTTGTAGTGGTTTTAACTGTCTGCTTTTATGTTTCTTGCTAGTTTTCTCTCATATTCCAATTTTGCCCCCTTAGTTATTTGTTTAGTCATCCTTTGCTAGTTTCTAAAACTTTCCCAGCCTTCTGGCCTACCATTAATCTTTGCAGCATTGTATGCTTTTTATTTCCATTTGATATCAGCCTTAACTTTCTTAGCCATGGATTGTGCATCCTTCTGGTACAGCCCTTCTTCCTCAATGGAATCTCTCTTTGTTGAAAGTTATGAAATACCCCCTTAAATGTCTAACACTGCTTCTCTATCACCTTTCCTTTGAACCTATTTACCCAATCTATTTTAGCCAACTCTGTCTTCTTGCCATTGTAAGTACCTTTATTTAAGTTTGAGACAGTAGTTCTGGGTCCACATTTCTCACTCTCAAACTGAATGCAAAATTCCATCATGTTATGATCACTCTTGCCTAGAGGATCTTTTACTATGAGGTCTTTAATTAATCCTGTCTCATTACACATTACCAGACCCAAAATAGCCTGTTCACTGGTAGATTCCAGAATGCAATGTTCTAAGAAACCACCCTGAATATATTCTATATACTCATCCTCCATGCTACCTTTGCCAATTTGATTTGTCCAATTGAAGTGAAGATTAAAGTCACCCATGATTAGTGTAATACCTTTCTTGTGAGCTCCCGTTATTTCTTGATGTCCTACTGTGTACCTACTGTTAGGGGCCTATAAATACTCCCACCAGTTATTTCTTTCCTTTGTTATTTCTACCCAAACTGATACTACATCTTGATTTTCTGAATGAAGATCTTTCTCACTATTGTGCTGATCTCATTCTTTATTAACAAAGCTACCCCATCTCCTTTTCCTTTTCTCCTGCCCTTCCAAAATGGCAAATACCTTTGAGTATTCAGGCCTCAGCCTTGGTCACCTTGCAATCACATCTCTGTAATGGCTATCATATCATACTGATTTATTTCTATTTGTGCTAATTTCATCCATGCTGTTATGAATGCAGTGAAAATTCATAAAAATCATTGATGCCACACTCAGTAAAATGTGCCTTGATGTCAAGGGCAGTCACTCTCAACTCACCTCTAAAATCTAGCTCTTCTGTCCATGTTTGAAATAAGGCTGTATTGAGGTCTAGTGCTGAGTGGTCCTGGCAGAACCCAAACTGAGCATTGGCAAGCAAGTTGTTGCTGAGTAAGTGCCACATGATAACACTGTCAACAATACCTTTCATCACTTTGCTGATGGTTGAGAGTGAACTGATGGGCTAGTAAATTGCCCGGAATAGATCTGCCCTGATTTTTGTGAAAGACATCATTACAGCTCCTTAACCCATATCAAAAATTGACCTTGCAGAAAACCCTAGGGGGAAAAAAAAATGTTGATTTTGCAGGTGATAATTACCAGGCCGAAATGAAATAGCTTTTATTGATGTTTGAAAAAAAATTGGGCATTTATTTAGCACATTATCACAGCTTACAGCCATTCAGCACAATCAATACCTCAAAGTTTTAAATTGGCAACCACTTGGTAAAGTCCTGCAAACAACAATAGCATAAAGGGCCAGATTTCTGTTTTGTTGTGTTGGTTAAGGCAAGTTAAAAGAAGAACTCAACTTCTTCATACTGTGAGACCTTCCAATATTGGCTTAGATTTTTCAGCAGGAATGATGGTTAAACTATCAGTAGTCACTCCCATTGCTGCACAGAAACTGACAGCAGCTTTGAGAATCTGCACGTACAAATAACTTGAAAATCCAGAGGTTCTTGCCAGCGACTATGCTTCTCCAGAGCTTGTGTTTTTGAGAACATCCATTCCCTGCACCCCGCCACCCCACCTCACGCCAAGACTGGAATCAATGTAAAAAAAATGAATTAATGAGGGCTTCTGTTTCTACACTATTAGTCTTGTGGTTAAAAAACCTTCAAAATGTTACGCCTTGTTGAATGAATATAATTGGGCTTTTAATGATATGCTGACCACATAATTATTGCTAAATAACCTTAGTGGCCCTGAGAAGCTTTTTTTTATATCCATGAAATGTCTAATTTCTCCAGAATAGTAAAAGGAAAACCCGTATATTAAAAAAAA
Organism: Carcharodon carcharias; assembly: GCF_017639515.1. NCBI lineage: Eukaryota > Metazoa > Chordata > Chondrichthyes > Lamniformes > Lamnidae > Carcharodon > Carcharodon carcharias. The sequence continues at coordinate 58,047,403 of NC_054470.1, read as the reverse complement.
TCTCAAAGTTTGCTTATCTTTATTTTAACTGCTATTTTAATCCAAACAGAATCGTTTATTTCATTATCTAAAAATCTACATTAAAAGTGATGGGATATAGAATGTCTTGAACTGACTGAGTTGCAGTGATTAGTAGCTTCTCTCTTTCCCGACATCACTGTGGCTGACGGAGATCCTCCTCGACATAGTGGCGGATTTAAACTACTGTGAGGTAAGAGGAAAAGCCACACCGCAGAGATTGCTAGATCTCCATGGGCAGTTTTCCTTCGCGGCCAAGCTACATTGATTCGGTGGTATACCCAAGTGGATAGATTGGGGCTTGAGTCCACAATCACTTCACCAGAAGGACAATCGGGATCCCACTGAGCTAAAGCTCCCTTTCGCGTTATGGGGCTATCGCATGTCGAGCTACATTTGCTGTTTCACATTTTATTTATTTAATTTGTAGTTAGCGCTTGCAATAATGGTGTAGTATTTTCCAGCTTGTGTTCTATATTAAATATTTCTAACATTAAAAGTGGAGGGTTCGGTGTTAAGGAAAACTACTTGTCAAACGCAGGTTCATTTCTTTGGCACAAAAGCAGCAAATGCTGGAAAAACTCAGCAGGTCTGACAGCATCTGTGGAGAGAAAGACGGAGTTAACATTTCGAGTCCCTATGACTCTTCTTCAGAGCCCTTATCAATTCAAATTTTTGACATTGATTCTTTACAGCTCCGAACAAGAGTCATACCGACTCGAAACATTAACTCTTGTCTTTCCACAGATGCTGTTCGACCTACTGAGTTTTTCCAGCGTTTTCTGTTCTTATTTCAGATTTCCAACATCCGCAGTATTTTGCCTTCATTTCTTTGGCTCCGAAATTCAAACCCAACAAAGGCTCGGTCAATAATATTGAAAAAAAAACACTTTAATAAAAACACGGTTATTAAACTGAACTCCCGGTGCTTTTAATATATTTAGCTTTTAAACATAAAATTCATATGAAAGAATAAATCATTACAGTTAAAACCGAAGTAATTGTAATCTTTGTATTGTGGCGTAGTTATTTGTCATGTTGTTGGGAAATTGCGGGTCGTGGGAAAGTGACGGGAAATACCTAGCCCTAACGCGGTACTGCTTGAGCGGTCCGCTATTGGCACAACTTTGTCTCAACAATTTGAGCGACATCTGAGAGTCAGCGAAATTTAAGCTGCTTGAAGCAACTTCTCAATAAAATAAGGCTCTGCTCACACCCCCCGGGATTTCCTTGACCTCCTCATTTGCCTTTAACTGGAAGGGCGATTCTGTAAACACTTGCTGCTGTGTTGAATTATCCGGAGCCCGGGCACTGTGATGCTTTGCATCACCTCCTTCTATTGACCTCGCCCTTTTGCACTGCGGTCCTTCTGAACTTGTGTGTCTTCGGTTGTTATTACAGCCCGAACCTTCCCCAAATGGAACCTCTCTGAAATAAATAAAGCTTTAAACAATTCATGCATTAAGTACAAAACTCCAAATCAGGTACCTTTTCTACTGAAACACTTGTCTTTGCTGTGTCTGTTAATACCACTGCGTGTGTATTTGCCTGCACTTGTGTGAATTGCATAAACAGTTCAAAATATTCTTCACCTTAAATGTCCTTCATTACACTTCAAAAGCATTTAATTAGTGGTAAAACGCTTACGGACACCGTGGGGTGGTTAAAAGATGTTATGTAAATGCAAGTAGAGCCCGGTCACTGAGTAGTGAAATCAGGAAGTCCCTTTTCAATTAAAGGGTAGTACAAAAAAAATGGAATTCTTTGCCCCAAGATGTTGTGAGTGCTGGGTCAATTGAAGCTTTCAAAACTGGGACCAAAAGTCGGTTTTTAGACAAGGGTATCAACTGAGTTCTGATGAAAGGTCATCGATATAAAACTTCCGTGTCTCTCCATAGGTGCTGCTTGACCTGCTGAGTATTTCCAGCGCTTTTTTTTTGTTTGTTTTTACTTCAGATTTCCAGCATCCGCAATATTTTGCTGTCATATCAAGGGAGTAAATGGGGTTGGGAATCATCCAACTGAATGGCCCAAACGCCTGGAGGGGCTGAATGGCCTACTCCTGTCCCTAATGGGCCTATTTATGAGCCTAATTCCCAGTTATAATCTCAGCTTTCTAAAAGATGGGATCAAATGATTATAGTCTTGATGGTGCAGTAGAACAAGCCAGCACAGCAAATAATTTGGATAAAAGCAAAATACTGCAGATGCTGGAAATCTGAAACAAAAACAAAATTTGCTGGAAAAACTCAGCAGATCTGACTGCATCTGTGTAGAGGAAGACAGAGTTAACGTTTCGAGTCCGTACGACTCTTCATCAGTAATTTGGATAGTAGGTTTATTCAGATTTAAAAGCGAGCGGTTTTTAATTGGTTGAAAGGAGTGTTTGCTTTTTTCTGGACGGTGTAAGGGATGACGGTGTTTAAGCTATCCTGGGTTTTGTGATGCAAATCTTTTCAGAAAACAGGGAAATTTTGCTGAAATGCATCAAAACAAACTATTGCAAACCCGCGGGAAATTAAAAAAAAAGGATTCTAACATGCCAGTGTAAAATGGGAACGCGAACTGCCTTGTTTCTGTAGTCAGACACCGCTCTCTGGCGGTACTTCGAGGTATTGCTTTGATTATATTTCCATTCCTGTTCAGCGGCTCAGACTGGAAGCTGTAATCCAGCCCCCAGCCCGTGTTTCCATTGCTTGACGCCAACGCAGCAGAGGCAGTCCACGATTGGATCTCAGAACTGTCACTCAGAAGTTAGGTATTTACATATTTAATAAGAAGCAATATGAAGGTTCCAGTCGAAATATTGAAATCCAGGTAAGGCCTTTTTAAAGAAACTAACGGATCTACACTAAGAAAAAAGCAAAATACTGCGGTTGCTGGAAATCTGAAATAAAAACAGAAAATGCTGGGAAAACTCAGTAGGTCTGACAACATCAATGGAAAGGGAAACGGAGTTAACGTTTCGAGTCCGTATGATTCTTCTTCAAAGAAACTGGACATTTTTCCAGCCTTGCACCACATCCCTTTTGCCATTTAATCACTCCTTTCCCCCACCCCGCAACTCTGTCACAGGGCCTTCCGCACTGTTCTCTCCTCCCCACTGCCCCATTCACCTCTGGACTTACCTAAAGCAATTATTCCTGACCTGACCTGCTGAGTATTTGCAGCATTTTGGGGTTTTCGTGTGTATTAAATTCGATAAACTGTAGATCCGTTAGAAATAATTTTTAAAAAGAAAATGCTGGAAAAACTCAGCAGGTCAGGTCAGAAATAGCCACTTTAGATAAGTCCAGAGGTGAATGGGGCAGAGGAGAGGAGAGAACAATAGGGAAGGCCCTGTGACAGAGTTGCGGGGAGGTGGGGAGTAGGGGCGATGAAACGGCGAAAAGGAAGTGGTTCAGGGCAAGTGAGCCAAGGAGAGAAAAAAAAAAATCAAAGGATGTCTAGAGGAGCAGTAAACGGTAACAACCGAAATATTGCCAGCACCTCATGTCTGAAAAAATGGATAAGGTCTGAAGTTATTGGAATTTATGTTGAAGGTTGTACAGTTGTAATCGAAAGGGGCTGTTCCTCAAGCTTCCGTTGGCCTGCATTAGGACACTATAGTACAATATTCCAAGGACAGAGAAGTGAAAGTGGGCTTGAATGGAGGATCAAAATGCATCTTCAAACTCAAGGTCATACTGGAGGACCGAACTGGAGGTATTCAGAAAAGCGAACATCCAATCTGCATTTAGCCTCTTGGTGTCGAGGCGGCCGCAACATGAGCAGTGTATACAGTACAATGTAATACAGTGTACTGTACACTATACAGCACAATACAATATAGTGCACTATATAGTATGCAGTATAATACATTATGGTATGCTGTACAGTACAATACAACAGTATACTGTAAAAATATAAAGTACAATACAATACAGTATGATGCACAGTACAATACTACAATACAGTGTACTGTACAATAGACAGTACAATACAATACAGTAAGCATGATGTACAGTACAATACAACACTATACTGTACAGTATACAGTATAATACAATACAGCATATTGTACAATACAATGCAGTATACTGTGCAGTCTGCAGTACAATACAATATACTGCACAGTATACAATACAATACAACACAGTATACTGAATTGAAAGAAGCAGATGTAATTTGCTGTTTTACTTAAAAGGAGTGTTTGGGGCCCTAAACAGTGAGGAGAGGGAATGAAAGGGCAGTTGTTGCATCTCCTCCTCTTGCAAGGGAAGGTGCCATGGGAGGGGGCTGGGGGGCTGTTGGAATGGTGGAAGTGTAGGCCAGGGTATTGTGGAGGAACCAGCCTATTATGGATGCTAAAGGGCAGGGGAAGATGTGTTTGATGGTGCCATCTTGCTGGAGATGGTAGAAATAGCAGAGGATGATCTGTGAATGTCAGGGCAGGTAGGGTGGAAAGTAAGGAGAATGGATAATCTTATTGTAATTCTAGGAGAGAGGGAAAGGGGTGAATGACATGAATTTAAATATATATATATCCTGGGTGTTGCTGGCCAGACCTATCCCTAATTGCCCTTGAGAAGGTGGTGGTGAGCGGCCATCTTGAACTGCTGTAGTCCCTGTGGTGTAGGTATATCCACAATGCTGTTAGGTAGGGGCTTCCATGATTTTGACCTAGTGACAGGGAAGGAATGCAACATAGTTCTAAGTCAGGATGGAGAGAAGCTTGCAGGTGTTGTCATGTTTATGCTGCCCTTGTCTCCTCTGCATTGGGGAAATCAAATGTAGAGTGAGTAACCATTTTGCTTAACATCACCATTCAGACCTTAAGCATGACTGTTCGTTTCTAGTTGCTTGTCATTTTAATTCTCCATCCCATTTCCACTCTGATCCCTCTGTCAGGGCCTCCTACACCAATCCAATGAAGCTCAATGGAAACTCAAGGAGCAGCACCCCATCATTTGATTAGGCTCTTACGACCTTCTGAACTCAGCATTGATTTCAGATCATAACTACGGCTCCCATTTTATTCGGATAGCAAGTGCTAGTAATAATTCTGCCATTGGAATTTGCACCTTTTCTGGGCCCAACTTTTTTTTCTTTTCTAGCCCTACCTTGATTTGCATCATTATCATTTCATTATTTAATCACTCCTGTTTTTGGCCCTATCACTGACATCGTTTGTTCTTTCCTTCCCTCTCACTCTTTTCCCCAGCATTGTACTTGCTCAAAAGCTGTTAGTCTTTCACTTTCAGTTCTGGTAAAATGTTACATTTGTTTCTCTTTATCATGCATAACCTGCTGAGCATTTTCATTATTTTCAGCTATTATTTCAGATTTCCAGCGTCTGCAATATTTTAAAAGGAAGACTTGTATTTCGATTGTGCCTTTCTCAAACTCAGGAAGTCCCAAACCTTTTGTTTTGTTTCAGTGCAATACACTGACAAATCACTGTATTTGCAGGGTCATGTTAAATAACCCTTGGCTGCCCTTTCATTACATTTGCAGCATCAGTGGAACTCAACAGCGAGGCCTGACCTGACAACAGGCCAAAGGAGAAGTCCCCACTTTCTTCCACAGTTAGCTTTATGTTGTGCAAATTTAGTTTTGATGTCAAACTGGAAACATTGTGCACCAATACTAAACTTGCAGCTTAAATGACCCTCACTTGATGTCTGATTTAGGGTTCAGAGTGGGAGTGCAGCATGCTATGTGTAAATACTTCATAATTCGGAAATGGGTGTAGAATTTTGTTACATGTGAAATTTTTTTCTTCCATTATGCTGCTGGCCTTGGTAAATAACCTTTCCTACAATCATTTATGTAACAATGAACTCTCATAATGCAGCAAACCAGAAGTGGGAAATATTAATTAATGCAGTCTATGTTTTTTTAAAAAAATCTTTATCCTTGAAGTTGCATTTTATTATACATTGGATTCTGGTACTTAGGTTATCTTTCCTTAAGTTCACAGAATGTGGACATTGCTGGGTTTTCTGTTTTTATTGGTCCAACACTTTCATAAATTGAGTATGTTAAAATATTATCAAGCATGATAATATGCATGAATATCAAACAGACAATGTCAGTTTTTATTTGTGGTCTTATTTAAAAAGGAATATTATTCCCTGATGAAACTGAAAAGGGATATTTTATGAGCAGATTATTGTCATGGCTCAGAGGCAACATATATTACAATACTGACTCACATTGCGATGATATGATTTTCACTTGTTCACACTACTGACTGCCTGTGCTCACAAGAAGGCATTAAGAGGGAGTTAAGCATTTCATCTTAGGCAGAGAGAGAGAGAGAGAGAGAGAGAGAGAGAATTGAAGGTGATTACACTTTAGCTGCTCCTACACACCTTTTTGTGGCTCGATATTAAACCAATATTGACCGAAGCCTGGGAGCATACAGGCCACTTCTTTGGGATGGTGTTTGGTATAAAGAGACCCAGAGAACAAAAAATGGAAATTTCATAATTTAACTTGGCCTTCACAAGAATAAACTGTTACACAGGAGTCTGTGGTCCTTAATGCTCTTATGTTACTATCTACCGGCTTGAAAGGTGCATAAATACAACACAGTTCTACCAAATTTCTCAGTAATCAAATAAAAAAATAGAAGTGGTATATTCCAGTTGGGTCCTTTTGCAAAGTGTACATTAGTCAGCAGAATTGTAGCTTTGTATATTTCAAAGTGTTGTTGCTTGTGTTTTCCTTCATTGAAATTGCCCAAGGTGACTTAGAGGATCAATAATTCAGAGGAAGGGAGGCAGAGAGGTGTTCATACTGCATTCACTCACAGGCGTCTGATGTGAAATGGATTATGGCCTAAAATATAGCATTACTTCAAGCAACATTCAGTTAATGTCACGCAGTATAACATGTCTTATGTTATAGGCAGACAATTTTTGTTCCCTTTTCCTAAAAAAAAAACCTTATTCTGTTTGTGCTCTCAATGTTTGTTACCAGACTGGTAAAAAAAAGTTTAAAAAAAAAACGATCGGATTGTCAAACAGGCATATTTCTAAAAGCCTTCCCGAAGGAGTCAATGTGTATCTTTAGATGGCAGGAGGCGGAGCAGGGTAGGGGGACGTTGGTGGCCGCTGTTAGCTAGTGTTTGCAAGTGAGTGCAAGTGTGTACAGCGTACAGAGAGTGTACACAGTGAGTGTGCAGTGTGATTGAAGTTGTGAGAAATACAGGATGAGCCGGGGATTGGATAATTGTGAGTGGGAACAACAGTGTGATTATGTGTAAGATTGAATGAGTGAGTGGTTGTATAAATATGAATGTGTACAACAGGGTGATTGTGTGAGAGATTGTGTGTAATTACTGTATCTGGGCGTCTGCATGTGTGCGTATGTGACTATATGATTTTCGGCTGAGCGCAAACAATTGGATATTTAATTTATTTAAGACTATGTATATTGGAGCTGCGGCTTTGCTATCTGATTAATGTATTATATATTTATATGTATAGTTACACGAGAGCCCTTCTCCACGTGGTTCTGTTATATTGAATTTGGCACGGCTTTTCCTGACTGAAATATAAATTACGTTGTGTGCAATTAACTGAATAACAGTCTATATAAGTCAGTGGAAGAAAGTTCCATGACGTCAAGTTATATTAGCACACGACAATTTAAGTGACCAGCAGACATTTTTCAAAACGACTGACAGCGTAAAAATATATGTTTTAGGGTAATTTAAAATAAGATTCTGATATTGAAAAAAACAGCTCAGTAGAGTAACCTTGCTTGCTGCAGTTCTAACTCATTCACTTACAATATTATACGCAAATCTGGTAAGCAAATAAATATTAGATTTACATGTGTTTGTTCGTTATTATCGGTGCTTTTAACATTCAAACACTGAGCAGCAAAATTCGAAATGCTAGCGATCAGGAAAATAACGAAGGGGCTATCAAGTTACGGAATGTAAGGATACATAAAGAATGTGGAGTGTAATAGTTCGGGGGAAAGTCGAGACACTGAAAAGTTATGTTTCCCTGGATCAACTAACCAAAAGGGTTCGCGCGTCCAAGGCATTTTGTTCAATATTATTATTACGTAGAAAACTTAAAACATAATTTAGAAAAATAACAAAAAAAGGCAACTTGAAGTTTAAAATGAAGGCGACGGCGCATTTACCTCCTTAAAACAAAATGTTAAGACCCTGAAAGCAGTAGATTATTTCTGGATCCCACCCCACCACCAACCCGCTAGATGTCTAAATCTGAACCGTTGTAAATCTGTGTTCAAAGTGCCACTTTCAAGTCTGGCGTTTCCAAGCGCCTCTTCTCCATGCAGGACAATAATAACCATATTAGGGGACAAAAGTAAGTTCGACCAGCAGCAGAAATGGGTCTAATCGCCCTCGAACCCGGCCTGAGGAACTATTCCCGAAGCTGCTTTCCACCTCCAATCGCTTTTGTCTCAGTTCTGAACCGTTATCGTCATTACAAATATCACCTACATCTCCAGGTAATAAATGAGTGAATGTTGGACGCCTGGAATGAGAAAGTGCCGCGCGAACAAACAGCAGCTCTGTGGGAATCTGTAATAGTTAAATTCTCTTCAATTGTTCAGTACACGGCTAAATCCTCTTCAAGACGAGCTTGTCTGCATTTAACGTCACAGCAAGCTGTAGCGACATGATCTTGGGAAATGGGGAAAATAACTCGCCTTACAATCGAGGAAATGTGATTGTCAGGGTGGAAATGGAGTGAATGTTGGAAGTTCAGTACTTTGATCAATGTCTTTTTTTTCCCACGAAGATGCATTTTGTTGCTAATTCGATTCTGGGACTTAGATAAAGTAGTACTGGAACTTTAAAGGAGACAGTTTATGTTCTGGACAAGGAGTGCAACTCTTTCTCAGCGCGCTGAGGATTTCCTTACCTCTGGGGGGAGGGTCCATTCCTCAGCTGAGCCAATGAATGAAGTGCCCTGCCTGTTGCTCCATCACTGCAACATTCAACAGGAGTTGCTCAAGTAGCAAATGACCCAGGTAAACAGAGAGCGGCGATAAAAGCATCGCACCAACATTACCGTCTACCTCGCCGGAAAACGTCGGATTCCCCTCCTTTCAGCTTTCCACCTCAGGGTCCTGGGAGCCAGAATTGTTTGCACGCGGAAAGGTACAGTTACATTTAACAGCACGTTTAGAATTGCTGTGTAACGCAGGGCGGGAACCCATTTATAAAATATCCCCATTCCTTGCAACTTGCGAGGGCTGTTCATAAGTGAATGTTCAAACACTTTCCCAATGCAGCGTTCATATTTGGCCTGGAGTTACTCAGTAACTCAGTTACGCGGCTTCCAGATCGATGTCGGCGATTTATACATTGATCAATGGTTGAATCTTCATCAGAGAGACAGACAGATAGGAATCTAGAACCGCAATGTTCCAACTGAAGTTGTTGTCACTGTCATCTCAAACTGAGAATAGGTGAAATGGAAAAAAAAAAGACCTTTCTTTAGAATGTAATGGTTTACTGAATGTTTTTCATTGTGAGGTTTTACTTGGAGCAATGGTTTACTGAACAAGTACACATGTCTGTGCCGGTTTAATTATTTTAAAATGTATGGCAAGAGCATGCAAAGTGTTTTGTATCCGTCGCAATTTTACACAGATCTTTAGACACGCGTGTTATAAAGTTGGACGATTAAGGACGATCCAGGTACTAATTCGGTAGAATTATTCCAGACACTCGTTTCGCGCGACACTGGAGAACCATGAATCCGCTCCTGACAACGTTCCCCGCTGTGGAGAAGGGCATGAGAAAACCAAAGTGCGCCCGCTGCAGGAACCACGGGATGATCGCTTGGCTGAAGGGCCACAAGCGGCTGTGTACCTACAGAGACTGCACTTGTGCAAAGTGCATCTTGATCTCGGAGAGACAGCGGGTGATGGCGGCTCAGGTCGCCCTGAAGAGGCAGCAGGCAGCAGAAGATACCATCGCCCTGGGACTCCGGGACAGCTCCCTGGGCTACCTTCCCCCAGGACCAGTATTCCCTGTTGGGATAGCTAAAACCTGCAGGGCAGAGCGGGTTTCGAACCGTGATCGTAAGAAAGATCTGCCAGGTACGAAAAATTAATGGTGAACTTAAAAAAGGATTTCAAACGTGTTTACATTTGTTTCTTGCTTTCTTGGCAATAAAAAAAGAATAGATTTTTTAAAACAAAGCTTAAATATGTATGTGGTAAATATCAGTACAACAATATGTGGACTCAACCAGCTATCAAATTAATCTGCCTAATGTATTTTACTTTGAGTTCCGTGAAAGCACTGCCCATAATACTACTATTTAAACGTTTGAAAAGCAATAATGAATGTGTTAATAAGCCAAAGTTTACAAAGCTAGTGAAAACAAAGCGAACAAATTTCAGAGCGGTTCTTCAGCTCATTTTCATTCTTCATCATACACATTGTTTTGCATTTTTATTTTACATATTTTGACTCATTTCGTTCTCATTACTTTCGACTGAAAACACGTTCTTGACGTGAACATTTTTTCCCCCAAATTAAATTTGAGCGCAAAGTATTCTGCTCAGTTAGTGCCTTTACGATATACCCCCAGCCTCAAGAACTTGTTATTAATTATATATATCTTTCACTCAGAGCAAGGCAGGGCGACAGCCTTTAAAAACGAATCCAGCGCACTTGAAGCGGATGCTTTGGAAAGTCCTGTCACTTCTCCTGAGAGTTTGAGCTGGGCGGAAGCTACGGGCCGCTTCCCCTTCACCGCGTGGTTTGCCACTCAAAGCCGCAGGACCCAGCCGCGGGCAGGCAGGATGAGCCACATCGAGATACTTCAGCGACTCTTTCCCTCTGAGAAGCGATCCGTGCTGGGGCTGGTGCTTCAAGGGTGCAACGGAGACGTGGTGAAGACGATCGAATTCTTTTTGTCAGCGGGCGAGGCCGTGATGAATGTCCACCTTGTATCCGGTATGAGTCAGCTGGGCAATCCAGGGAATCAGAGGGATCCTCAGCAGGTTAGGAAGGTCTCCATAGGAGGCATCAATTCAGCCTTCACTCCTCTGCCAGGCCCGCTAACTACTGACACCGTCTTGCGCTACAGAAGGTCAGGTTTAGCCGCATCCTCAGATTCCAGAAGTTCGCTCTTACCTTCTTACACATTCCCTGGAGCCAGGTATTCACCAATGGGACTTCTATTGCCTTATAGCACCATTCCTACTTGTTATTCCAGCACCTCCGGCGGATCCTGTCTGGAAACACTGTAACTGAAAGCCATGTGTGTAACTCCTATAAGAGGTTTATATATGTTAACAGTAACAATGTGGCGGGATAAATCATACACAACATGATGCGCTGGCGTTTAATAAAGTCAACCTGCAGAGGGTTTCCTTTATAAAAACCGAAAACTAACCCCCGCACCCCCCCCCCCCACCCCCCACTCCGTGAATGCTTTTGGATAAAGCAATATCGAAGGCAGATCGGAATACAAGAACAGGAAGAAATGTTTAAACCAGAAGGAAAATCATCCAAGTGGGCTCCCCAAGAGCAGCAACAACTTACATTCTTAAACTATCTTGAATGAAAAAGACCCCAAAACGCCAGTCAGAGGACTATCACTTTACATATGAAAACAATGTATGAACTGCCTCGTTACCGCTCAATATATTTCTGATCTACCAATAGCAAAGTTCCAAACTTAGAGGTAACTTTCCCTTCGTTCCCTTTTTGTATATTCATATCTGCCCTCAGCATCTAAGTAATATCCCAGCAACTTTCTCCATTCACTGAACTATAAATAATGACCCTCTCAGTAAAAAAAGCTTTCTACAATAGATCTTCTTAAAGATATCAAACAATGTTTTATTCGTTAAAGCGATAACGTCATTCTGCCTGTGCACTACTAGTTTTAACAGAGGTATTGTTTTGGGGCAGTTGTTGACTAAATAGTACATTACATTTACTGAAGCTTATACAGATGTTTTTAAAGTAGTGAGAATGTGACATGAAATTAGTACAATTGAAATATATAATCTCATTAATGGACTCAGCTCAGCAAAACTCAGGTGATTTATCACTTGAACTGTGAGGTAAGATCATCAGCTTTCTCTTCTTTGCTTAATCTTCCCTTAACCTTCCTCTCATGAATGCAGTAACTCAAAGAAGAGCATCACTATACAGCTCACTGGCTCCTTCTTCAAGCGAGCATGTGTGACCTTAGAAAATTAATGTCAGCTCACCTTTCCCCAATAAGTCATCATAATCAAACTAGTCCTTTTAGTGTCCAAAATTAATACACAGACTTTCCATCACATGTGACAGCATAGGGATCAATAAAGGAAACACTGCAAGTACTTTTTCTGTAGTCCAGGGGTGACAGAACAAATTGCAGCATCTCCGCCATCTCACCCTAATTAAGAATGGCTATGTACACAGGCCACAGGTAAAACATGTTATTCATGTGTTTGGCACCATGCAGCACACTGTGGAAAACAAGATTCCTGCTTTCAATTTGCTCATTTCCTCTTCTTTCTGCTAAAGGTGCTGCTTTCTGTTGTCCTGAGTCCACATTCACCATTGACCTTCCTTAACTTGCCCAATTGACTTCTTCATTTGGAAACTGGATTAGCGAAATAGTGAGAATGTGATTGTACAAGGACCTAACAGCAGAATCCAATTCTAACCACACCTGATACCCAGATTTAAGCACATTTGGGGTCAGATTTCACTGAGTTCCGAGTCTAGCCAATTTTCCTCTCACTTCATAGGAAAGTATGAATCAAATGTCAGTATTGCTAGCTTTAGAGATGACTTTCATTGCAATCACTGGCATCATTTCAGCAAAAACAACTAGTGTTTACATAGTGCCCATAACATAGTGAAACTTCCCAAGGCACTGACACCAAGCCACATAAAGATATATTAAGACAGGTGACTAAAAGCTTGGTAAAGGAGATAGGTTTTAAGGGGTGTCTTAAAGAAGGCAAGAGAGAGGTGGAGAGATTTAGCGAGGGAATTCAAAGTCTACTTATAGGAGCATTAATTTGAATTCCAAATATTAGTTTTAATCAATTATTATTGTGTTGTATTTTCCCACCACAAATATATTAGACAACATTAATGATGACATATTTGTGAACAAATAAATTGTAATTCCTTTGCTACAACACTTTTAGTATTGAATCTTATTCATTTGTTCAAATGAAGATTATGGACTTATTTTCTTTTTGTCTCACTTATTGGCTCAGGATTTGACACATTAAAGGCCAGTAACTCTATTTAAATTGTATAGGATATCTTCTAAATGAAATGGAGGGATGCAAACCTCATTCTGGTAAGTAAGTTAGAGCCAGTAGCTATAAAGGGGTGTGCTTGCATTTTTGTGAATTCAGTATTAATGTGCATGATCTTATTATGCAGCAGCCAGTTTGCACACAACAATATCCCACAAACAGTAATGAGGTAAATACCAGATAATTGGTTTAACTGACGTTAGTTGAAGGAGAAATGTTGACCATAACCTAGAATACTTCTGTTGCTCTTTTCCAGATAGTGCCATAGGACCTTTAAGGACCCTGAGTGGGAATGTGAAGCCTCAAAAGAAAGCACCTTCAACAGTATAGCACTCCCTTACTGCTGCATTTAATGTCAGGCTAGGATATGTTCTCAAATCTTTTGAGTGGGACTTGAGCTCACAGCTTTCTGTCTTAGGCTTCCACCTTGGATCCTTAAAAAGTCACAAACCAGTGCTGTCAGAAATGCATGTTCCCTAATGCATGTTATCCCTCTTATTCTTGTCAGATTACCAATGAGCCAAATTTCAAATTCAACCCCTTGTTGTTCCAAATGTCAAGTTTGTATCCTGCAGTACTCCCAAACACTGGGTTTCCCTTGGGGAATTAAAGAACTGCCAAATGCTACCAACTTTGGACATCCTCCTGCAATAAGATCAAATTCTGGAACTCTCACCTCAATTCTTCCAAACCCTGGACTACTCCACAGTGCTAACAAATTCCAGTGCCACCTCCTATGCTGTCAAAGTGCACAGAATCCCAAATGCAATTAAATTGCATTTACCTTCTGTTGCACTCCTAGCTAGCAGAAGATCAAAATAACTCCGTCTGTTTTGTAACTGACTCTCATTGTAATTTTGTTAGGAGCATGCTAAACAGCCACCAGCTCTGCCAGGACCCAGGTATATCAAGTTTTGGCATTAGCTTACAGTTTTTATGGTAACCAGTAAAGGTTGGACTTCTTTCATCACCTTAGGAGGGCATCTGCATCAGAACAAGTGAAATTTCAGTTTGGAAACTAACTATGCTGGGAGTTCCTATATTCCTAACCTCATAGGGACTCAATACACGATTGGGGCTATTACATTGAACTGAAGTCTACTTCCTGCAGGGCACAAGCATCGGCAAGTCCAGGTATTTTGAGGTTTTCAAAATATATATTTAAGTGTGCCCTCTTACAAATGTGGTGGTTAGGTGTTTTGCAAAGCCTTTTTTCTGGAGACCATAGGGATTGGTGAGGGGAATTGTGGGGTTGGGTGCAAAATGCAGAAGCCCTCTGGAATGTTAAATCTGTGCCGGAATTTGCAATCTGTCAGAGATGCACCCACAATGTGCAAGTATCAGTCAGTGTGCTGGCCCCCTAAAAATAGAGTGCCCGCTAACCACATTCAAAATCTGGCTGTGTCAGTGATGAAAGGTATTAGAAGGCATGATCCCAGCATAAGTGCTGGTATCAAGGTCCATCGAAATTCACCTCCGATGGGTGGAACTTGTATAGCTGTGTACATTTCAGCTTTCTCTTTAAAAAATGAGGGGAAAATGCAAATGCTAGATGTTAGATGAATACATGTAAAGTTACTCACACCTTTCACATAATAATGGACGGTGTTGTGGAAGTCAATCCGGAAACACAAAGGAAAATCCCCAAATACCATTGAATAAAAATGGATTGTGACGTTGCCAGGCTCTGTAAATCAAGTGGCCCTTATAATACTCTTCCCATTTTAGAAACACCCTCATGCTTATTCAGCGGGTGATCAATGCAGAAATATAAAGGAATAAATAGGTCGATGCTGTATTCCCAGATTTATATGAGAACCAATTTGTGTTTATATTCCCCAGCTTTTTAAACCTCTGAGTGCCTTTGTGCGACAGTAGTGGTTTTTGATGAGCGAAAAGGGGAGGTGATAGCGTAGTAGTATTGTCGCTGGCCTCGTAATCCAGAGATTTGGGCTCAAATCCTAACTTGGCAGATGATTTCAGTAAAAAAAACTGGAATTAAAAGCCTAATGATGACCATGGAACCATTGTTGTAAAAACCCATCTGGTTCACCCATGTCCAAAAGGAAATCTACCGTTCTCTTACCTGGTCTACATATGATTTCAGACCGACAGCAATGTGGTTGCCTATTAAATGTCCCCTGGACTAGGGATGGGTAATATTGGCCTGGCCAGCGACATCCACGTCCAATGATTAAAATAAATCAGTCATTATAAACAGTGGCACCAACTGATGGCGAGTCTCAGCAATGTTTCTTTTATTTTCTATTTTTAATTACATGCTTAAGAGTGAGATATTTCTTTATGTAGGCACACCTGGCAATAAATCCGATCTCTTGGTCATTTAGTGGTTGCAAATTGCTACCATGCGGTTACCATCCTATTTAACGTTGTTTTCAATGATATGAGCCAAGCTGTTAAGTGATTGCAATACAGTCAGACCCGACACCTTGAAACCGATTTAGTGCCAAAAAATGGACAATTTTTTCTGTTACTACAGAAATTCTAATCCAGTCATAGCATCTTTTGGCAAGCTACTCACGGGATAGTCACTCGATTCCTAGCGAATTCTCGCAAATGGAATAAAATGTGCCCTGCCAGTTTACTTCGACTGAAAGAAGTGGCCTTTCCCTTAATGGGTAACAAATATCTGGCAAAACTGTTCTCTACTTATTAGTGTGATCTTTGTCTCCTATTTGAGTGTACTAGTAAAATATTTTTCACTTTAGGTAACGGTCTTCCCGAATTAACAACGTGGCGGATGTTCGACCGAAATGAGTTATGAACTTATTCTGTTTGTACAGAGATACTTGAAAGTATTTTAACTCCTATGCAATATTTGCTGTTTATAACCGTTTGTAGTACTAATCTTGTATGAATGTAGATCCTTGCTGAGTGCGGTACAGGCGAGTGCAGTTTTATTCTTTCACATATAAGAGCCGGCGAAAATCTACAAATTGGCAGGCATGAGATTTCAAACCAGTCTGACCCTTCAGCGTCCATTCGGAATCTCCAGAAGCGGTTGCACTCATGTGCTATTTAGTTCTATGAACAGTGGCCTGTTTTCCCATTTCCCGTATATTAAAAAAAACACCAGACATATTGTGAAGTTAATGTTGTACGTTAGTTACAGAATTAAATGGAGCCTGGAAAAGGAAAAAAACGATATTTTATCTGCCATTAGTTTCAGTTTGTGGCGATATTAAGTTAACGAATAAGTATTTTACAAATTCAGTCTAAACGGTTTCTATCATTTAAAAAAAACAGAAAATGCTCTGTGTTTCAGATTTCCGCCGCAATTCAGCGCTTTCTGTATCTCACTATAGCTCAGCAAAACAATGGTGATATTGCATGATCCTTAGCCCAATAACAGGCAGAAAACAAATCTGGAATTGCTTGATAAGTTCTAGGGGTGCAAATACCGGATTGCCATCCCACCACGAAGGACAGCGCCTACATCTTGAGAATATCGCCACCAGGATTAATCGAAATTCATTTTCTGACCCCGAAGCCCAATTTGAATTGGGTTTTTGCTGGCGCACGAATCAGTCCTCCTCAAACCCAGCATCCGCCACTCTGTCCAACAGATACATACATGCAGCCTGCTGGAACTGTAGCCGGGAGCCTCTTTATCCTGGGCTCTCGAAGAAGAAAAACACATATTCTGACGTTAAAATTGCAATCTGGTGGTCTTAACGGTGACCAGTCCGCCGATTGCAACCAATAGTCTCATACTAGAGAGGAATTTAAAATAAAAAGTTACTCCATTTAGAAAATCACATTTCTGAAGCTCGACAATATAGACAGATTTGCTTCCCCTCCCAGTTCCTGGATTCTGACGTTGCACCAGCAGTTTTCGGTTGGGCTCCGTTCCTGTTGTCGGTTTTCGTTTGTGGCAATTAATACTGTTTTATCTCCCGCTCCTGCGATTTATATGGAACGGTTGCTCGAAATCAGCCACTATTCCCTCTGAAGTTAACAGATTTGTTTATATATTTTTTGCCAATCGGCTTGAGTTTATATTATGAATAAAGAGCAGCACTAACTCTTTTAAATCTGAATGGGGTAACACCATCTTTCAAGTAGAATTAATATTTAATCAAACCGTCCTTGGCAGAAATTCTACTGCATTTTTGTCTCTTGATCAGTGGAACTTGGCGATCTTCTGATTAAAAGGCTCAGTTTAAACAATAGAGATAATAAAGGTTGATCAGGTAATATACATATCGTTTATAAATGAAACAGTTTGAGAGACTCAGCAAGGTCAGGCAGTATTGGTGAAGAAAGGTCGATGACCTTTTATTAGAACCATTGGGATATGCATCGGACAACATGAACGAATTCTCAAGAAACTTCCCTATTGGCAGTGTAAATCTGGCGAATTCTGTCTGCCTCCAAACTGACCCAAATATGAAGTCTTCAGCTTCCAACTCATTCCCAAACGCCCCAAAAATATCTCGCGGTCTGCGGCATGGGTGTTTGACGAAAAGCTGGAGATTGGCATTGCCAGTTTGCTACACAAGGCGGCCTCGGCTTTTGATATCTTTCCAAACCCCCTCGGTCCGAGAATTCGACGTGTGGACCCCGGGGGCCTGGAGTTGTACGTCAGCCTGAGGGAATTCTTAACACTTTTTTATTGACCCATAGAATTTGTCGAGCAAATTTAAAGTTAGGAGTGAAGTTGCCGTCAAGAAGAGCAGTTTATCGTGAACAGCATTTTGAGGCCGCTTAGCGGACCGGCTGCTTCCATCTGTTACAATAATACTCCTATTCAGAAGCTGCCGACGGACTTTTGTTTTTGCAACATGACTCTGGCAATAAAACACTTCCATCTGGAACACTAATGTTATTCTTCTCGCCATCTATCACGGGAGTGTTAGCCAGGTGAAAGAGAGAGCTGAAAGTCAAATACCTTCGGAAGGAATTGCCAAGCCGAGGAAAACTTTTACACTGAAGTTATATCGCCACTTTCGCATGGACATGAGGCAGTTTTGGCCCCCGATTGATGTGAAAGTGGCAGTGCATAACTTTTGATTGGAGCCTCGAGCTCTGCAGGAAATCTAAACACACTAAATGCATGGGTCCTGAAACACCTCCAGAGAGATTCAAGCTTATGTGGAATATAACTCGGGTGAAGGGCGCAGCATGATTTTAAAATGTTTCCAGAACTTTGGTGAGCATTATCAAGAAAAGTATTCCACAAAGTCAGCGCTCACATTCGAGCTCTTAGAAAAGAATTGAAGATATGAAATAGGAGCAGATGTAGAATATTGGGCCTTTCAAGCCTGCTCCTCCAATCATTATGATCATGATTGACTTTTGGCTTTAACTCCACTTTCCTGACTGCTCCCATATTTCTTGATTCCCTGAGAGGCAAAAATCCATCAATTTCAGCCTTAAATATACTCAATAATGGAGCATCCACAACTCTCTGAGGTACGGAATTCCAAAGATCCACAACCATTTATGAGAAGAAATTTCTCCTCATCTCAGCCCTAAAGGATTGGTCCCTTTTGGTGAGATTGTGCTCCCTTGTCCTAGATTTCTTCATGAGGGGTAACAACCTCTCAGTATCTACCTTGTCAAGCCCCTTCAGAATCTGGAATGTTTCAATAAGATTAAGTCTCATTCTTCGGAACTCCAAAGAATACAGACCCAATTTATTCAGCTTCTCATCCAGGGGCCAACTTAGCGAATAGTACTAGCTGCACTATATCCAATGCAAGTATACGCTTTCTTAAATGTGGAGACCAAAACTGCCCACTGTATTTCAGATGCAGCCTCACTAAACAATTGTAGCAAGACTTCCTTATTCTTATATTCCAATCCCCTTGCAATAAAGGCCAACTTGCCATTTGCCTTCCTAAGTGCTTACTATACTTGAATGCTAACTTTCTGTATTCCTTGTATCAATAACCTCACATTTCCCCATTTATACTCCATCTGCCACCTTGTTTCCCACTCACTTAACCTGTCTATATCTCTTTGAAGCCTCTTTGTCTCCAGCTCACAGCTTGCATTCCCACCTAGCTTTGTATCATCAGCAAACTTAGATAAATTGCTCACCATCTCTTTGTCAAAATCATTAATATAGATTGCAGATAGCTGAGGTCCTAGCACTGATCCTTGTGGCACTCCAGTAGTCACAGCCTGCCAACTTGAAAATGCTGCATTTATCTCTCCTCTTCATTTCCTGCTCATAATCAATCATTAGCTGCTCACTGACACCCAGTCTGGTTTCTGTCAGGGCCACTAAGCTCCTAACCTCATTACAGCCTTGGTTCAAACATGGACAAAAGAGCTGAACTCCCAGGGTGAGGCGAGAATGCACTTGACAGAGTGTGGCATCAAGGACCCCTAGCAAAACTGGAGTCAGATGGAATCAGGGCGAAAATTCTCCATTGGTTGGAGTCATACCTAGCACAAAGGAGGATGGTTGTGGTTGTTGGAGGTCAGTCTTCTCAGCTCCAGGACATCACTGCAGGAGTTCCTCAGGGTAGTGTCCTTGGTCCAACCACCTTCAGCTGCTTCATTAATGACCCTCCTTTCATCATAAGGTCAGAAATGGGGATGTTCACTGATGATTCTTCAATGTTCAGCACCATTCATGACTCCTCAGATACCGAAGCAGTCCATGTCCAAATGCAGCAAGACCTAGACAAGACCCTGGCTTGGGCTGACAAGTGGCAAGTAACATTCGCAACACACAAGTGTCAGGCAATGACCATCTTCAACAAGAGAGAATCTAACCATTGCCCCCTCATGTTCAATGGCATCACCATCACTGAATTCCCCCACTATCAACATCCTGGGGGTTGCCATTGACCAGACACTGAACTGGATTAGCTATATAAATACTGTGGCTACAAGAGCAAGTCAGAAGCTAGGAGTTGTGTGACGAGTAACCAATCCCCTGACTCCCCAAAGCCTGTCCACCATCTACAAGGCACAAGCCAGGGTGGAATATTCCTCACTTGCCTGGATAAGTGCAGCTCCCAGAACACTCAAGAAGCTTGACACCAGCCAGGACAAAGCAGCCCGCTTGATTGGCACAACATCCACAAACATTCACTCCCTACACCACTGATGCACAGTAGCAGCAGTTTGTACAAGATGCACTGTAGGATTTCACCAAGGCTCCTTAGACAGCATCTTCCAAACCCACGATCATTACCAGCTAGAAGGACAAGGGCAGTAGGTAGATGGGAACACGACCATTTAGGCGTTCCCCTCCAAGTCATTCACCATCCTGACTTGGAAATATATCGTCGTTTCTTCACTGTCACTGGGTCAAAATCCTGGAACTCCCTTCCTAACAGCATTGTGGGTGTCCCTACACCATATGGTATGCAGCGGTTCAAGAAGGCAGCTCACCACTCCCTTCTCAAGGGTAACTAGGGATGGGCAATAAATGCTGGCCCAGCCAGCGAAGCCTACATTCCATGAATGAATAAAAATAAATCTATCCATGTTAATATATCATGCCCAATTCCATGAGCCCTTATCTTGTGCATTAACCTTTTGAGTGGCACCTTGTCAAATGCCTTTTGAAAATCCAAATGTACTATACCTACTGGTTCCCCTTTATCTATACAGCTAGTTACACCCTAAGAAAAATATTCTAGTAAATTTGTCAAAATTTCGAAAACTATGTTGGCTTGTTCTAACCATACTATGCTTTTCTAAGTGCACTGTTAAGACTTACTTAATAATAATTTCCAACACTTTCCTAATGACTGATGTCAGGCTGACTGGCCTGTAGTTCCCTGTTTTCTCTTTCCCCACTTTCCAATCTGCTGGGACTGTTTCAGAATCTGGCGAATTTTGGAAAATTGTGCCACCACATTCATTTTCTCTGCAGCTATCTCTTCTAGAGACCTAGGGTATAGCCCATAGGAATTTGTTGGATTTTAGTCCCTCGAGTTTCTCCAGTAATTTTTCTTTGCTGATATTAATTACTTTAATTTCCTCATTCTTATTAGCCCCTAGGTTATCCTTTATTTATGGTATGTAACATGTGTCATCTATCATGAAAACAGGCACAAAATATTTATTTAATGTCTCTGCCATTTCCCCATTACCCAGGATAATTTCTCCTGTCTAGGCTTCTAAAGGACATACATTTATATTAGCTACTCTCTTCCTTTTTATATACTTGTAAAAGTTCATATAAACTGTTTTTAAATTCTAGGTTAACTCACTCTCATTCTGTTTTTTCAATTTTAATCAATTTTTTGGTGGTCCTTTGCTGGTTTCTAAACCACTCCCAATCCTCAGACTCACTATAATTCTTTGCAACATTATAAGCCTCTTCTTTTAATCCGATATGATCCTTAACCTCCTGAGTGAACCATGGATGGATCTTTCTTCCTGAGTTTTGTTTTACAATGGAAGGTTTTGTTCAACATTTTCAATTGTTTCTTTAAACGTTTCCCACTCTTTACTTACCACCATACCATTAAGTCTACTTTACCAATCAACCATAGCCAGCTCTCCTCTCATGCCTAGGTAATTGGCTTTGTTTAAGTTTACAATTGTTGTTTGTGATTGGAGTATGTTGTTTTCAAATTTGATGTTGAATTGAATTGTATTATGATCACCATTTTGCAGTGGATCTTTTACTATGATATTACTTTTTAACCCTACCTCATTGCACAACAGTAGATCTAAAATAGCTTTATCCCTAGTTGGTTCCACAATATATTGTTCCAGGAAACTGCCATGGAAGCATTTTACAAACTCATCTTCCACCTCAACTTTGCCAATTCGATTGGGCTAGCCTATATGAAGATTAATGTTCCCCATAACTATTACATTATCTTTGTTGCAAGCTCCAATAATTTCTTGTTTAATGCTGTGACCAAAAATATATTACTGTTAGGGGGCCTATAAACTACTCTCACCAACATTATCTGACCCTTGTCATTCCTAATCTCCATCCATACTGATTCTACTTACTGATTTTTTTTAAGCCAAGATCCTTTCTCACTAATGTCCTTACATTATCATTTATTATCAGGGCTACCCCTCTTCTTTTTCCATTCTGCTTGTCTTTTTGAAATATTGTATACCCTGGAATATTTATTCCCCAACCTTGCTCACCTTTAACCATATTTCTGTAAGGGCGATGAGATTGAAATCATTTATCTCTATTTGTGCTACTAGTTCATCTATCTTATTGTGGGTCCCCTGCACAATCAGATAAAGAGCCTTTGATTTTTTTTATACCATTATTCCTTGTGTGAATCTTATTCCCTGATGCATTGTTACAGTTAAACTCCCTATCCCTCCTGTCCCAATCACCTTGTCTTTACCCACATCAATATTCTTTTCTATTATCTTAACTTTTTTCTTTGGGTTTCTAAATCTCCCTTCACCTAAACTCTTCTTCTTCTGTTAATTTAAAGCCATTTTTCCCTACTCTTACCTTATTTGTTGATGTACTGTTACGTTTATATGTTTGGTCTCTTCCTGTCACAACCTGGTTATGATTACCCATATTGTTACCCTGCACTGTTGCCTTGCCCTTTCTCTTTAACTTTCCAAAACTCCCAGCCTCAACCACACCCACCCTCCTTGCACCCCACCACCCCCTGCCCCTCCCCCGCGGCACCACTACTATTTGATTTAAAGCCCTCTCTACAACCCTTATCATAAAACTCCCCAGAACACTGGTCCCAGCATGGTTTAGGTGAAGATCATCTCAATGGTACAGCTCTCTCTTTCCCCTGTACCGGTGCCAGTGCCCCATGAACCAAAACCCATTTCTCTAACACTAATCTTTGAACCATGCATGCAACTCTCTGATCTTACTTACACTAAGCCAGTTTGCTCATGGCTCAGGTGGTTATGCAGAGATTATTACCTTTGCAGCTCTGCTTTCTAACTTGGCCCCTAGCTGCTCATACTCCCCCAGCAGAGCGTCTTAATGAGTCCCGTCTGATGACTCATACCCAAGGAGTGACTTGTGTAAATACACTTGCTCAGATATCTCCCCGGCTGTGTTTTGCTGTCAGATCTATAATACATAGTGAACCGAATCTTCCGAGGAGTGAAATTCATTCTCAGATTGCTATTCTGTTCCTATTCACTTACACTGCACCGGAGCTCTGTATTTCTCGCTCAGACTCCTGAACTGGGCCACCTCAGAAATGCAGAGCATGCCTGTTCGGGGAGTCCTTCCTTCATCATGCAGGATCATCAAGGGAAGTCAAGCCACGCCCCCTTTTTATAGCACTAGCTGCTGTATTCTGGTAAGTTTAAAGCTTCCAAAGCCACTTTGAGAAATTACAGGAGAGGAGGTAAGTATGTAAGTGTGTGGGGGTAGGGTGACAGGTGGGTGAGGGGCTAGGCTGGCAGGTGAATGAGAGGGTGAGATGGCAAGTAGGGGTAGGGTGGCAGGTGCCTGTGTGACGGGGTAGGGTGGTAGGTGGTGGGTGAGGGGTTAGGATGGCAGGTAAGAAGGGGGTAAGGGGGTAGTCGTGTTGTTGGGGGTAATCAGGGTGTCGAGAGGCTGTTGGTGGGTAGTTGGATATTCAGGGAGGGTAGTCAGGGGGTCAGTGATATAGTTACCCAGGAGTTAGAACTGGATTTAATCTTTCTAACCTTTCCTGGGTAACTATTCTGGTAAGTGAATCAAAATTATCCGAAGTCTCCACCCTCAACTTAGAGTTTTGGAAGGTTCCAGATGCTGGGGAATTGTCGATCGGAAGTCCAGGCAATTCCTGCATAGTCAATGTATGGGGATTTCTGAGGGGTCCCCCAGCGCACCTTGAATGGGGTACCAGAAATCATAAGTTCTAAGTCAATGTGTCTTGCCAATTATCATTCATACTCCATGCAGTCAAAGTATAGCTTTAATGCAGTTCTCTATGATTAAGTTCTGCAATGATATCACTATTACTTTTCTGTTTTAATAAGGAATGGGTAGTGTGCCCATTGATAGATTATTCCAGTTTGAGACATTGCAGAGGACCAGTGGACATGTATTTAGAATATGCAAGAGTATGAAGAGACTGGCTGCTAGGCTCTTTCCTTTACTCAGAACAGTGAGCGTCTGGAATGCATTGCTACCTGGTGTGGTGGGTGCTAATTGCTATGCATTCAAGATGGAGCTGGACTGGGCCTTGACTAGGGTAGAGATTGCATCACATAGAAAGGAAATAATTTTACAGATAACACTTAGTCCAAGTGTTTTCCTGTTTTTAATTGTCTGAAGAGACCAGAGAGGAATTTTCCAGAGTGTTTTTTTCCTCTTATTGGTGCTGTTTCTTTTCCTCTTGCAGGAGATTCCAGGGCTGTGGCACATGGGTCAGGAATGGGGGTGGACAGGGGAATGAAGGTGGGAGTAGGATATCCAGTCAGGATTTGTTTTTTATGCTTTTATGGGGATGTGGCCATCAATGGCTAGGCCAGCATTTTGTTGCCCATCCCTAATTGCCCTGAGAAGGTGGTGGTAAGTCACCTTCTTGAACCTTTATGGTCCATGTGGTGTAGGTACACCCACAGATAGGGAGGGAGTTCCAGGATTTTGGCCCAGCAACAGTAAAGGAATGGCCTATAGGATGCTCTGGCCATCATGAATATGAAGCAGGCTAGATGGACTAATTAGTCATCTGTTGCTGAAACCCTCATTCATGCCTTAGTTACCTCAGGACTTGGCTTTTTGAACCCACTCATGGCTAGTCTCCCATATTCTATTCTCTGTAAACTAGAGGTCATCCAAATCTCTGCTGCATGTGTCTGAACTCGCACCACAAATGTTTACCTATCACCCCTGTGCATGCTGAACTATATAGACTCCTGGTCAAACAACATCTTGATTTTAAAATTTTAATCTTTATTTTCAAACCCTACGAAGGCCTTGCCTCTCCATATCTCTATAATCTCCTCCAGCCCCACAACCCTCTGAGATTTCTGTGTACATCTAATTCTGGCTCCTTGAACACCCTGATTTTAATTACTTCCCCATTGGTGGCCACGCCTTCAGCTGCCTCAGCCATCATGTTTGGAATTGCCCCCTTATACCTTTCTATTTCTCAACCTTGCTTTCCTCCTTTAAGGCACTGCTTAAAATATGCCTCTTTGACCAACATTTTGGTCATCTGACCAATAACACCACATTAACTCGGTGTCAAATTTTGTTTTATAATGCACCAGTGAAGTGCTTTGGGGTGTTTTGTTATGTTAAAGACACTATACAAACCTATGTTGTTGTTATTGATGTAGAGAATTTAACATCTCTCTCGTGCAGTCTTTCTTTCTGTCCAGATAAATACAACCGTTCTGTACACAGCAAGCTCCCACAAATAGCAACGGGATGATTGATCTTGTTTTTGCTGGTTTGAGTTTATGGGCCAACAATGGATTCAACACTAGAAGAGCTCCCTGCTATTCTTCAAATAGTGGCATTGGATTTTTCATGTCTAACTGGAATTGGTCGCAATTTAATTTCACACCAGAAGGACAGTAACTTCAACAATACATGACTTTTGAGGTGATTCTTGGGAAAAATGTGAAATTCTCTAGCACAAACATCTCTTCACTGTGATTAACATTAAAAAATCATTAAAATTAAAATAAACAAGGGAGGCGCCATTAATATTCTTATTCTCAGTCATGTTGGAGCCCAGTGTAAGATATACATGTGAGTGTAAGATATAAATCTGAAATAAAAGCAAAGAACTGAGGATGCTGGAAATCCAAAACAAAAACAAAAACAAAAATACCTGGAAAAACTCAGCAGGTCTGGCAGCATCGGTGGAAAGGAGCACAGTTGACGTTTTGAGTCCGCATGACTCTTCAACAGAACTAATTAAAAAGAGAGAAGGGGTGAAATATAAGCTGGTTTAAGGGGGCGGGGGGGGGGGGGGTTTGCACAAGAAGAGCTAGGTAGAGGGCCAGTGATAGGTGGAGATAACCAAAAGATGTCACAGACAAAAGGACAAAGAGGTGTTGAAGGTGGTGATATTATCTAAAGGAATGTGCTAATTAAAGGTAGAAAGCAGGACAAGCAAGCTACTGATAGCCCTAGTGGGGGTGGGGTGGGGTGGAGGAATCAAAAAAGGCTAAAAGGTAGAGATTAAACAATGAATGGAAATACATTTAAAAATAATGCAAATAGGTGGGAAAAGAAAAAATTATATAGATTATTGGAAAAAACAAGAAGGAGAGGGAAAATCAGAAAGGGGGTGGGGATGGAGGAGAGAGTTCATGATCTAAAGTTGTTGAACTCAGTATTCAGTCTAGAAGGCTGTAACGTGCCTAGTTGGAAGATGAGGTGCTGTTCCTCCAGTTTGCGTTGAGCTTCACTGGAACAATGCAGCAAGCCAAGGACAGACATGTGGGCATGAAAGGAGGGTGGAGTGTTGAAATGGCAAGTGACAGGGAGGTCTGGGTAATGCTTGTGGACAGACCGAAGGTGTTCCGCAAAGCGGTCATCCAGTCTGCGTTTGGTCTCTCCAATGTAGAGGAAACTGCACTGGGAGCAACGAATGCAGTAGACTAAACTGAGGGAAGTGCAAGTGATATGCTGCTTTCCTTGAAATGAATGTTTGGGCCCT
Source organism: Carcharodon carcharias (assembly GCF_017639515.1). Lineage (NCBI taxonomy): Eukaryota > Metazoa > Chordata > Chondrichthyes > Lamniformes > Lamnidae > Carcharodon > Carcharodon carcharias. Next base: position 58,020,557 of record NC_054470.1, on the reverse strand, counting down.
TGGACAGTGAAGAGAGGGGAAGTGAAGGGGCAGGTGTTCCATCTTCTGAGGTTGCATGGGAAGGTTCTGCGGTGGGGTGGGGGGGGGGGTAGTTGAGGTGTCGGAGGTGATGGAGGAGTGGACCAGGTGTCATGGAGGGAACGATCCCTATGGAATGCCACCGGGGAGGGGGGGGGTGGTGAAGGGAAGATGTGTTTGGTAGTGGCATCATGCTGGAGTTGGCGGAAATGGTGGAGGATGAACCTTTGAATGCGGAGGCTGGTGGGCTGATAAGTGAGAACAAGGGGGACCCTATCATGTTTCTGAAATCTGAAATGTTTGCTAGAGTCTCTGTTCAAAAGTGACTATGGGCAGAATATTGCTGTTGGCGTGTGGGGATGGGCCCGACATGCTGACGTGTAAGATGACACGCGATGGCATCGGGTGTATGTCCTGACATCATTTCAATATTTCATTCGTCGGGTGCATGCTGGAGGTGGCTGCGCACCCGCCGAACTGTCAGTGGCCTATTAAGGCCATTGAAAAAGTAATTAAACTTGTTAAGAACGCTGCCCGTCCAACCTTATGGTTGGCAGGCAGGTGAAGAGCCCAAGCGGCCTTCGCATTTTTCAGGAAGCCCTCATCCACGAGTGGGATGAGGTTTCCTGAAATGTTTATAAATTAATTAAATAAATTTACCAAACTTCACAAATGTGTCCCAGTTCATGTGACACTGTCACGTGAGGGGATATGTTTAAATAAATTTTTACTTTATTTATTAAAAACTTTTATAATCCATTCAATTTCCCTGAGGCAGCTCTTTCACGCAGAAAATGCCAGCGCACAGCTGATTATAGGCTGCAATCAGCCCTGCCCACGGCCCCACCCGCTCCCTACCCAGCCCACCCGCCATAGGAAAAGTTCTCCCCTATGTCTGGAATGATGAGATACATCTAACTCAACCAATTATTAGCTATTGGTCTCCTCCAATGATTCAAGTAACAGAAGGAATTCTTAATGGTGTTATCAATCAAAATCTGCTCAGTAATATTTTTAAATACAGCCTTGGTCAAGATAGAGAAGCAGGTGAGATAGGACAATATCAAGGCAGCATTTGACCAAGTATGGCACTAAGAAGCAGTAGTAATAGTGAAGTCAATGGCTGATGTCCTACTTGATACAAAGGAAGTTGGTCAGATTGTTGGATATCAGTCATCAAAGCTATAGGATCCCACTGCAGGAATTCCAAAGGGATGCAATGACCCAACTATAATCAGCAACTTCATCAAAAACCTCCCCTCCAACATAAAGTCAGAAAGGCCCAGATGTTCTGGTCAGCAGCCATGCCATGGCGGTCTCTGTTGACCGTGATTAAAAGTACACCTTACCTTTCTTTGCTGTAGCCACTGGGGCTTTCTGCTCCAGTGTGAGGCACCATGAGCAGGCCTGGCGAGGATAAGGAGTGCTGAGCCATGGCCCCTTCTGCTGTCACCAGCTCAAGTATCTCCTCATTAGGCCAGCATGCTTGCAGTATTATGATGAGTTTAAGTTTATTTTGAAACCATGTCTAATATTTCAAAAACTCTTAGGCCTGAATTTTGCGCTCACCATGCAAGCGACCGGTGGGCCCAGATGTGGACATGAAATGCGCTCTCACTTGCGATCGTTCCTCGACCACAGTCTTACACTGGCTGGCCAATTAATGGCCATCCAGCGTGAAAGACGTCCTGAGAGAAGGCTCACGCTGCTGGTGGAGGCGGGAAGAGGGCTAGGGGGTTCCAACATCGCCACAGGCGTGGGTGAGAGCTTCTACTGAGCTCCCTGATGGCAGGGAGCTGCAGGCCTCCAAACAATAAAAGAAAGCACAAAAATGCTGCAAAAAGTGTCCATGCAGCACAATCAAGCACCTGAAAGCAGGTCTCATTAAAAAAACAGTCCCCAGATTTTCTTGTTATTCTTATTATCCCAACGGAGATTTCATCCCGCCTTTGATTGAAGTTTTGTCAAAAATGTAAAGTCCACCTGGCCGATTTGCTTGTCCGCCAACTGTAAAGTTGGATGGGCCACGAAAAATCACTTACAGTTGGACCTTTAATGGACTTATTTGCCCACTTAATTGTCGGCGGGCGCTCTTCTGACTTTTGCATGTGCCCGCTGAGTGAAATGTCACGGGATGATGCCAGGACGTTTGCCCAATGTCATCTCGTGTGATTTCACGCCCATTCGGATTGGGTGTGCGCCTGCCCACAGGATGTAAAATTCTGGCCTTAATTGTGGCTTGTTGGGGGAATGGGATGGTGGGGTTTTGGGGGGTTGGTGAGGGGTGGTGTGTATGGAGGAGGGTAGGGGATGAGCATTGTTAGGAGTGCAGGGCTGACCAGTGTTGGGGCTGTGGTGGCAAAGGGTGTGGGGGTGAGTATTGTCTGGTGGGTGGTTGTGGGGTGGTGGTAAGGAGTGGGTGGGGGACCAGGAGCTGGATGGGTCGTGGAGATATAAGTTTTAATTGTTCAGATTTAAGGTTTTTTTTTAGGTCTTCCTAATACAGTACCCACTGTTAATCACTGACAACCCAGGTCATACGCCTGTGATGAGCAGTGGGAGATTGCTAGGGTAAATTTCTGCGTCTGCTCCAGGCATCAAGCCCAAGTCTTTGACACTAAGGCCAGTATCTCCATGCTAAGATCAGTTTTGGAGGCATAGGGCGGAATCGTCCCAAATTTGCACCAAGTGCAGTAGCGGGTGGGAGAAACTACATTTTCGGCTGCGATGGTGGATTTTCAGGCCATATGTCCCAAACCTGCCACATTATTTACGCATTCCCAGGAAACTGTTTCCATGGCAGGCAGCCTCTTATTTGCCAGCCCACTATCGCCTCGCTGTTTCATCACACCAGGTGCCATATTTAAAGTCCAACCGCGCGCACACATTTCAGTGCTCCCAGCCCACGACTGCTGCAGGGAAGATGTCCACAAAAGGCAAAAAGACTGAAGCCCCCAGGTTTAGTGACGCGTCATTGGAAGACCTTTTGGATGCAGTGGAGGCCCAAGAATATCCTCTAACCTCCCGCTCAAGTTGCGGGATGGGCAGTGGCCTGACCAACCAGACTTGGGAGGCGGTGGCAGGGGTGGTCAGCGTCAATGCCCTTCAAAAGTGGACAGCCACCCATGGCTCAAGAGGATGAATGATCTCCTCCATTCTGCCAGGGTAAGTCACTCTTCTCATCACTCTCAACTCACACATTCAAAAACCCATCACACGCCCACAGAACCCTCACTCGCTGCCAGTTCAAAGGCATCACCTCTCACTCTCTCACACTCACCATTGTTGTCCTGATGCCATCCATAGGGCCAGTCGCTATCCACACAGACCTGGCACACTTATCATCGAGCCTGGTAGGTGTCCTACTTACACTCTCTCCATCTCTATTCACGTAGATCAAGCTGGCACACAACAACAGGGAGAGGACGCAGACCAGTGGAGGAATGCTTGAAATCAAGGTCCTCATGGACTTTGAAAGCAGAGCCATCCAGCTGCCCGGTGAAGATCTGGATCATTCCTGTGCTAACGGTGAGGTCAGCGCTGCTCTACCAAGTGAGGGTCCAGCAGTGCAACATCCACCAGACAACCATGCTGTGAGTGATGTGTTGTTTCACAGGCCACTGCCATGCATTGATTAAATCCTCTTGCTTCCACAGGCACATCTAACATGGAGTCCATGATCAAGGGCCTCCATTCAAGCCCCAAAAGAGCCTCTGAAGGGGAATCTGGAGGCACCCTCCTTGAAGTCCTGTCACAGTGCTCACCCACATAATCCACCAGTGCAGAGACACACACTTCGGTGGGACCTAACTTTAGAATAACCTTGGGATCACAATCCGGTGAGCACATCGTGCTTTCTGATTCACAGCAGGGACTCCCCAGGTGTCCGGCACTCAGAGCACTGCAGGAGGCCTGATATTTGCTGAGTCCGAGTCAGATGACGAGTCTCTGGACTTGGTCATGTCACAGTTGTCGGAGTTGCAAAAGCAAGCTAGGGAACATCAGGAAGGGATGTCCACTGCATTCCTCAGATTGCAAGGCACGTGGGACGAGTTTTCCGCCTTCACTGAGGTGATAGTGCCAGCATGCTAATGCACTGAGATCAGCACTGGTAGGATGGCAGCCGCCATGGAGACCTCGGTCCAGGACGTTGCTCCTGCACTGCTGCATGCCATAGTTGGCCTCCAACCGTACGCAAGAGGGATGCCAGGCAGCTTGCTCTCACTCCAGCTACCTCTTTTCCTCAAGGAGTCAGCCTGGGGCCCTTGTGCACTCATAGGAAGGAGGATCAGCATGTGTCCCCACCCCCTCCCCCAGGGGTCATCCATCCAGGTGACTCCAGGAGTGTCCGGCCCATCTGAATCTCCTCATCCTGTGACCTGAGCAGTTCCAGCTCCACAGGCTGAGAAGGGTGCCACTGCCACATAGCAGGACCCCAAAAGCGGCCGGGGCACTTCAAGTTTTGGCCCCTGCAGAGGACACCTGCCAAGGCCATCACAGACAGGGTGTCACAGTCAGCAGGCTGCCTCCACCTCCACTGTGGATGTCTGGAGAGCACCAAGATATACCAGCAGGGTTAGGAAAGTTAAGAAGAATTAGTTGCACAGCCTCTGCAGCAGTGTTGATCACTTGTACATACTGTTCACTATTGTCAATAAACTCATAAGGATGTCTCCCTGCCTATGGCTCCTTGTTCTGATGGTCAGTACTCTTGTCACTCAGATGTGAAACCTTTCTGCACAAGATAAAGGTAGGTGTCTCAGTCCAGGGCCTCTTCACTGTGCTCTGTGCAGCTTTCAGACCAAAGTGTTGGTCCCAGGGATCTGTGACCAACTGAGGAAGTAGGCGTCATGCACACTCCCTGGAAACCGTGCACACACCTGCAGGATGTGAATCTGGTGGTCGCACACTAGCTACACATTCAGTAAATGTAACCCCTCCTGGTTGATGTAGTTCACTGTGAATTGTGATGGAGACCTGAGCATCACATGATGCAGTCGATCGCACCCTGCACCTCTGGGAAGCCTGAGATCTGGACGAATCCAATTGCTCTTGCATCCTGGCTGCCCTGGTCCTGGGTGAAATGCATAAAGTTGTGTGTCCTCGCAAAGATGGCATCCATGACTTCATGGATGCATTTGTGCGTGGAGGCTTGTGAGATCCCACAGAGGTCACCTGTGGAGCCCTGAAAGGAGCCCCTGGCAAAGAAATTGAGGGCCACAGTCACTTTCACGCCCACTGGCAGTGGATGCCCTCCATGTCCCCATGGTGCCAAATCCTGCAGTAGCCGCAGATGTGACTGACCAGTTCCCTAGACATGCACAATCTTCGGTGACACTGGCTCTCAGTCATCTGCAGGAATGAAAGGAGGCATATATAGACCCTGGGTATCGCTAGGCACCGACCAGCAATGGCTTGCTGTGGCCCTTTGGTGGCGTGTGTGGGAGCCTCAGTTGCCCCTTCTTCCTGAGGTTGATGCTCCTGTCTCTGCACAGCTAGGGGCCTCAGTTGTCTTCACTCACTGTAGGCCATTAGGCATACAGCTAGTTCACCATGCTGTATGACCCTGATGTACTCCTGCTGCAGGATGAAAGAGAGAGACAGATGGTTAGCATAGGTGTACTAAGAACCTGCCCTGGTTAAGTGTGAAGGCCCCCTAACGCTTCCTGGAGAGTGGTGGCCACCAGTTGGATGGCCAGTAATTAGTGCACTGCATGATGGCCCAATACCCTGCCCACCTCTGCCCCAAGCCACCTGACCAATTGGTGGTAGCTTTGCCCATTGGGCTGCATGCTGTGCTCTCAGCTCAGGTGCAGGCATTCTCCTAACCCACACTGCAAGGCTGCACTGTTAGATTGAATCATGGAGGAGACTGGTCCAAACTGGGATGATGACATTGCAAGGGGCTGTGAGCGCCTCCACCAGTGACTGCTCCATGGCCAGATTTAGCAAGGAGTTTGTACAACATGTGCAGTTGTCCAACTGTTCTGCAATCCACTAAAACACTCATGATTTTGCAGTTTGTGCTGGGGGCTGAAAAGCTCCAGCACTTGGTGACACTTTGATGCCTCTGCTTTGATTGAGCAGGCAGATAAGCTAGAAGCCTGACTCCAATCATCTCAATGTGGCTGTGCCTGAACTGTCTCAGCTACAGAGAAATGGTCACTTTATATGGGTTTCCCTAATGCATGTCCACTTCACTCGTCACTATCCTCTGGTCTAAATGCTTGTGTGCTATATTCAATGGCAGGGCTACACTTGCCCTCCCCCCACAAGTCGCCTCAACGGCAGGGCTACCTTTGCTCTCCACCCACAATTTGCCTCAATGGAAGGGCTGCCCTTTACCACCCCTCCAATGCTCCTCAAGCCTGAAGTCCAACAGGTGACCCCAGCGAGTGCTGCACATCATTACTGTTTACTCACCTCCAAGTTCCCCTCAAAGTGCAGCCTGTCAAGTGCATGCCTTATATATGCTGCTGTGAAACACGTCGGTGTGTTTTACTGCCGACATGTGCTGGCCTAATAATGATATGCAGATGTATTACAATGAGGTTCCCGACAGGAAACATGGCCTGCTGTCAGCGGGCTGAGTGGACGATCACGAACTGGTTTCAAGCCATCGAAACCGATTGCGTCATATTGTCTGCTCACACCATCGAACACGCCTGATGCTGGCGGGCTTGGAAAATCTTGGCCATCGATTGGCCCAGGCAGGGTAATACTGCCCATCAGTTGCCTAAATGTCTCGTGCAAGGGCCGCGCATGTGCTTTGGTCGGGACTTCCTCAGGGTCCTGACGCACAGCAGTGGTGTATATCTTAACATTCGCCACTGTTGCCATTGGAAGATCTGGGCCAAAGTAAGTCTATTTGTTGGTGATTCTATTGTGTTAAGCTCCACTCAGAACTGTCCTGAAAATGAACTGGACCTGGACAACATCCAGCTTTGGGCTGACAAGCTGCAAGCAATAGTGATGGAGTGTTCATGCCATACAAGTGCCAGGTAAAAAGCAAAAAGAAAAACTTACATTTATACAGTGCCTTTCGTGACCACAAGGCATCAAGTTAATCCAAGACCTGAACACAATAATCAAAGCTGACGCCCCGAGGCTGCACTGTTGGAGGTGTCATCTTTTGGATGAATTGATAACTGACACCTGTATAGCATCTCAGGTAGACATTCAAGATCCAACGACACTATTTCCAAATATTTCCATTAGAAACACTTTACAGCCAGTGAAGTAATTTTGTAATGTGGTCACTGTTGTAACAGGAAATGCAGCAGCCAATTTTCACCAGCAAACGCCCACATTGAGGGATAAACATTGACTAGGACACCAGGGATAATTCCCCTGCTGTTCTTGTAAATAGTGTTGTTGGATCTTGAATGTCTACCTCAGAGGCTATACAGGTGTCAGTTATCAATTCATCCAAAAGATGGCACCTCCAACAGTGCAGCCTCGGGGCATCAGCTTTGATTGTTGTGTTCAGGTATTGGATTAACTAGAACCCACAACCTTCTACCTCAGAGTTGAGAGTGCTACCAATTGAGCCACAGGTAAAGACCACCTGGAGCATGAAAAGATCAAACCATCTGACCTTTACCAATGGTGCCTTCACTGAATTTCTGACCAGAAACATCTTGGGGATTACTACTGACCAGAATTTGAAGTGGACCAATATCTAAATGCTTGGGTTACAAGTGTGGGTCAGAGTCTGATTAAAATATAGATAAAAGCAAAAAACTGTGGATGCTGGAAATCCAAAACACAAATAAAAATACCTGGAAAAACTCAGCAGGTCTGGCAGCATCTGCGGAGAGGAACACAGTTAACGTTTTGAGTCCATATGACTCTTCAACAGAACTAAATAAACATAGTAAAGATTCCTATTTTTACTTAGTTCTGTTGAAGAGTCATACGGACTCGAAACGTTAACTGCGTTCCTCTCCGCAGATGCTGCCAGACCAGCTGAGTTTTTCCAGGTATTTCTATTTTTGTTTTGGGTAACATATGACTGGTAACTTGCCTCCTGACCCCTCAAAACCTATCCACTATCTACTCAGTTCAATCTACATACTGTAGCCACAAGAAAAATCAAAAAACTCAACAGCATCCAGGACAAAGCAGTTTGCTTACTCGGTACTAATTTTGATGCCCCTGGATCATTATTCACCCTCTCCATCACTGTGGCTGCATAATGTATGATCCAGAGGGCATGTAACAAGAATTCCCCAAGATTACTTCTTCAGCAACTTCTATCACTGAGAATGACAAGAGCAATTATGAGATGGAAGACTTTATTGTTGCTGGGTTGGAATCCTAGAATTCCCTCCCAATCGCTATTATGAAGGCACTACAATAACTGCAGTCGTTCATGGAAAAAGCCCACCCCCTTCTTCTCAGGGTAACTAGCATAGACAATAAAAGTGGTTTTGTTGGCATTGCCCACTTCCTGAGAACAAAACATTCGATCAGATACATCGTTCATTGCTTACAGCTGCACCTGAATTTTTGAATCTCACTCAAAAGACTAATTTCTAAAACAAACTAATGACTACCACATGAGCTAAATAGTTGAAAAAAAAACACTTGAATCATAGCATCTTAGAGCACAAGCACTAAAAGATTTATTTCAAATGAGTTTACAAAAGTTTATTTTAAATAGATGCCACACAGCTGTCAAAGTCGTGGTGTCTTTGAATGAGCCCCTAATCGGGCTCTGTGCCTGCTAGTATCAGCCCTAAAAATATCTCTGGGCTAAATCTTCTGGTGTCTGGACCATCAGAGACAGGATATATGACTTAAAATGTGCGTCGGGACCCTGTGGAAGTCCTGATGGGCAGACCTACATGGGAATTGCCTGGCAAGTTCCAATTTCCGATGGACAATTCCCCAGCTCCCGGGACCCTCTGTGAATGTCTCTAACTCTGAGTTCGAGTCAGAGATTTGGGGCTGTTCCACAAGAATTACCTGAATAATTACCCAGGAAATGTTAGATGTATTAAAACCTAATCTAATGCCTGGGTATCTCCACAACTGACTCTCCCAATAACACTCCCGAGCTCCTGACTACCCCCCGATCTGACCTGAATACCTCCCAACCACCCAACTACACCCGGGACCCCACTATCCTCCCAGCCACCTGACAAAACCTTGAACCTACCTGACTACCCCCAGCTAGCCAGCTATCATCCCTGACCCAACTCAACCCAACTTCTCTAACCCCCCCGACCACCCAATTAACCCCCAACCTAATCGGACTACTCCCACAACTGGAGTATGCTCCAACCATGCAACTAACCCCCTCCCTCCCCGCAACCCCTGTCAAGGCCAGATGACCGCTTCCCCTGATCTGACTACCCCCTGACCTGACCCAACTACCCTCAGACCCTGCTACCCTCCCAAACACGTGGTTATCACCTCCAACCCGACCTGACTACTCAACTATTGCCCTGACACAATCCGAATACACCCCTGACTAACCCCCTACACAACCCAACTCTCCCCACCCTCCCGACTACATCCCGACCCAACCTGCCCACACCCAATTACCCGACAATCCCCCAGACCCGATTACCCCCGACTAAGCCTGGCCCAGCCCGGCTACCCCCGCCCCACCATACCTTACTACCTCTCAACCATCTAACTACTACCCCTTCCCTGACCAGGCCTGACTGCCCAAATAGTCTGATACTCCATGACCCAACCCAACTACCCCCCCCCGATCACTCAACTACACCTTAACCCAACTAATCCCCAACAATTCCCTAACAAGATTACCCCCAACTACCCGACTACCCCCAACCACCTAACTACCACTTGACCCGACCTGACAACCCTAATCACCTGCCTACCACCCTGAACAGATCTGATTAGCCCTCCCCCGATCTACTACCCACTCACTTGCCTGTCCACCTATCACTTACCCGCTCACCCATCTACCCATCTACCCACCCTACTCAGCTACTGCACCGACACACCTCACCCAACTATTCACTCATCTGCTCTAGCCATCTATCCACCTAACCACTTCACCCACCTCATCCACTCTATCCACCCACCCATTTACACAGCACCCATCTATCCATCCTGGCCATCTATCCACCTCACCCCCCTACCTGCTCATTTACCCTACCCACCTATACTCCTCAACCCCCTACCCACCTGTCCACTCACCCACCAATCCAGATACACATTCATTCATTCTCCTACATACTGATTCATCCACTCACCCGTTCACTCATCCATTCTTTGACGTTCAAAGAGTGGACCTTTATACATCCTAATTCGTATGTTCGTATAGGTTATCGGGGGTGGCAGGAATATGGATTTGAGGTTAAAATTAGATCAGCCATGATTTCATTGAATGGCAAATCAGGCTTGAGGGGCCAAGTGGCCTACTTCTGCTCCTATTTCGTATGTTCCTGTGTTCATACAGCAGATAATGCCATAAAAAGGGAGCTTGTCCTCTCTTCCCCCGACCTTACTCCTCCCTGATGGAGTTCCCGACAGACGCTGTGCTGCCCATTTCTCGGACAGCTAGGATTGGAAGATCCTGGGAGAAAAGTGCAGCAGTGTCAGTTTGGGAGAATCTTCGCACACAGTGGCAATGCATTGCTGAGCCAATGCTGAGCAGGAGGTTCAATCTTTCCTGTAATTTTCCAGGATTATAACCAACACTGGATATATTTTAGAGAAAAGGAATGTTTGCTTGTCAGAAGAACATTGCTTCTGTCAGAAAATTCTATTCTGATTGCTATTTTATTTATTTACTGTGAGAATATTGTGTGCTATTTGATAAATGTTATGTGTTTCTGAGCCATTTGAGCGCACTGTAAAATATAGTACAATGTTTATTTAACAGGCCAGGCAAGAATGCTGGAGATTGACTGTTCAATATAGCATTGCAATGAAAGGCAACTGAGAAATTGCATTCAATGTTAACGAACTACAGTTCTTTGATTTAGCTTTTAAGATTAAACTATTCACACTTTAAGGATTTGTTATGTAAAATTAATCAATGCTGGTGTTGCAAAAAGATGCAAGGGGATTTTATTTTTTAACACAATTTTGCAATTAAAGTTTACATTCTTTTCTAGATTACACAGTATTTGCACATACATGGATTCAAGCCCCACTCCAGGACCTCACCCACCTTACCCACCACTCACTCACCCATCCATCCACTCACCTACTCACTCATCCATTCACGAACATTCAAAGACTGAACCTTTATACTTGCCATACAGCAGCTAGTGCTGTAAAAGGGGGGCATATCCTCTCTTCCCCTGATCTTCTCTGCTCTGATGGAGTTCTTTGGGGGATGCTGCACTGCGCATTTCTTTGACAGCCAAAGCGTCGAATTGGGGGAACCTTCGAGCGTACAGCACTCCGCCCATTTTGGTTGCTGCACGAAAGATCTGGGCCTATACGAAAGTGAATATAATTTCTGGGCAATCAGCCCAAAATTCTGAATTATAGAGCCCCTCAGAACCAACAGCGTGAACTGCTCCAGAACCCTTGGAAGTGCACTGGAACTGCTAGATTTGTATGGAAATCGGGTCAATGGAAATTGTGGTCCAGTTGTGTACCTCAATAGGGTAAACATCTGAGTGTATTGAGGAAGGAAAATCCAGGATTTAGCTATATTGATGTGTATTGGAATAGGCAATTCACACAAAATTTTACAAAATTAATGTTGTATTTAAAATTAAATGTAAAATTTTGAAAGGCACGGTATCTATGCAAATCAGGTTTGTTATTAACAACCCACAATAGGAATTATAAATTTAATTTATCCCAAATGTGGATCTAATAAAAATGAACCACAGAAGAAAAATAGTATTGCTTCCTTATAGTGACATTGCAATATAATAATGTAAAGAAAATGATTGGAGGCAGGGCATTTTACTGCATTTCAGACAAGTTAGACTTTTTCCTACACCCTTCAGCTCAATTTGCTTTTGCCTTAACATAGTTCTCTGCGCTGAATATGGGAAATCTGGTAAACTTCATTACAGTCAAGTGCGTTCAATGACAATTAATCCAAACTATTCTGTAATTGCACTAGAAGTGATTCAGAAAAGGTTCACTGGACTGATTCCTGGGATGAAGTGGTTGTCTTATGAGGAAAGGTTGAGAAGGTTGTGCCTCTATCCATTGACGTTTAGAAGAATGAGATGTGATCTTATTGGAACATGTAAGATCCTCAGGGGACTTGACTGGGTGAGGTCAGGACCTGAAGAGGGAGGATTGGGGCTCTCAAGGTGGGAGGATTGGAAGCTTCAGGGGCTGGAGGAGTAGATGTTGGGGCCTGGTGATGGTGAGTTCATCAGGGTCTAGTGGGGTAGGGAAGAATCTGAGGCTGAAGACAGTGGGATTAGGACCTTGGTGAGGAAGATGTGCTCCTCAGGGTCAGGCCATTGGGGGTGGGTCCCGATTGTGGATGGTCCTCAGGCGGGCACCTGGATTCAGGAGGTAGGTGTGAATGAACATACTTCCTGAATCCACCAGGTCCTCACTCTAGGAATCTGTCCCACACCTGACCCAAATCCTTTCTTTAAGTTAAAATTCAACCCTTGATATTAGAGGTTCCTCGGTGCTGAAATCAATGCTAATGGTGCATTCCAATTAGAGTAATTTGTCCCTTAATGTCTTGGGACTGAGGGAAACTGGCCTTTTTTAAGTAAATTGAATATTAGGTTACAGAAAATTGATTTTTTTTCAGAGCTACTAATGATAAATAAATTTGTTAAGTCTTTTGTATATTTACAATTTCCACACGTTAAAACTGGGACTGTTTAATGTTGAGTGGATGCATCACTGGGACATTTTATGCTTGTAAAACATGTGGTAATATTTCTAGGATATGCAATGGGATTTGGGTTATTTATAATAAAGCAATGAGTTATGTCCAATGTGCACCCACAAGAGGCAAATAAGCTCTATGTGGGCTGACTCATATAGTAGTTTATTTTTCTACGCATTGCCAAGTTCCTTTGATGATCCTATTCATACAGTACTGGTGTATTTAATAAGATAAAACCACTGCAGTTTTTGTTTTTATTGCTCATAAACTGTGGTGGAAGTGGCTGACGTGTGCATATCCTATGATGCGCTGGCTGATTTTGAACCATGATAAGATTGAACAGAACAGTTAAAATATAATATATAAGCAATATGCTATCTCAGGGTGGTGATAACCCAAGTAGACAAAACAACTTTGAAATAAATGACCGCGAAAGGCTAGATAAGCTGGAAGAGTTCAAAATAAGTAAGTCTACAGGGATAGATTGTAATCATCTCAGAGTACTAAAGAATACAAGAAAGAAGATTTATGAGACATTGATGATCATTGTGAGGTAATTGGTGAACAGCAGAGTGGTAGCAGCAAGTTGAAAACAGGTCAACATAGAACCATTTTCAAAGAGCCAATGCAGGCAACTGCAGATCGAATAGATTACTTCCAATACTGGATAAAGTAATGAAATTGACTATCAGAAGTAAGTTTGAGCATGATGGTAATCTAATAAACTGCAGCCCACACATTCAGAAGAGAAAGATACCTGCTTAACCAAGTACCTTAATGGCTTTGAGGAAATGGCATTGGAAAAGAAAATGTGAAAGGTGCTATGATGTGTATATAAGCTTATCTCAAAGCTCTCTTGAGAAAAGAGAAGACTTAGAGGAGATTTGATATAGTTGTTCAAAATCATGAGGGGTCTGGACAGTGTAGATGGGGAGACACTGTTCCCATTGATGGAAGGATCGAGAACTAGAGGGCACCAATTTAAAATGATTGGCAAAAGGACCAAAGGAAGAAGATTTTTTTACTCAGCTAGAATGCACTGCCTGAAAGTGTGGTGGAGGCAGATTCAATCATGGCTTTCAAAAGGATATTGGATAGTTATGTGAAGGGAACTAATTTGCATGGCTCTGTTGAAAGGGCAAGGGAGTGGCCCTAGCTGAGTTGCTGCTGTGGACAGCTGGCATAGACATAATGGGCTGAATAGTCTCCTTCTGTACTGGAACCATTGTATCGTTCTATGATGCCTTGAAAATGCTACCAATTAAGCTCAAGCCAATGATAAATCAGGGTACATCTAGGAAGTGGGCAAGAAATTGGTTGACGAATCAAAGGTAGCAGAGAATAATTAGAGAAGTTATGTGAGGTGGGTAGGGAGAAGCGCTGAATGGGTTGTTTGCCCTAATGATCAATATTGGGATCTATATTGTTTTAATTTGGGAGCTCCAGAGTAGGGCTGAGGAGGTGGAGGAGGAGAAAAGAATTCCAAAGTCAGACTTGGTTGAGGAAGTTGCATAGTATAAGGCCAGGGGTAGATTTGGAGATGAGGAAAATAATTTAAAATATGATGTGTAAAGGGTCAAGGACACTTTATAGCTTTGCAAAGGCACCAATTATAGCAATAATAAAGCTCTCATATGCAGAACAGTGCTTTATAACATGGGGGAAAGGGATATTTCTTTAACACTAGAACTCAGGGCAATTGGGGAGAAAAACAACAGATTTAAGTGCAGCGAAGAGAGAGCAGCAGGTAATTTGGGATAGACAGTGAGAGCAGCAACAGACTTGGAGGCACCTGGGTGACCGATAGCAGGAGTAGGTGGGAAGAACAGCAACTCGCTAACTGCATAAGAAATGCAGTAGCAGACTCTGGGTGGATGGTGGGGAGTAGGAGACTCTGGCTGGACAGGGAGAACAGCAAAGACTCAGGATAGGCAGAGAGTGCAGCTAAGACTTGGGTGAGCAGGAAGAGTAGTAGTAATAGATTCAGAGGGATCACAGAGACAAGTAGAACATGAAGGACCACATGAAACTAAGTTAGGTGAAATAATTAAAAATAGGACCCTTCCCTGAGCATCTCCAGTAACAGGTTATAGGATATAGCAATGGTCAAGTTGAGAAAGTCCATTCTGTTAATTAGAAAGGGCACAGGCACATGGAAACTTTAAAACCAGAAGAATAATAGCATATTTTAACCTTTGTAACTTTCAGTGAAAATAAATTTTAAGCAATTATATTAAACCCAACTGAAAATGGTGAAATATAATAGCAGCCTAATTAAGATACAAGGATGTTTTTCGAACTAAACTTTATTTTCGCAATGGCTTGGTACCTGATGGCATTTACGCTTAACTATTGTTGTTCTAACTTGCACCACATGGCAGTCTAAGGGCAGCTACTTATGAATGTATGATTCTCATGAAAAACACAGGAAGGTTTAATTGGCTAATCTCCAAATGCATAAAAAAGTGAAGTGGATGATTATGAATCAGCACCAATAACTGCTCGGAAGTGAACAAGTCTGCCATACCTTCTCCAACATATTCTCATTTAGCAAAAAACAAACCTTCTTCTAGGTCATTTTGAAGAACCCACTTGACATTAAGCTCGAGAATGTAAGTGATTTAAAAAAGACATTTTCATTATATTTTGTGGAGAGTGTGAGTTAATGCTTTTAAAGACTTCTTTTGCAAATATTTCACAAATGTGGAATGTTGATTGTAGATGGGAATTGGGACGGTTCTATTCTGAATCTTATTGCCTTCTTTTCTGATTTTAATTGGCATAAGAAAATAAATTGTAGCATTCTTGGAAGTTTGGCTGCAGAGATCCTGAAATCTGTTAACAATATCGAGAGCTCTTGATGTAATAGGATGAGACTTCAGTGTGGGTGTTAGTATTGGTAAACTGAAATGGTGGTTTTACGTGTTTTCTTGCAAACAGAAAGGACAATGGTGCTGTCTTGTATGATTATCTTGAGGTTACAGAAGACTGGCTCAAGCTGCACAGGTGGGTAGTGGTTGAATCTTTTAATAAGACTGCACCTGGGTACATAAAAATCGGCTGAGCAAACACTTAGCCCACCCCGAGACGATGGAATTGTTGACCAGGCAATCTGGATTTAATTATATCCTAGAAGAAGATTCAAGAATAGATTCTCACTCTCAAAGTTATTCCAGTTGAACCAATAAGACTTTCAAAAGTAAATCACCAAACAGAATATCCTCTTTGTTGTTTCCTATCTGAGTACACTTCTCTGTGGGCTTCAAAGTAGTTGTTTGGAGCTGGTTATTTCAGCAGCAACTGGTTATGGTTGATTGCAAGCTATTTGGTGTAATTTACTTAGTTGTGCCTGGAATAAAGTGTGATGCACAACTGTTTTATTGAGAGTGAGGTAATGTTTGTTTTGAATAAAATACCCTCTAAGAGGTCATTTATATTTTTAGAGAAGAATTTGGAGGGCCATTTTTTTAAAAAAAAGTACTGTCAACTTAATAAAACATTTTGTGAAGTAAAGGCTAAAGTATACAGTAATGCAGTGTGAATGTACTACATTGACACTTTTCACCTCTATGATATAATTGCATATCCAACAACTTGCTTTTTTATAATAAAGTAGAAAATAAAACATCCTAAGGCACTTAACGTTGGACAGAGTGCATGAAAAGCTGTAGTAGGACACTTAAGAAAAATGGTCAATGTTACCTGAAAAAGTTGTGATCAGACTTTTAAAATACAGGCAAAATGTTAGTAAGTCCGAGAGGTTTAAGCGAGGCATTCCAGACTGAGGGCTGGAGGTAGCTAAACATTCTAATGTCAATGGAGGAATGTTGATGGGGGAGGGGGAGCTGCACACCAGGCAAAAGTTGGAAGGCTGGAGCAAGCTGAAGAGACAAAGTGAAACAAGGTCATAACATGGTTTGTAGACCAGGATGAGAATTTTGAATTCCGTATGTTGGAGATCAGGTAGCTCGGAGAAGTTGATAATGATGGCTGAGTAGGCAGGATCTGTGGAGTTTTGGATGAATTGAGGTTTGTTTCAATGCTCAGTATTCTGAAAAATAGATATTGTATAAGGGTTTTCAGCAGCCATTGAGAAAGGTGGATGTTGAGGTGGCAGCCTTGTACAGGTGGATGTAGAGGTGATGAATAGGATGGGGCATTTGAAGATGCCACCATGTAGGTGCATGGACAAGAACAGAAGCTACTGTTAGAGATTTGCTAGCTATGTTAGGACAGGTAGGAGTGGAGCAAAACAAGCCCCCTTGACGTGAACTACAGAGAAGAAGCAGCAGAGAGGAATGGGTTTGTCAATGTGCTAAATGCCATGGAGAAGACAAGGAGGGACAATGCAATGTGTCACAGTCATTAGGATGTCACTGATGACTTTGACTAAGATGATCTCAATGCCATGGGCAAGGTGGAAGCCAGATTAAAAGAATTTGAAAAATGAGTTTCGGAGTAAGTGAGCATGGAGCTGGGCACTGCAGATATGTTCTGGAGTCTTGCAGATATGGGATTTCAATTGGAGAAGGTCAAGCTATTGAGCACTTTTTAAAATGATGGCAGTTTTGAAAAGAATGCTTGCACTAAGAGATTCATTAACAATATCGATAATTACTCTGGTAAGGAATTGTCAGGAATTGGGTTGAGACAGGATTGAAGAAACTGCTGGTAGGTTTCATGCTGGAACTGAGTTAGGTTGGGGGACAGGGGAAGTTGGGGAAGAGGTTGAAGAGCAATAAGGTGATAGGTGTTGGATGAAAGCTGGTGGGCTAGGACATGAGGAGAAGGTGGTAATAGCATTGGAGACTGTTGTGCAGTCTCAATCTTTGAAACAAAGATCATAAGCTCTTTGCGCTTGATATTAAAGATAAAGGTGAAGGGTCGATTTGTAGAAGAAAAGAATATAGGATTTCCCTTATCCTTGAGAATTACTCCATGAATTATTAAATATGTGCAGTAATGCCCCTACTATCTCTGTCATAGATTATTTTAAAATATGTGGGTGCAATGCATCCAGAACAGGCATTTTATTCTCTTTGGGCTGGATTTTATGCCTCCTGCCAGCATATTTGAAAGTGAAGGGGCTAGTAAAATACACCACGTGGCCTTCCCAAAGCCTTCCCATCACCCCCGGCCTGTCTCTCATTTTATGTTGGGCTGAAGAGGCATCAGACAGCCTGCTCGCCCTTGGGCCTGTTGAGGCCTTTAAGTGGTTAATTAATGGAATAATATAATTCTTTTATTTAAGTGGCCATCATTCCATCTGTGCTGCTGTTTTACCTGCGGCAGGGTGAGGCCCATGCCAAACAGGAAGCTTTCACTGTGTGGGCTGTTGTTGGACAAGAAGGCGGGGGGTGGGGGGAGGGGGATGTGGGCGGCCTCCTTTAGGGGTCCTCTGTGCCCATCGGAGGCTGCTCCTGCCAAAGTCAAACTGTCCCTTTAATCCTCCCTCCTAGCTTCACAAACATGGCATCTCTCCCACCCACCTGACTGGGGTCTGCCAGCCAGGCCTACTGAAACCCGGACTCAGCTGTCACTCTGGGCTCCATCACATCATCTTCGTGGGACTGCCTGTAGTCCCAGCAGTGGCCACTGCTTGTTGGGACTGCAGAGCTGCCAGCCAATCAGAGGACAGGACTTCCTCTCAGATGGAGGCGGAACTCTCACTGAGACAATTAATGCTGCTTCCACCATAAATTGGCTGCAGGGCAGCCGGCTTTTTGTGCTTACGACCAACGGGGAGATGGGGAATATGTGCCCTGTCAAATCCAGCCTTTTGAGTTTAATTAGTTTATTCAGTATGTCCCCTCTTTTGATTTTAAATACACTTATCGCATTATTCATCCCATCATTCAATATCATATCTACCTGTTTCATCTCCCTGGTAAATGCTGAAGCAAAATAATGATTTAATATTTCTGCTAACTCTCTAATGTTGTCAGTGTTATTAGTCTATCTATCCCTTACTGGTCCTATTCTTGTCACACCTTTCTTTTTTTTATTGCTATGGCTGTAAAATATTTCACTATTTTGTTTTATGTTTCTTGATAATTTCATTTCATGGTTCCTCTTTGCCTTCTGAATTATGTTTTTTATTTCTACAATAACACATTTTCAGGTGATGGCTTGCACCTGCAGCTCATCAATCTTATTTATTTTGCTACTTGCCTTTATGCATATGCACTATACACCCACCTTTACCACCTTGTACATGAAAAATGATGGCTCTGATATATTTGAAATCTACTAATATTAATAGGGAGAGAGGGAATGAGAGAGAGGGAGAAGGAGAAAAAACACCGATAGGATAATGGTTTTAATGAGCTCTAAAGTTCTACTTCATGTTAAGTGCACTGATTGTTCTTTATTGCTTTGAAAGTGTACAGATCTTTTTTTTATTCTTTCACTGGATGTGGGCTTTGCTGACTAGGCCAGCATTTATTGCCCATCCCTAATTTCCCTTGAGAAGATGCTGGTGAGCTGCCTTCTTGAACCACTGCAGCCCATGTGGTGTAGGTACACCCACAGTGCTGTTAGGAACGGAGTTCCAGGATTTTGACCCAGTGACAGTGAAGGAACGGCGATATATTTCCAAGTCAGGATGGTGTGTGGCTTGGAGGGGAACTTGCTGGTGGTGGTGTTCACACGCATTTGCTGTCCTTGTCCTTCAAGATGGTGGAGGTCAAGGGTTTTGAAAGTGTTGTCTTGTAATTCCTACAAATCCCAAAAAGCTAAAAACTGATGATTGGTTTTTGTCACAGTTAGTAATTATCGAAGACGTACCACAAACCTCAATGATTTTGAATTACAAAAAAAATTATCAGCTGTTTTCCAGTTAGCTAAGCATTTATATTTTTCCACAAGGAGGTCACTGTACCATCTCACTGTCCATTGGATTGTTTCTCCTCAGTTGATCTCCAGCCATGCCATGAATCTTTCTGTTCTGCTCACTGTGAATATGTACATAAAGCCATCTAATGCTGTTACGAGAGGATTGGACCAGGGGAAGGGGGAGATCAAGTTATGTGGCATATCCCAGAGCTCCACAGGGCTGTCAAAGGATAGTTGCTTTCAGGGAGTAATTGCCAGACATTACAACACTCTGACTTACTGTGAGAAATTTCATGGCAGACCCATTGGTGATAAAATAAAATTGTAATTTTGTGGTCAGTTTTCCTTGTAATTCTTATCTTGTTGAAGTACTGTGCTAAAACTCTCTGTTCAACTGCTGAAGATTTGTAGATGTTTTTTCACAGTTCCATGGTTTGAAGTGTAAAAATGGCTAATGCTCAAATCTGTCGTCTATTGGATATCAGCTTGAGGTTGAATTATTTCACAAGAAAAATGATACTGAGTCTATCTTTTAAGCACAAATCTATTGCTTTAACTATCAGACTCCAATAAGTGTGCAATCATCAATCACTCTTATGTTATAAATATCCCAGTTGAATTCAGGATGTTGGTTGTGATTATAAATAGAATTGATAAAACAATGAAGATATGCCAAAGAGTTTGATCTGTTTCCAATAACATTGGCTGTATAGAAAATAAGTTGTCATTTATATGTGTGACGACCTTTGACCGAGAAGCAGTACAGTAAGGAAGATTTGTAATTACCTTACAATTTCTGTGGAACCTCTAATTGTTTTTAAGGATGTTTGAAAAGGATTTTAAGAATTTGCATCAATTGTAAAGGAATCAATTATACTTTTTGTCACAATCAGATGAGGAGGAGGTCAAATGGCTCCCTCTTTTCCCTCTCCTTATTTGACCGTAACAGGTTTATTTTTGAAAAGGATACACTTGCCAATTCCGTGAGTGTTTAACTGTTTACGCTCTGTGATCATAAAAGAACCAATTGGGCAGGTTTCCTTGAGTTTAACAAAGGAAGAGGTTAGCTTTATTATACTTGAGCTGATCTCAGGGAAAATAATAAAATAGGTGTCAACTTTTAGATTATAGAGTGGGGAAGGATAGAATAATCAAATTACGGTCCAGAGAAATAAAAGGGCTACTAAGTCTGTAGTTTGGTGACTTGGATGCCTTCAGGTAGAATTCAGTGGTCTTGCAACTTAGCTCCGGTTGTCCCAATGCTTTCGATTTAAGTATCTAGATGACTGATATGGATGTTCTCCTAGAGACAGTAGTGCAGGATTGATTTCCATCAAGGAATCTGTCTGTAACAGTGGTGTTCCTGGGTGGTCATGATCAGCAAACAGCTTACAAGGTGGGAGGGAGAGAGAGAGGGGAAGGATGGGCGACTCACTTGGGTCTTTTCTCGTCAGTGTCTCAGCTGCTTGTCCTCTGACTGCTGAGAGAGCAGACGTTCAAGCATACTAAGGGTGGACCTGTCACATGACCATCACCCAATGATTCAAACACAGTCGTTGCAAGTGTATTCCCACTTGTAACTTAATCAGTTCATGTCTGGGAATCCTCTTTGTCAGCCAGTGCTCAATTATTCAAGTGATTGGGTTTAACATATTCTCATTGTAGCTTGATAAGTTTGAGTCTGGGAACATCCTGTTCAATATCCTGGTTGATTGCTTTGATGCCTTGTCAATGGGGACAGGGTAGGTGGCTCACTCATATTCTCCTGAGGCCATTGTCCTTGATGGGTCTTTGAGACATAGTGTCTTCATCTCAGTCGGTTGCAATGCTGAGAATACAATGATGATAATTGGTTAGCCATCTTTGTTGAGAGCTGAAGTTCCACTTTTAACATGTGTTTTAAAACGTCTCTGTTTTTAAAAGTTCAATTTGCTTTTCCAGCCGATGGATTAAAAATCTTTATGTGGAATAAAGCATGTTTTTGTGACACCTCCGCACCACAAGGAATGGAGTGCGACTTACAGAAGCATTTCATTATAAAGTTGTAATAAAAAAAACATACACACATTCATTTCTAAACATTCACTTATTAGTCTCATTCTACTCACATAACTATGCTCTACTCAAGTTTTCATTCAGGATGATTCTGTGCTGAGTTAAACTCTGGATACAGCTTCAGCTATCACATTGTCTTACCCTGCAATGTGGGTAATCCTTAGGTGATAAGGTTGCGAAAGCAAGCTCCATTGAAATAGCTTTGCATTTTGGGTTTTGAATTTCTCCACAAATGTCAAGGGGTTGTGCTTTGTATGAACTAAGGGAACTTTATACCCATTTTGGACATATTCTTCAAATAAGTGTTTGATAGTCAATAGTAGTCCAAGTTTCTTCACAGTGGAGTATCTTTTTTTGGTGTTGGTTTAACTTTTTGAGAATAATCAAACTGGTCTCTTGATGCCTGATTAATCATCTTGAACCAGGATGGCACCTACTCTGAGCCAAGTGGTTATGGTACTGGGTTTGTAACCCCAAGATCAAGAGTTCAAATCTCACAATGGTAAACTATGAAACAATGTAACTTCATCTGAAACAGATGGAAACGTGTTTGTACTCGAAAGAGTTACTCCGAGGTAACTTGCATCAATTGTCATTTTTCATGGTTGGTTCAAGTTTGGAACTGCTATCATTGGTTCATTATATGGCTTTCAGCCTCTCCAAAGCTGTTTGGAACCTTCCTGACCACACTACCTTTGAATTTCTCTGTAACACATCTGTCAGTGGGGCAGCAATAGTACTGAAGTTTGGGATGAACTTGTGATAGAACCCACTGTAAAGAAAATATCATTTTCTGCCGCTATTACTGTGGGATACTGTGAAGCAGGCTTGTGGGGGATTGTGTGTACACATGCACATGTGTGTGGAATCTCAAAGAGAGACAACAGGAAGTTTTACAATTGGCAAAGATAAATAAAGCAAAGTTATTAAGTTTATTTTTCCCAAAAATGCTGGCTATAATGACAACATGTAGGTTTGTTAGATTCTGGGAAGGTAATTTTCAAAAGAAGGTTAAGAACAATGGGTGAAAGAGGAAGAACATATTTAAGGAGATTGAAAGTTGTATGGTGAGTGGCCATGAGATCTTGAAGAGTGTACTGTGCAGTAGCAACTTCTAGCCACCTCAGAGAAGTGTCTGTTGGTTCCAGGAAGCAAGGTTTTGTTACAAGCCTTGTATTTCTATTATTGAGGGAGAGGGATAGAGAAGCATGTGATCCCCCTCCCCTACAGCAAAAATAGGTGCCTTGCAATAATATTATTGGATGTTTTATAGATTAAGAATCTATTGGAGCTGCTGCCTGAAAAGTGTGTTTATTTAATAAGTCTAGCAAAGTAGAAACCTTTTGGGAAATGTTATAAGACTAAACATTAACTGTATGACTATAATTTTGTGTGGTTAAGTTTTCTTTTCTTTTGTTAATAGATATTTTAATTTAATATTTAAAATCTCCAGGGGCACAGTGGGTCTGACCCACTCGTGCGTAAAATGACACGCGATGATGTCAGGTGAGCATCCCAGCGTTAGTGCGCACTTGTGTGATAATTCAGTTGGTGGACGTGCTTGGGAGTTGGCAGCATGCCCGCTGACAATTGACAGGCCTATTAAGGCAATTAAAATGATAATTAAATGGAAATCTTTGCTACCCATCCAATCTTATGGTTGGCAGGCAGGCGAATCAGCCAGGCAGCCTTTGGATTTTTAATGAAACCTCATCCATAGGTGGGATGAGGTTTCCAAAAAGAATTAAAAGTACAATAAAAATGCTCGGATGTCATTTATCACACCCCCCCTTCTCATGAGCGGGGTGGGGGGGCATGTTTTTAACATTTTTAAATTATTTATTTGTGTTTTTAAAAATCTTCAGCTCACTGATGCAGCTCTGTGTCTTAAGGGAGTTTTCAGTGCACGCATGTACGCACATGCACAAACATCCACCCTCGCTCTTCTCCCTCCCCCACCCAGGCAATGTTCAGCATTGCAGTGCTTGATTCATGTTGGCTGGCTGTTAATTGGTCAGCCAGTGTGAAATCGAGGTCAGGCCCTGATCATGGGTGGCAGTTGGCTTTGCGACTGCCCCTGGGCCCACTCGTTGCGTCCACTGGCTGAGGTAAAAATCCTGCCCCAACAGTGGTTGTGGTATTTTTACTTCTGATACTGTGTTTCAGGAGACAGCCACACCCCTTAGATTAATTACTTTAAATTTGTGCTGTGGTCAGGGACAGGAGGGTGTGACTGCAAGTGAGGCAGGTATGGGGATCCAGAATTTAGCTTTGGAGGAGCCTCAGCCAGTGCTCTTGTCCAATAGGTACGAGGCTCTTGCTCCTGGTGTGGAAGAGGGTACAGACTGAAGGGAGGATGAGCGAACTGACCACAGCACGATGGTACAGAGCGTCATTCAAGTGGGGGAGAAAAGAGAAATGTAGTAGTAATTGGGGATAGCATAGTTAGAGGAATAGATACGGTTCTCTGCAGCAAAGACAAAGAATCCCAAATGTTGTGTGGCCTACCTGGTGTCAAGGTTAAGGACATCTCTTCTGGGCTGGAAAGGAACTTGGAGTGGAAGGGGAAGGATCCAGTTGTCATGGTCTACGTAGATACCAACGACATAGGTAGGATGAGGAAAGATGTTCTGCTGAGGGACTATGAGCAGCTCGGGCCTAAATTAAAAAGCAGAACCACAAAGGTAATCTCTATATTACTACCTGAGCCACACTCAAATTGGCATAGGGTAAATAAGATTAGAAAGGTAAATGCATGGCTCAAAGATTGGCATGGGGGTAATGGGTCCTGATTCATGGGGTGCTGGCACCAGCACTGGGGAAGGAGAGAGCTGTTCCATTGGAATGGGCTTCATTTGAACCATGTTGGGGCCAGGGTCCTGGTGAATTGTATAACTAGTGTTGTTGATAGGACTTTAAGCTAATTAGTGGGGGGAGGGTTCAATTGAAGGGAAGTTTTAAAAAATCGAAAAGAAGCGAGAGAGAAGAGGTGCAGGGTAGTGAAGAGGTGAACAATAATCAAAATGTGATGGGAAGGGGCAGAAAATATGAGCAGAAGAATGCAGCAGAAATTAGAACCAGAATGAGTAATAATGGTAAAAAATCAATGCTTAAGGCTCTTCATCTGAATGCATGCAGCATTTGTAACAAGATAGATGAGTTGATTGCACAAATAGAAATAAATGAATATGACTTGATAGTTATTACAGAGTCATGGTTGCAGGGTGACCAAGACTGGGAGCTCAATATTCAAGGGAATTCGATGTTCCAGAAAAATAGGCAAAAAGGAAAAGGAGGTGGGGTAGCTTTGTTAATAAAGGGAGGTATCAGTGTGGTGGTAACATGGAAGATGAATTTGTAGAGTGCATCAGAGATTGCTTTTTAGAGCAACACATTGCAGAACCTATCTGGGAACAGACTATTTTAGATCTAGTAATGTGTAATAAAATGGGATTAATAAGAGATATCATAGTTAAGGATCCTCCAAGGGATTGTGATCATAACATGGTAGAATTTCAAATTCAGCTTGAGAGGCTTGGGTCTCAAACCAGGGCATTCACCTTAAATAAGGGCAATTACAGAGATAAGAAGAATGAGTTGTCTAAAACGGGCTGAGAAAATAAACTAAGGGGAAGGTCAGTGGATGAGCAGTGATAGACATTTTAGCAGATATTTCATAACGCCCAGCAAAAAGAAGGACCCAATGAGAAGGATGAACCACCCATGGTTAACAAATTTGGTCAAGGAGAGTAGTCAATCAAAAACTAAGGCATACAAAGTGGCAAAAACTAATGATAGGCCAGAGAAAGCAGTGGATGACTAAAACGCTAATAAAGAGGGAGAAAATTGATTATGAAAGTAAATTGGCGAGGAATATACAAACAAATAGCAAGAGCTTCTGTGGATACATAAAAAGAAAGATAGAGGCTAAAGCGAGCATGGAACCCTTGGAGGATGCGACTGGAGAATTGATAAAGGGGAACTGGGAAATGGCAGATAATTTAAACCAATATTTTGCATCAGTCTTCACGGTGGAGAACACTATAAACATTCCAAAGATATCAGATAAGCAAGGAGCTAATGGGAGGAAAGATCTTGTAACAGTCTCTATCACGAGGGACAAAGTATTTGAGAAACTAATAGGACTAAAGGCAGACAAGTTGCCAGGACCTGATGGCTTGTATCCAAGGATTTTAAAGGAAGTGGCTGCAGAGATAGTGGTGGCATTGGTCAAAATACTCCAGGACTCACTGGATCCTGGGAGGGTCCCAGTGGATTGGAAAACTGCTAATGTCACATTAGTTGCCCCCTGTTCAAGAAAGGAGGGAGACAAAAAGCAGGAAAATATAGGCCAGTCAACCTAACATCTGTTATTGGGAAAATGCTAGAGTTCATTATTAAGGAAGAAATAGCAGGATATTTAGAAAAGCTTAACGTAATCAAACAGTTAATATGGTTTTGTGAAAGGGAAATCATGTTTGACAAATTTTCTAGACTTCTTTGAGGATATAACAAGCAGAGTTGATAAAGTGGAATTGGTGGATGTAGTGTATTTGGGTTTCTGGAAGGCATTCGATAAGGTGCCCCATAAAAGGTTACTGCACAAGATAGGAGCTCATGGTGTTGGGGGTAATGTATTAGCATGGATGAGGATTAGTTAACACACAGAAGACAGAGAGTCTGAATTAATGGGTCTTTTTGAGGTTGGAAAGACGTAACTAGTGGAGTACCACAGTGATCAGTACTATGGTTTCAATCATTTAATATTTATATGAATGACTTGGAGGAGGGATCAGAGTGTAATGTATCCAAATTTGCTGATGATACAAAAATAGGTGGGAGGGCAAGTTATGATGAGGGCATAAGGAACCTGCAAGGGGATATAGATAGGTAGAGTAAGCGGGCAAAAACATGGCAGATGGAGTTTGATGTAGGAAAGTGTGAGGTCATGCACTTAGGAGGTTGAATTAAAATGCAGAACATTATTTAAATGGAGAGAGACTCCAAAAAGTGCAGCACAGAGGGATCTGGGTGTTCTTGTGCATGAAACACAAAAAGTTAACATATAGGTGCAGTAGGTAATTAAGGCAGCAAATGGAATTTTGGCCTGTATTGCTAGGGGGGTTGGAGTTTAAAAATCAGAAATTTTGTTACAACTGTACAGGGTGTTGGTGAGGCCGCACCCTGAGTACTGTGTACAGTTTTGGTCTCCATATTTAAGAAAGGATATACTGGCATTGGAGGCAGTTCAAAAGAGATTCACTAGGTTGATTCCTGGGATGAAGGGGCTGACTTATGAAGAATAGCTAAACAGGTAAGGTCTTTATTCATTGAGTTTAGAAGAATGAGGGGTGACCTGATTGAGGTGTACAAGATTCTGATGGGGCTTGACAGGGTAGATGTTGAGAAGATGTTTCCACTAATGGGGGAATCTCGAACTAGGGGACATAGTTACAGAATAAGGGGACATTCATTTAAAACCAAGATGTGGAGGAATTTCTTCTCTGAGGGTAGCGAATGTCTGGAATTCTATGCTGCAGAGAGTTGTGGAGGCTAGTTCACTGAACGTATTTAAAGAGGAGGGAGATAGATTTTTGAAATATTGGGGAGTTGAGGCTTATAAGGAGCCGGCACAAAAGAAGACTTGAGGCCTGGGGCAGATTAGCCATGATCTTACTGAATGGCGGGCAGGCTTGATGGACCAAATGGCCTACTCCTGCTCTCATTTGTTGTGTTCAGTACACATACCTTCTTGTAATAAATACAAATTGCAAAATTGTTGTGATAGCTTGGCCAAGTTTCCCTTTGGGATTTGGTCAGCCCAGCAATTACCATCTGGCATATCATAGACTGGGTATTGTGCAATGAGAAATGTTTAATTAACAATCTTGTTCTGCGGGGTCCCTTGGGGAAGAGCAACCATAAAATTATAGAATTGTTCATTAGGATATAGAGTGAAGGAGTTGAATCTGAAACTAGGGTCCTGAATCTAAATAAAGGGAACTATGAGGGTATGAGGTGCAAGTTGGCAATGATGGATTGGGGAACTGTACTAAAAGGGTTGACCGTGGATAGGCAATGGCTAATATTTAAGGAACATATGCATGAATGACAACAATTATTCATTACTGTTTGGCACAAAACTAAAACAGGAAAGGTGGTTCAACCATGGCTTACAAAATAAATTAAGGATAGTATTAGATCCAAAGAGGAGACAAATAAAATTGCCAGAAAAAGCACCAAGTCTGAGGATTGGGAGCAGTTTAGAATTCAGCAAAAGTGGACAAAACGATTGATCAAGAAGGGGAAAAAGGAGTATGAGAATAAAATTGCAAGGAACAAGAAAAACTGACTGTAAAAGCTTCTATAAATGTGCGAAAAGAAAAAGATTAATGAAGACAAATGTAGGTCCCTTACAGTCAGAAACGGGGGAAATTATATTGGGGAACAAAGAAATGGCAGAAGAATTGAACACATATTTTTGTTCTGTCTTCATAAAAGAGGACACAAATAATTTCCCAGGAATGTTAGGAACTAAGGGTCTAGTGAGAAGGAGGAATTGAAGAAAATCAGTGTTAGTAAAAAAGTGGTGCTCTAGGAATTAATGGGATTAAAGGCTGAAAAGTCCCCAGGGCCTGATAATCTACATCCCAGAGTACTAATGGAAGTGGCCCTGGAAATATTGGATGCATTGGTGGTCATCTTCCAAAATTCTATAGACTCTGGAGCAGTTCCTACAGACTGGAGGGTGGCAAATGTAACCCCAATATTTAAAAAAGGAGGGAAAGAAAAAACAGAATTACAGACCAATTAACCTGCCATCAGTAGTGGGGAAAACTCCAGAGTCTATTAAAAAAGATGTGGTAACAGAACACTTGGACAGCATTAATGGGATTAGACAAAGTCAGCATGGGTTTATGAAAGGGAAATCATGCTTAACTAATCTATTGGAGTTTTTTGAGGATATAACAAGTAGAATAGATAAGGGAGAATGAGTGGATGTGGTATATTTGGATTTCAACAAGGCTTTTGATAAGGTCCCACATAAGAGGCTAGTGGGCAAAATTAGAGCACATGGGATTGGGGGTAATATACCAGCATGGATTGAGGATTGATTGACAGACCAGAAACAGGGCGGAATTTTCTGAGCCCGCTGGCAGCAAGCTTACAGGGTGGCGTGCCTGGAAAATATGGCGGGACCCACTTCACAACGGTGTGAAGGCAGGTCACAATCTTCTGCTCAACCCGGCAAAGGCAGGCCGTCTTTCCCGCCATTGGTCAGCAGAGAGCTAATTGTAATACATTAGCATATAATTAAAAGGCCATCCTGCCAGGCTCTTGGAACCCTGCCGTATTGTCCGTCCACCCCACCAACATGTTTCACATCAGCACGCAGGCGAAGTGCACTTGGTGGCCTTCACTTTGGGGAAACTGAGGTGAGTGAGGAGCAGCGTTCCCCATAGCTCGTCCGTTGTTTACAGGCCTTGGGGGGGGCGGGAGGGGGTTGGTCAGAGATGCCGGGGCGAGGGAAGAGTGCGGTGGGGAGTGGGGGGGTGGCGGCATGGGGAAGCTGATGCCTGATGCCGCAGGTGATTGCTGAGGGGTGGGGGTGTGGGGGGGGGGCGGTGTCGGGGGTCAGGTGCTGGCCAACCTCAGAGGCGACTGCTGACAGTGGGTGGTGGTTGGGGGGTGGGGGGGGTAGGGTTGTTAAGTGCTGCCCTGCATCCAGCGCACAGGCAATCGAGGTGGGGGGAAGGGTAGGTGAGGAAAATGGCCACGCAGTAGGGGCACCTGTATGAACTGACCATGCCTCTGCAACTAAGACAGATCAGGCGCAGCCACGTGATATGATTGGGGTCAGGCTCCTAGCCTGCCCACCCATACAAACAACGCGGAGGCACCAAAGGGCCACAATGTGCTCCATATCTTGCACCCCCCACGCCACACCCCCGCCCCGGCACAGACTTCGATTCCGCCACCACTTTACTGGACCGTGGAGCAGTTGGGCTGCACACGTTGTACAATCTCCTGACCAACGCTGGCCATGTAGCAGTCATTGCTGGAGTCGCTCACAGCCCCTTGCAATCTCAGCATCCTGGCTTGGACCAGAGTCCCCCATGGCGCAGGTTGACAGGGCAACCATGCAGCACACTCATCTCTGGCCATCCGAGGGGTGACCAGCACTGTCCGGGGAGCATTAACGGGCGGTCACACAGGGTCAGGAAAGGTGCTAAGTACAGCCATGATAATCACGTCTCTCTCTATGTCATGCTGCACGAGGACCATGTCAGGATCATGGATCCCAGTAACCTAGCTGTATGCCTGATGGCCTACAGAGACCATAGAAGACGGAGGAGAGAGTGACTGAGGCAGCTGACTGTGCAAAGGCAGGAACAGCAACCTCATGAAGAAGGGGCAGCTGGGGCTCCCTCACACTGCCCAGGAGCATCATGTGAGCCATGGCTGGTTGGTGCCTAGCGACACCCATAGTCGCTGCCTGTCATTCCTGCAGGTGACTGAGAACCAGTGTCGCCGACGATTGTATATGTCTAAGGACCTAGTCACATCTGTCATTTCCTGCAGGACTTATCGCCAAGGGGCAATGGAGGGTATTCACTGCCAGTGGCTGTGAAAGTGACTGTGTTGCTCAATTTCTAACCCAGTGATTCTTTTCAGGGCTCCACAGGTGATCTCTGTGGGATCTCACAATCTGCCACCCACAAATGCATCTATGAGGTCACGGATGCCATCTTCTCCATGGCACACAACTTTGTGCATTTCGCCCGGGAATGGGACAGCCAGGATGCAAGGGCCATTGGATTCTCCCTGATCTCGGGGTTCCCACAGGTGCAGGGTGTGATTGACTGCACCCATGTGGCGCTCAGGTCTCCAACGCTACACTCATTGGATTTCATCAAATGCTAGGGCTTCCAATCACTGAATGTGCAGCTGGTAGCCACCACTGGAAACACATCTTGCAGGTATGTGCACGGTTTCCAGGGAGTGTGCACGACACCTACACCCTGAGTCGCCTGCAGATCCCTGCAGTCTTCCAGGGTCCACAGAAGCTGCAGGGTTGGCTCCTCAGGGACAAGGGCTACCTGCAGAGGTCGTGGCTGATGATACCCATGTGGTGCAGACTGCAGCAAGTGACGGGATAATGAGGCCCATATTGCAACTCGCAACTTGGTGGAGCAGATCATCGGGATGCTGAAGATAAGGTTCCGGTGCCTGGACCAGTCTGGTGGAGACTTGCAAAACAGTCCGCAGTGTCACACATCATTGTCGTCTGCTGCACTCTTTACAACCTGGCGCTGCAACGGGGTAAGGAGGTGGCTGAGGAGGAGATGGAGGAGCTGCATTGTCTCCTCTGATGAGGATGAGGGTGAGGGGATCCTCAATGGTGACGACGATGGGGATGAGGCTCACGCACTGGCTAGATGAGGCAGGCGCACTCGGGAGGGCCTCATAGCAGCCAGATTTGTGGAGGATGATGACGACTTGCAGTGAGATGTTTCCTCTAGATCCTCACATCGCAGCTGTGAATCTTTGACTCCAGTCTGGCTTATCTCAGCGCCAATACCCTCTGTGAGAATGTTCCTGTCATGGAGATGCAGTGGAGGCCCTAATAGTTGCTCACTTACAGAAGGATGATAACAACATTCAGTAACGACATTCTATAGAGTTTCCCATGGCCTCTGAGAATGTTTGATTCCTGTCTGGCCGAGGGCTTGCGCTCTGTGATCAAGGTCATCTCAGAAATGCAGCCATGAAAATTTAGTTGCATCTGATGCTGTGTCTGCTTTCAGCACCTGACCACTTCAGGAGCTGGTTTGCGGCATCACTGGTCACAGATGCTGATGTAATGAGAGCCAGACACACCTTAAAGTGCTGAGAGCACACAGCGAGTATGAGAGAACCCTGTGGTGCTGGGTAGCTGGAGGGAGATCAAGCTGCCCAGCACCCCTCTCGTGTACACACTGTTGGAAGCCAACTATGGCATCACCGATGGAGTTAAGCCCATGTAGCAGTGCAGGAGTGATGACCTGGACAAAGGGCTCCATGTTGGCTGCCATCCTGCCAAAGTTGGCCACGGTGCATTGCAATGTCAACGGTATCAACTCAGCCTGAAGATGGACAGACTCCTCCATTGAGCTTTGTATTCTGAGGAGTGCAGGGGCCACCCCTTCCTAATGTTCCAGTGCTTGTCTTTACAGCACCAGCAACTGTGACATGACCGAGTTCAGAGGCTCATCATCTGATACGGACTCAGCAACGTTCTGGCCTCCAGCAGTCCTCTGAGTGCCGGGGGCCTGGGAAGCCCCTGCCTCCGCCTCCTGTGGATCAGAAAGTGTGATGTGCTCACCAGATTGTGGTCCTGAGGCTACCCTAAAGCTAGGTCCCACCAAGGTGTATACCTGCACTGGTGGAGCGTGTGGGTGAGCGCTGTGACAGGACTTCAGGGAGGGAGCCTCCAGATTCCTCTTAAGAGGTTTCTTCGGAGCTTGCTTGGAGGCTCTGGGTTGTGGACTCTGCCAGCTGCTTCCCAGATATTCCTGCGAAAGCAAGGGGAGATAATTAGTGCATGGCAGTGGCCTGTGAAAGAGGACACATCACTCACAGCATGGTTTTCTGATGGACGTTGCACTGCTGGATCTTCACTGGTAGAGCAGCGCCAACCTCATCATCAGCACAGGACCGGTCCCAGTCATTGTCAGCCAGCTGGACTGCTCTGTTTTCAAATTCTGTCAGAACTTTGATTTCCGGCATCCCTCCACCTGTCTGTGACCTTTCCCTCCTGTTGTGAGCCTTTTTATCCTGCGTGGCTAGAGATGGGGAGAGTGTATCAGGGTGCCTGCTGGGCCAGATGTTAAGTATGCCTGGCTTGTGTGGATGGTGAGTGGTCCTGTGGATGGGATGAGGGCAATGATGGTGTGTGTGAAGGAGTGAATGGTGATGTCCCTTGCACTGGCTGTGAGTGAGGACCCTGAGGATGTGTGCTGTGTTTGTGAGTGTGAGTTTGGAGTTTTGAAAAGAATGACTTACCCTGGAGGAGAGGAGATCATTTATCCTTTTGCAGCACTGGGTGACTGTCCTCTTCTGAAGGGTGTTAGCGCTGACCACTGCTGCCACCGCCTCCCAAGCCAGGTTGGTGACATTGCTACCCATCCTGTGGCCAGAGTGGGAGTAGAGCACATCCCAACAGGCCTCCACGACATCCAGCAGCCACTTGAGGGACCTGCCGTTGAAGTGGGGGGTCTGCAGTCTTTTTTCCTTTGCTGGCCATGTCTTCCAGCGGTGGTGAGCTGGTGGCGATGAATGCTTTGTTGGTGGCTGCCTTATGAAGATGGCAGCTGACGTGATGTAACAGCAGGGTGATGGCGAGCGGGTGAATGAGAGCCCGGCTGCCCGCCATGGAAACAGCCATTTTCATCGGCAGGTAGGACTCCATTTTACCTGCCCGCTACCACGCTTTGTGCAATTCTGGGAAAATTCCACCCAGAGAGTGGGAATAAAAGGGTCTTTTTCCAGATGTCAGACAGTGACTAGTGTTGTACCACAGGGATCAGTGCATGGGCCCAGCTATTCATGATATATATAAATGACTTGGATGAGGGAACCAAATGCAATATTTCCAAGTTTGCTGATGACACAAAACTGGGCGGGGTTGTGAGGAGGATGCAAGGAGGCCTCAGGACGATTTAGACAAGTTGTGTGTGGGGGCAAACACATGGCAGATACAGTATAACGTGGATAAATGTGAAGTTATATGCTTCGGTGTAAAAAACAGAAAGGCAGAGTATTATTTAAATAGTGATATATAGGGAAATGTGGATGTACAAAAGGATCTGGGTGTCCTTGCACACCAGTCAATGGAAGTAAATGGGCAGGTGCAACAAGCAATGAGGAAGACAAATGGTATGTTGGCCTTCATTGCAAGAGGATTTGAATTCAGAAGTAGGGATGTCTTACTGCAGTTATGCAGGGCCTTGGTGAGACCACACCTGGAGCATTGCATGCAGTTTTGGTCTCTAGGAAAGGATATACTTGCCATAGAGAGAGTGCAGTGAAGGTTCACTAGGCTGATAACCGGGGATGGCAAGACTGTCATATGAGGAGAGATTGGTTCGACTGGGCCTGTATTCACTAGAGTTTAGAAGAATGAGAGGGGATCTGATTGAAATGTATAAAATTCTAACAGGGCTAGACAGACAGGATGCAGGGAGGATGATTCCCCTGGCTGGGGGGGGGTCTAGAACCAAGGGCCACAGCCTCAGGATACAGAGCAGGCCATTGCGGACTGAGATAAGGAAGAATTTCTTCACTTAGAAGGTGGTCAACATGTGGAATTTTCTACCACAGAAGACTGTTGAGGCCAGGTCACTGAGTATGTTCAAGAAAGAAATTGATGTTTTTTTTTAAAAATTAGGGGCATCAAGGGGATGGGGAGAAAGTAGGAGTATGGCATTAAGATAGAGGACCATCCTTGATCATATTGAATGGCTGAGCAGGCTCAAAGGGCCAAATGGCCCACTCCTGCTCCTAGTTTCTATGTTTCTATGTTCCTATAACACCACACATCCCCAAGAGCTGCATTATTTCCTATTTAGTCAGGGAAATCCATCAATGCCTGTATCTTTGCCCTGCGCAGCACCCGCCTTGACCAACAACATGCCCGAGGTAGGTTACCTGAGCTTTAACGAGCTCGCTGTTTGTGAGATTTACCACTAGATCAGCTGACTGTAACTTTTAGAAGAGGGGTTCTAACTGGTCTAGGTGGTCTCTCCGGTGTCACTGTATACTAGAAGATCATCCAAGTACACTACACAGTTGGGTAGGCAGGCTGGCTCATCAGCATTTAGAAGGTGGCTGGGGTACTCCTTAATTCGGATAGCAAATGAAGGCATTGGCCTTCAGGGCTGACGAAAGCTGAGACCTCTTTAGCTTGGGTGGCTAAGAAAAACTGTGAGTATCCTTTTAACAAGGCCATTTTAGTTAAATAAGTGATATTTCCTGCTCTATCGATCTGGGCAAGGAATCGGGTAGGAGTCAGCTCTGGTCACTGCATTAACCTGTATTCAATGCAGAGCTTGTTGAACCATTGGGCTTGGCCACCAAGCACAACTGGAAAACTCCAGCTGCTTTGACTTAATCAGGTTGTGCTCCAGCATGCACTGAATTTCTTCTTGAACTTGGGTCAGTTTCCTGGGACCTAGGTAGTAGGGATTTTGTTTTGTAGGAGGGGTCTCTCTTGTACCCGCAGCGTTTAGGACTAGGATTGTGCATCCTGGCTTGTCCCTACAAATCTCTTTAAATTCTACTAGCAGCCTTATGAAGTCTCCTCTATTCTGTGTTTAAATAGGAGAACACAGAGTCTAATTTCCCTAAGATACCTGTGTTAGCTAACTGGATGGTAAGGAGCTCAATTTGGGAATCGCCCAGACCCCCTTCTCCCTTTCACTCATCCTCAGTGTACCTTTTGGCCTCCTCTTTCTTGATTGCCTAGCACACCTGTGCTTGTTTGTCCCCTTCCCGGCTATGACACCGTTTTAATGTATTGACATGACAGCCTTTGCTTTTTCCTATGAGCTGGGGTGTCAACTAAATGATTCACCTCACCAATCTTCTATACCGCTGTGTATGGGCTGCTGAATCTGGCTTTCAGTAGTTATCCCTGCATTGATAGGAGAACTAACACAAGGTCTCCTGGCTGAAATGTTCTCGTCTTAGCATGTTTATCTGCCTGTCTTTTCTTAGCTGTCTCGGAGGTCTTAAGCCACTAATGAAACACGGATACGTAATCTAATATGGATGATTCTTGCCTTTGCCCTAAAAACCTCTCCTTGATTAGTTTAAGAGGACCTCTCACCATGTGGTCCATCAACTAATTCAAAAGGACTTAAAGTGGTGGGCTCATTGGATGAGTCCCTAATAGCGAACAGGAGAAACCTCAGCCCTTTGTCCCATTCATGGGGGTACTCATGGCAGTATGCCCTGGTCATTGCCTTTAGGGTCCGATGGTGCCATTCGAAAGCCTCTTGTGACGGTGGGTGGTAGGCTGAAGACTTTAGCTGGATTATGCCTAGACTACCCATGATCTTTTGAAAAATACTAGGCATAAAATTTGTACCCTGATCCGATTGTTTCTTGGCAGGCAGCCCACATTAGATACAGAATTGGGTTAGCCCCTCCACCACTACCTTGGCAGGGATAATTCTTCAGGTCATGGCCTCTGGAAATGGGTAGCCACATCTATAATGAAAAGATACTGGTTGCCCCTTTTGTTTTCAGCAGGGGTCCCACACAATCCACCAACACAGTGCTGAATGGTTCCCAAAATCTGGTATGTGAGTCAGTGGAGCAGATTATATTGCAGGATGGGGCTTTCCCACAACCTGGCACGTGTGGCAAGATTAACAGAACTCTGCCACATCCTTGCAGAGGTGTGACCAATAAAAATGCTGGTCTATGCGGGCTTGGGCCTTTCCAGATCCGTCATGTCCAGCCATTGGAATTTCATGGGCTATCCTCAATATTTCCCTACTATACCTCGGCAGCACCACTACCTGGTGGACTCTGTACACACTTCATCTGCAGGTCTGTGAGGAGGTCTCCACTTCCTCATCAGCACCTATAAATAGTAGCGCTCCAGGTCTCCCTCTGCTTCAGTTTCAGTTTGGGCAGTTTGTGCTAACTTTTTCAACGCTGTGTTGGTTTACTGTACCTCGACCAAGGAAGGCCTACTTAACACTTCCCTTGGTTTATCTAGATTTCTGAAGGAGGTTTCAGATAACCAGATGGCAGGGTCATCTGTCTGTAGTGCCAGTTCAGCGCCCTTGGACGGAGCTTGTTTGGCTAAGGACCAGGTCACCACACAGTCAGGGGAAGGGCCAGGGACCTTCTCCTGTAACCACTCTGACCTGTTCTGCCTCTCTGAGACCAGTAGGGAAGCTACCACCTTCACCCCGCCAGGGCATTACTGAGGAGCATGTTGATCCCATCCACAGGTAAACTCGGGACAATCACCATGGTTACTGATCCTGAGATAAGGTCACAATCCAGAGGCAGGATTTTTCAGCCAATGTGTGGGGCGGGTGCAACATGTAAAATGACGCGCGATGATGTCGGGCATGTGTTCCGACATCACTGCAGCAGCCCCGCAATATTTTGTTCTGTGGGCACATGCTGGAGTCGGCTGCATGCCCGCTGATATGTTAACGGACCATTAAAGCCATTAAGAAAGTAATTGGTGTAATTGTTAACATTGCATGTCCAATCTTAAGGATGGCGGGCAGGCAAAAAGGCCAAGCGGCCTTCACGTTTTTTAGGAAACCTCATCCATGAGCAGGACGAGGGCCTGAATTTTTCAGGTGGCAGGAGCAGGCGGGGATGGGCGCGGGGTCAATTGCTGCCCATTATCGGCACCGCTCTGCCATTTTACATGGGCGGGCCACTTAAGGCCCGCCCAGCATACGATGTGAGCAGTAGCGCTCGGCACTAGCTGTGCGGGCGGGCGGAGGAAAGAGAGTCAGGGCCAGTGCTCTTTCGTGCATGCACACGATACAGCCCTACAGTCTTCCTGAGGCATGGAGCTGCCTCAGGGAGATCGAATCACTACTGAAAATATTAAACACATGGATGTAAAATTCAATGAAACATGTTCCCTCATGGGACATGTTTCGATTTTGTGGAAAAATTATTTAGCTATTTAATAAAAGCTTTAGGAAACCTCATCCCGCTGGTGGATGAGGTTTGCTAAGAAACGTGAAGGCCGCTTGGCCTTTTTGCCTACCCGCCAACCATAAGGTTGGATGGGCAGCGTTAACAATTACCTTAAGCACCCCCTTAATGGTCTTAATAGGCTGTTTACATGTTGGCGAGTGCGCAGCTGGTATCCTCGCGTGTCATTTTACGCATCGGCATGTCGGATTCACCCCCGCACGCCTACTGAAAAGTCCTGCCGAGGTTTCCTAAAGCTTTTATTAAATAAATAAAACTTTTTTCCTAAATATAAAAGCATGTCCCATCTCGTGACACAGTCACATGAGGGAGCATGTTTAAATAAATTTTTAAACCATTTAATTATTTTAACATCGATTTAATCTCCCTGAGACAGCTCCGTGCATCAGGGAGATTGAAGTGCTCTTTCATGCTGGCCCCGACTCTCCCTCCTCCTCCTGCCTGCACATGTAACGCTGAGCGCTATGGCTTGTGTATTATGCTAGGCGGGCCTTAATTGGCCCACATGCATAAAATGGCGGTGCAGAGCTGACCGTGGGCGGTGATCAGCTCCACGACCGCCCCCACCAGCTCTCGACGAACTACCTGCTGCCTTAAAAATTCAGGCCTAGGTGCACCCATTATAATGTTATGGGCATATGTCTTCCCCTGATACCGTTCACTAATACTTTGTCATTCATGCTGTCTAATGTAAAGGTCATGCCTTTTCCCAGCACAGCAGAATTGTGTAGCCCCTGTATCCCTAAGTATGACTATGGGCTATGACCTGCTGAAGTTTTCCATCATTTTCTGTTTTTATTAATGACAATGGGCTTATTTGTCTCTCATTCAAGGGATATGGTGTCACTTTTCCTTTAGGCACAAAATCATGGTAACACTAAAGGGTTTTGTTAAATTCTCCTGCACTCATAGTAACACTTTTATAGAGATTTACTGTCCTGTTTAGAGTCACAGCCTTGTCTGGCATGCTTTCCATTAGGGCCCCTTTTCCTGCGCCAGTCTGGTGTACCCCAACAAATCCTACTGATTTTCCGGATTTTCCCTTTAACTCCCAGCAGTCAGCTTGAAGGCGGCCTGCCTTGTTGCAATGGCAACAAACAAACTTTCAGGTATCAATCCTATTCTCAGCACCTTTTTTGGCCTGAGAAGGGGCCCTGTGTTTCCAGCTTCGCCTTCTTGCCAAAGGCTGTTCATCCTCCTATCAACCTCCCATCTTCTAACCTTTTTGGGTTTTTGAGGGTGACCAGCAAAGGGTTTTCCTTGAGGAAAAGGCTTGTGAACAAGGCCATATTCATCAGCCAGAATTGCTGCCTGCCTGGCTCTTGAAACCTTTTGTTCCTCCATGTGGGCTTTTATGGAAAGGGGAAGTGAGTTTTTGAACTCCTCTCTGAGGCTTTCATAGGTGGACTCTATCTTAAGTGCCTGTTCCCACCAGTTGAAAGCAAGTGGCTTAGCCCTTTCAAACTACATGTAAATTTGTTCAGGCTGTTCTGGGAGAGTTTGGTATTTTCTGATATCAGCTTGTCTGCACACAGGGTAGCATTTCTGGTCATCTCACAGTCTGACAAACTCTCATTGGGCAATAAGGAATAAATCTCATGGGCCTTTCCTGTTAGTTGGCCTTGCAGCAGCAGGCTTCAGCACTCCGCTGATCACTTCAGCTGCTTGGCATGCATTTCAAATGAGACAAAAAATGCTTCCATACCTCTCTCATCGAACTTTGGTAGCAATTGGCAAAACCTTTAAGGGTTCAGCACTCGATCCTGGGCCAAGAGCAATTCCTTTATCAGTGGTGCCTTCGCTAGGTTCAGTGGGTCTTTTTCTACTCAGTCCAAGCTGCCTTAACTCTCTTTCCTGTCTCCCCTTCTGGAAAACTCTTTCTCCCTTTCCTGGAATTCTCACTCCCCATTCTGTTATTGACTCTCCCTTCCTTTATCTTGCCTCTACCTTTCCCTTCCTTGGAATTCTAGCTCTAGTCTGCATTGTTCCAACTGTGGGCAGAATCTTACTGCCCCGTCACAGTAGGGCTGCCGCCATAAAATGCAATGAGCCATTCAAAAGTCCATTGGCTTAAGCAGGACCATAAAATCCCACCGGCATAAAATTCCACCTTGGGTCTTTGCTAATGCTAGCCTGTCTTTTTCAGATTCTATGCCTATCTCCAGTTCTTCAAGTTTAATTTCAAAACAGTTGGCCACAAATTTTAGGATTTTGGATTCCTAGCTTTTTGACGGGTATTTATCTCTTAAGTGCCGAGCTATACTTCTTAGCTCTTCAATGGATAGGGCTTTTCAACTGTCTCAAGTTATCTCACCCTGTTCTAGGATGATACTGGCCTTGAATGTGGACATTTTTAGTACTGTAGCACTGAAAACCTGTGCTGAAGTTTTAAACTATGCCTTGGAATCAATTTGGTTTTCCGTTTGCAATTTCTCATGTGGACTTGGTCATGGACACAGCCCCAAAATTTCTGTTACGACCGTTTTGTTTTATTTATTCTTTTACAGGATATCGGAGTTCCTGGTTAGACCAACATTTATTGCCCACTCCTAACTGCCCTTGAGAAGTTGGTGGTGAGCCTCCTTCCTGAGCCGCTGCAGCTTATGTGGTGTAGGTAAACCCACAGCCCTGTTAGGAAGGGAGTTCCAGGGTTTTAGCCCAGAGACAG
Source organism: Carcharodon carcharias (assembly GCF_017639515.1). NCBI lineage: Eukaryota > Metazoa > Chordata > Chondrichthyes > Lamniformes > Lamnidae > Carcharodon > Carcharodon carcharias. Next base: position 57,980,433 of record NC_054470.1, on the reverse strand, counting down.
TGAAGGAATTGAGATATAGTTCCAAATCAGGATGGTGTGTGGCTTGGAGGAGAACTTGCAGGTAGGTGGTGGTGCTCCCATACATTCGCCATCCTTATTTTTCTAGGTGGTAGAGGTCATGGGTTTGGAAGGTGCTGTTGAAGGAACTTTGGTGAGTTGCTGTAGTACATCTTGTAGATGGTACACACTGCTACCCGCTCTATGTTGGCATAGTGAGGAAGTGAATGTTTAAGGCAGTGGATGGGGTTCCAATCAAGTGGGCTGCTTTGTCCTGGATGGTGTCAAGCTTCTTGAGTGTTGTTGGAGCTGCAAGCGGAGAGTATTCAATCACACTCCTGACTTGTGCCTTGTAGATGGTAGACAGGCTTTGGATAGTCAGGAGGTGGGTTACTTGCCACAGAATTCCCAGCCTCTGACCTGCACTTCTTGCTATAATATTCATATGGCTGGTCCAGTTCAGTTGAGGATGGGGTTGAATGGCTCTCCTTCTTTCCCCCTCCTTGTTTCCGCAACAAATTTAAAAAAAAAAGATATACTTTCCAATTCAGTGAGTGTTTGCATGCTGTGATCTAAAAGAATCAATCTGACAGCTTTTTTGAGATTAACAAAGGCCAATGGCAGTAAAGTTGGGAGTCATGGCCACGTAGCCAGGGCTAACTCTGCAGGAGGGGATCGTCACTAGATGGGTTCTTGTGTAAAATAGATTCTCATAAGGTCCTCTGATATGACAGTTGTCATCAGCCAGCCCCTGGTGACATATTTCCATCTAAAGAACCTTGTTCACTGACTCCACAATTACTCCACAGTCAAGGGACTGCCTATCCCCCACAAAGGAGGCAATAAACATCAATGAGTTGAACACATTCATATCGGTGAAACCCTCATCATCACAACCATGGACCTCATCATGTTGTAAACACACATGGTAATAAGTCATTCACAACCTGGCTCCCTCACGTGAACACCAATGAGTGTAAATGAGGGGCCCATGCCACCAAGTTGTCCATAATCAAACCATGCTGCCAATGCTGAGAGTGGGATGACTTCAGACTTCAGACCCTGTACATACTAATAGGATTGTATGTTTCAATCCTACATACATGCAAATAAGGCCTCTCATACATGAGGGGCTCATAACTGTACAACAACAATTCTTTGAGAAACTTGTGCATCATTCATCCTGGGCTATGGTTCAGTTTCTGACATGGGCACCACATGCAACATTCCTGGTTTTTGTATACCTCTGATTTGTGCACAAAGCATACCCTGTGACCTCTAGAATGCAAATGCAGCCAAAGTAGCGGGCACAGCAGACGACTAATATGACCTGCATGATACACGGCCTCTTAAGCTGCGATGCTTATACCTAAGACTATGTGTAACACTGCAGTGCAGGTGAATGCTTTGCACCCAGCTCTCATGCTTGAGATGCACCTACAGCCCAGCATCAGTTTGTGGAGTCTGATCATTGCACCTCCCTTAAAGTCAAGCTTGGATGGACAATGAAATATACAAGGAGCATCTCAGTGCTTGAGCATTTGAACACTGGAATCTTATGTGATACAGCAGAGAAGGAAGAAGCCCTCCAAAGCATCACAAATCAGCCATCATCCTTGACCCTGTTGACGGCACATCGAGATGGACCTCAGCATCGAGATGGGCCTCAGCATCGAGATGGACCTCAACATCGAGATGGGCCTCAGCAACGAGATGGGCCTCAGCAACAAGATGGGCCTCAGCATCGAGATGGGCCTCAGTATATCAGCCTCATTATTACTGGTAAGAACCGCCTTCAAAATGTAACCATTCTTTTTGAGCTCTTTAGTGTACATACACACACCGAGTCATGTACAAGTATAAGTAAATATATTCAAGTACTGCTCAAATGTGCTATATACAATGCTGTAAATGATGGCGCCCTTCACTCTAACTCTCCTGCAAAGTGCTGCCTCAGAGGAGATGGAGACAGGCTGCTAACCTCTCTGTCTAAATGGCAATGAGGAGTGTGATAGACTGCCTCGTCATGCAGATACCCATTAGGGACTTCCTTCAGACCGTGGCATCTGCATCTCTGCATGGGCAGCCACGGTCACTGGCGTATGAGCAGCAAAGGCTACAGTGGAGGAGTTGGGGAGGTGGAGTATGATGGTGCTGAGGAGCCCTCAGTATCTACACCCTCCTCAGTGACCAGCATAACCCTGGGTTGGCCGGTGCACAGCAGTTCTCCATTCAAACAGTGCGACCATCCTGTTAAGGGTACAGAGCTTATCATGTACTCCATGGTTACTGAGAGAGGCTTGCACCCTTTCCTGGCTGAGATACTGCTCATATATTTACTAAGAGTGCTGCCACCTGTATCTTGCCATGTGACTGGCCAACCTCTCATGGTTAGAGCTCCTGCGATTGAGTCACCAGCACAATGTGGAACTCATGACAACGATGGACTCCTCCATTCGCATTCCTGAAGCTCCCACTGCCAGATGTCCACACATCTGCTTCTGATTATCTAAATACTGTGTCCCTGAGGCTCTACATTCCTGCCCACTGGAGCATCATCAGAACTTTCCTCCCTCCTCTGAGAGGTATTGTGCACAAATGATTCTGATACCTCCTGCATTCTGGTGCAGTGGCTTTCACCCTGTGCCACCAACTCTACTAACGTGCTACATCCCTCCGAAGTGCTTGTTTCTGAGTTGGCTTAGTGTGGTCTAGTATAACGTGACCCTGCCTTCTTGGATATCTCTTCATCCTCTTGATGCCTGAGGAATGGTCTGGCCTGGTGGGGTGAGGGAGCAGAGCTGGGACCAAAAGGAATTATTTAGGTATAGCCTTTCTCATTGTGAACTCACTCTCCATTGCCTTAATCATGTCCACGCTGCCCTTATGACACAACCCCATTATCACACTCTCTATCCTGCCAACGCCCCATTGTGCTCAGTGAAGTGACAACATGACCTCCACCGTTACGATCATGCGTCAAGGTGATTTCAACACCACCTTTATCACCTGCTAACAGGGATTCACTATCACCAACAGACAGCCTTTCAGGCACCTTAGCAATCTCTTCGGCCATCTGTTCTCAGGACAGATGTGTCTCAGCCAGGTTGACCCACCCCAAGTCTGGGCTATCTCCATGGCATTCTTTGCCCTTTTGGTCTGCAATGACAACATGAGCTGCTGTTAGCCTGATATATACTGCATGGAGGGATATTGCTCTTCACTACATCAGTACATCACATTGTTTATTCACACCTGTTCCGTGTGAACATACTTGAGCTGTGTCCACATACAAGCCTCAATGCTGAAATAGAGGTATGTGCCATGTCTCACACCTTAACTGCAGCATGCAGGTATGACCCTTCCCTTGGCTCTTTGCATGGATGAGCCAAGCTACTCATCTTGCTGGATCACAGAGGGTCGTTGAACTGTTTCCTGCACTTAATCCATGAGTGTCGATGGTCTCCTGATGCTGACACTGCAGCCGCTATTTGAATCCAGGCCTGCTTGGTTGCTGCAGGGGCATTACAATGGCCAGCGGCTCCTCTTCTGGATCTTTTCCATCAAAATATGAAGATCCTCGTTAGAAAAACATGGGACGGCTGAACCCACCCCTTCTACCAGGTCTCCTCTGTGACATTCTATGAATAAAAATGTAAGGTGAAAAGGGTCGTGAGCCATTCAGATTACAATACACTCATTTACTCCTATATGTTTACTTGCACTAATTATTTTCACCGCAACATCAATGTTTACTGGTAAGTTTTGGTGGAGAAATTAGCTCTGCACAAATGCTTGGTGCCATGTATTTTGCAGCTGCGACTCTAAGGTAGCATATTGTGCTCCGTGACCACTGACAGCCTGACTGGTTTCTTTTCTCTTAGTCACACTGTTATGCTGTGACAGTATGCAGATTTGAGGGACCTGGCCACGGGGCAACAGTGTGGGTATAATCCTGATGGATGGGTGGCAAATGGATGGGATAATGAGCATGGCACTGTTCCTCATTTATCCACCCACTGAGTCTTTGCAGCTAATGTTATGATCAGTCATCAAGCGAGGTCCCCCAATTTGTTATGATCCCGAGCGAGATCCCCAAATTGTTAACTTCCCGAACAGGACCCCAATTTTGTTATGCTCCTGGGTGAGGAGGGCTAAACTGGCTCCCTTTCTTTATTCAACCCCCTCGGTTGGTTGCGATAAAGGCAATCTAAAAAGGATCCCTTCCCTCATGGATACCTTTTCCCAGTTCAAATTTATTTATGCTTTAGAAGGAGCCACTTTAACCAGGCTTTTTGAGTCAAAGAAATAGTGAGTTTATTACTTATTAAAAACCTGAGGAAAAAATAATAAAAACGCAACACATAGCCACGCAGATCAGAAGTGAGAGGTTGAGTCCAAATAAAAATTAAAAAGATATATGAATCAATCTTTGGCTTGTCTATGAGGTGTAGATAACGAAACGTTGCAGCCGTTGGGTGATTCCGGTAGAGCTGACTTCAGCAGTTGAGCAGTTGGTTTGGAGGCACTTGGTTCCACAGGTTAGTTGAAGAAATTGTCCTAATTCCTTTTTGATTGTGGCTTTTCTGACTTACCTCCAACAACAGAGGGAGGTGAAAAATCCACAAGCTGCAAAGGGGTGCCTAGTTGATCTTCTTCTGCTGTGACTCTCACTAGCTCACATAGCACACCAGAACACACAGATCAGGTCTGCAGTGAGCTTTTTAATCCCTTTATTTGTGTATTCCTCGAAGGGGAAAAAAAAACAAATATGTCTTTCACCCAGAGTCCATTTTCTTTTAACTCGGATCATTTTTACATTCTGAGATATATCTCAACAGGAGATGGTTCTGGATGTTTTGCTGAGATGATTATCAGTCTCCATTGTCTCCGCAACTAGAGGAAATTAAAGCATAGTCTTCTGCATTTCATCTCTTCCTTTCAAATGTCTCTGCTTGAACTAGGCCTTGACACCTTTTTAGGTGTGACATTCTTTGGTCTCTCTGGACTACTTGGTCAAGTATAATTCACAGAGGAGTTTTCCATTGAGTGGTTACTTTACATTCTCAGCCAGCTTTTGCTTCTATGTACTTTTTTAAAAAAAAACACATCTTCCTTAAAAGTGCAATATGCCCATAAGTAATTTGGGGCAGTAATTCATGTTATGATACTAACTACAAGACTGCATAATATCTGTACCAGGTAGTTGTGGCAGGATGATGCCATCTCCATGGGTGTGCCCTGAGAATCTACTCCATGCTTCTGGTGCTTCTGTAGAGTACACTTTGATTAGAGAGCAGTTATGATAATTCTTCCATAGGGAAAGCCCATGATGGGCCAACTGTCCCAGGGTCAGCTAACAGGTGGATAACATTTACAGCTTTGACACTCACCTGACATGTCATTGATGTCTCCTCCGAGGTACAGGAACTTCATGATTGATGACCTGTCTCTCAAATGGGCCTTTTAGAAAGCCCGAGTCACCTGAGCTGTGCTGGACCTGCCTCTGACTATTACGTATGGGGTCGCCTGTCCCGACTCCTCACTGGACCGAAAATCAGAAGTTTGGGCAGATATTTTTAGAGGTCGGGTTTGCGGAACTGGGAATTCTCCCGTCTCTGTACACGTGACCCGGGAGTGAAAATCTGGACCCAAGTGACAGAGAGGGAAATTAAAAAGATCTTGAAGGAGGAGAGGAATGTGATATGATTTAGGAAAGGAATTCTAAACATTGAGAAAACTGGCAATGGCTGGGGAAATAAGGCGGAATGCGCAAGAGGCCATACTCAGAAGAATGGTGAGTCGGGACTTAAAGGAGGGGGATAGTTCAGGTAGGGCTGGAGCAGACTGCAGAGGTAGAATGCAAAGAATTGACTATGATGGATCAGAATTTTACATTTGAGACTGTAGGAGAGCCTTCTACGCTCCTTCCAAGCCTCACTATTCATTTGCATTCCAAAAAGGGCTCCCAGTCCTGTATTGTTTATATATTTGCAGGTTTTCAAGGATGGATGCTGGATGTGTAGCACTTGGTGCAGGATAGGATATGGCAGCAGAATTAAGCTGAAGGTGTAGGCCGGAATTTTCCAGCCCCTCCTGTTGGTGGGCCCTTCTGGACCTGCCAAAGTCAATGGACCTTTGAATGGCTCGCTGCATCGCGATGGGGCTGTTAATTCCAGCCGTAGAGCTTGACATGGGGTGAACAAAGAAGATTCAGCCTTAGCAATTTTTAGCTGGAGAAATTTATGGATCATCCAAGAAAGGATGATGGCCATGTAGAAACAATAGCGACTTTGAGAGAGGTGGTGGAGAGATAGAGCTGGTATCATTAGCACACATGTGGAAGCTGATCCTTTGACTGCATGTGATGTTGTCAAGGAGCAGTCCCATGCATAACAAAGTGGGAGGAACTAATGATAGATCTTCAGGGAACTCTGGAGGTGATGGCGTGGGTGTAGAAGACTCCTGCGGGAGATGCTCTGACTACAATTTAAAAGTAAGAGTGGAGGCAACTAAGGACAGTTCCACGGGGCTGAGCAACAGGACATTTAGGAGCATTATATAATTGTCCATGTTTATAAAAACAGCGTATTTTCTGCCCATTATGCTTCTTCTTTCCTTCCATCTTCATGTACCACACTTAAAATTTCTGTGTGATTTCCAAAAATAAATAAAAAGGACCAGGAAACCTTTGGGAGTGCTCACAATTAATGAGATTTGGAAAAGTGACCTCAACTGTAACAGAGGATAAAAATTGAGATTAGATCTTACTGTTGACCTTAAAAGAATGACATTCAGTGAGCTTTTATAATAGCTTGAGATGAAGGGATGAAATTATTACCTTTTTAAAAAAATGCTTATAGCTCTACAAATGCGTTTTAATTTATCACGAGGCACAATTTTCCTTGACAATACTTATGTGCAAAGAAAATAATGAAATTACCTAAAAATTCACTTTCAGAGACCCAGTTAGAATTGATCCTCTCTGTAATCCAAGACAGATTTAAACACTGTTGACACTGCATGGCATTTGGATTTGGCATTTTAAGCAGCAGCACCATCTTGTGTTGCTACAGCTCCAAGACCAAGGGACAAATTTTACATGCTGCAAGTGAACTGCACAGATTAAATTGAAAATACAAAGATCACAATATTATCTTCATTCTCCATGTAAAGGGCAATAGGGACAAAAATGTATATTGAAAAGATTATTTTTATTTAAACAAAATTCATTGAAACCACCTTCAATTTTATAATTTTTTTTTAGCATTTTTGGTAAGTTATTTTATTTCTGAGTGTTAGCAGCTCCATGGAATTTTCTGCATTCCAGATTAATCATTTTTTAAAGATATTGCTGACCTGGGGACAAAATTCTGATCCAAAGCATAGCTGGAGACAACACCATGGAAACTGGTCATCTTCCTAGGGTGTGCACAATGCCCCCCAACACTTATGGCGTGGCCTGCAGAGTGCAACTATCTTGAGAAGGGTGCTGGTGTGAATATTCTCTGCGAGTGCTAGATGCCTACCAGCTGGTGTGATGGCTATTTTCCAAATTTGCACCACATTAAGTTCATTCAATAAATTTGCACATTGCTCACCAGAGATCAAATGTTCAGCAACGCGATGGCCCTGGTATCAGTGTTATTTTAAGGCCCAGAAACCAAGGATGATTTTGAAGAACTTATGTTGTTGCAGAGTCACTGGAAACACCGTGGGGCATTTTTGGAGGTGTTGTGGTGATTTGCTGGATTTGGCAGAGAGGTTGCTGCATCCCCGCTGCAAACAATGAAGCAGCCCAACTCAGTCTGCAACATGACCTGGGTGTCCAGACTTGGGTTGACAAGCTCGAAGGAACATTTGCATCAGGTAAGTGCCAGACAATGGTGAGCTCAAGCAAGAGAATGTCCAGCAATTTTCTTGACCTTTAATGGCACCAGCATCCCTGAGACTCCACCATTAACATGTTGGCGATAAGTATTGACCAAATGCCTAACTAGACCAACCAAATCAACATGAATATTGAAATAAGGAAAAGGCTTGGTATTCTGATGATTTTCCCACCTCCTGACCCCTCAAAGCATCTCAATTATCTACATGATTGAAGTCAGGAGTTTAACGGAAAACTCACCCAGTACCTGGATGGGTGCAGCCACAACAATGCTCATGAAGCTTAATAGAATCCAGGATAGAGTTGTTCACTTGATTTGTTTTCTTGCCACTGTACTCAATAGCCACCCATCCAGTACCTGCTCACTGCTGCAATAGGCATAATCCACAGTAACAGCTCACCCTGCTCCCCTTTGAACTCTTATCACCAGGAAGGACTAGAGTAAGAATTTTGTGGGGGCACCATCACCTCCAAGTCACACATGATACTGATTTAGATAGAAAACACCATTCCAGCTTTGTTGTTCAATCAATGCCCTGAAAACCCCTTCAGAACAACCCAAATCCCTCAGCCCAAAAGTTGCAGCTGTTCAAAGAGAAAGTTTTACCACCACCTTCCAAGGTAAGTAGGGTTGAGCAATAAATGTGGCTTTGACAACACAGCCAAAAACTGATGTTGAATTTTCATCATATATTTAATCTCTGAATAGTTTTGTGTTTCGTGCTCATGCACTATAAATGTGGCAAATCTGGGGTTTATGAAATAGTTTAGCTTTTACTTTTTCATTTTTTAGTACTTGTTGCAGTGAAGCAAAATCATATTCACAGCATTTTGTTCATGATTTGAATGAGTAAGTCCATTTGTGGCAACATTCAGACAGTATATTAACCATTAAATCACAGCTAGCTATAGCACACTAAAAACAATTTTAATGTTGCAATTATGTACAGACCCATTGGCATCTGAAAAGGGAATAAAGGAAGAGGCAGGTTAACATTTAGTATGTAGACCTTTTGCCAAAGTTAATAACTACCAGCTCATTCAGATTTCCAGCATTCATAGTTTTTTTTCTCAACTTTTCAACACACCCTATAGAAACCATGAATATTGTAGGAAAATTGAGTTTATTACTAATGTTCCAAATTTTCTCTATAGTAATAGGATAGGGAATACCTAACATCCTCAAATGGAGGAAACAAAATATATGAAGTTGTGTCTATATTGCATGTTGTTATCATGGAATTGAAGAATGTTGCTGCACAGAAACAAGGCATCTGCACTGGTGTTTTCTCACATTGTTTAATATCATTCTCCTAGTTGCTTCTCACACCCTTAAAGTTGCTCTTTTTTTTTGCAACAATCAATTCCCTTTTCAAGGAACCTATGGATGGCTAAAAAGGATTTATCACTACTTACCTTATTATAACTCATCATAATCCTCATGACTTCCATCAGGCCATATTTCAGCCTTCTCAGCTCCAATGACAAAAGAACAAACTCCTTAAGATTTCCTTTAAGACTAGTACCAATCTGCCCATCATGCTAGCTTTTCTGTTATTCCATTTTATTTGTGCTAGTTTAGTTTCCTTTCTCTCATCCAACTATATCCTTGTCTGTATGGTTATTTTCTTGCTAATATTGTGTGCAGTTATCTTTGGCTCAAATCCCTTATGTGGCATCTTGTCAAATGTATTTGTAAAGTCCACATGTATTGGGTGGAATTTAATGCCCTCCTCAAAGGCGAGTTTGGGGGTGGGGGGCATTTAATTAGGTGGAAAGGTGCTGGGCCTTCCCCAAAGGAGGTGATGTGGGGCTTTTGCTGGCTTTCCGGTGGGTGAGCGAGACCCCCATCACCTGGATTATATATGAGCATCAGGTGCATGACATCTCTTTTCATATATAATGTCTTTTATATATAATGTTATTTCTTTTAAAAAAATCAATAAGATTGTTTGAGGGTGACTTGCCTTCTAGAAATAAATGCTGACCATCCTTAATTAGCTCATTAATTTTATTAATGCTTATTAATTATTAGTGCTTATTAATTTCATCATATTATAAACACTGCTAGTTTATCAGTTTAACAGTTTTGAATGGGTGGAAGGTCTGGAAACACAGTCCAATATCATTCCACTAGAATGCAAGGATTTAAGTAGAGAATGTACTTAAACGCAATCCCTTTCAATTGATCTAGGGAATAACAAGGGATAGTTCACATTGCTGGAAGTTCATTATAAATTTCTGAAAGAAAACTGAAAATTAGATTTATAGACTAACTAGAAAGGCATGTATTAATAGTTATAATTGGGAGAAATTTTAATTATTCACAAACTGCCTGAGCTAGTGAAAATGCTTACAATGTGAAAACTGAGTTTTTTAAAAAAGTGTTTTGAGTTCTGTCTGTTGTTCCTCCAATGAGGAAGGAGGTACTGCTTGACTAGGTTCTGGGCAATGAATTGCACAAAGTAGATCAACTAAAAACAAGGGAGTAGTGACCACAATATAATCCGTAACTGTGTAAGAAGAGAAAGAGAGAACAGTAATTTGAAGACAGGAAACATAATATAACAGGTAAATAGTGACCTTAACACAGTTAAGTTGAAAGTTTGTTAATGAGAATTATAGGTCAGCAGTGGGAAATATTTAAACAGGAGATGACACCAGTACAAATTAAATATATTCCAAGAATGAAAAATGCTGGAGCTCCGTAATGAATAGGAAGTGTATACAAAATTTGAAATTAAATAAAGGAGCATTTAAAGCATTTAAGGTTTAAATTGGTCTCCTCTGCAATGGAGTAACCAAACACAGATTGGGTAACTGCTTTGCAGAACACCGCCATACAGTTTGCAAGCATGACCCCAAGCTTTTGGTTGCCCATTATTTTAAATCTCCACCTCACTCTCACTCTGATCTCTCCATCTTTAGTTTTTAGCCTCTGACACTAGTCCAAAGAAGCTCAACCCAAGCTTGAGGCATCTTCCAACTAGGGAGTCTCAACATTGAGATCAACAATTTCAGATCATAACCATTGCCCCAAATTTTCAGAGAGAATCTTTTGGTAATGTTTCTGCAATGCTCATTTAAGCCCCCTCTAAACTCATCTTTTGTTTCTTCATTTGTACCGTAACCATTTCCTTTTGCATTGCACCAGCATCCCTTTCATCATTTAATTTCTCTGGCCTTGTGCCCTATCATAGATCTCCCCTTCTCTTTTGCTTCTTGATTTTCAACTGGACTGCTCCTCCAGGCTCCATAAAAGCAGCTTGAGCCCTGAGATCGGGATTCCACCTCGCTCCCCCCACCCCCCCGTCACCCAACATACCTTCTCCCTGCATGGAAACTATTCTAATATTGCGGCAGGCAGAACTGATGAATTGCCCCAGGGTGTTTGATTTCTGGTTCTGGCCGCAGCCTGCCATTCAGACGCTAATGAGGCCTGCCCTTCAAAATGGCTGGTGCATTCCAAATGGGGGAAAATCTACCCCATTGTCTTTACTCAATACCTCATTTTCTTTCTTCCCTCATTCCTCCTGAAATTGTGATACCAAGATATATTTAATACTTAATCCTAAACCAGCAGGAATAACTTTTCAGTTATTTGCTACAATGCCAGTATTTTCCATTTTAATCAATCATTTTAATTACTCAATTTTTTCCTTTAATTTCCTATGATTTTATATATAAAATATATTTTGTTTAAAGTAGTCATGTGCAATTTTTTTTTCTTGCTGAACTGCACAGCAACTGTCGAAACAGGGAGCCCGCAACTTGGCAGGCAGACGAGGCAGGGCCCCGACACTATACCCGAACCCCCTTTTTAAAAAAAATTAATGTTTTTTCATCAGGGTTGGGGTGGAAGTGCTGGGGCATTCGATAGCTGCAGACAGCCTACCCCAGGAGGTGGCACTCGGTGACACGCCGGCCGGGACTGTGTCTCAAGGCGGGGGGGTGCACGTGCCTCCCCCAACTGTCATAATATTAATGGTAACAATTTCCAGTTGTCAGAAAATCTTGAGCGCATAAATATATGTGAGCTGTGATGATGTGCCTCTTGAAGCACCTTTGCCAATCAGCTGGAAAATATGGGCCAATGGTTTTAGTTGTAGTTGGATGCAGCTGTGATTGACATACCGTGTTTGGTTCCAAATGTTGTGTAAGTATTGAGCAACATTAAAATTTCAACAATTAGATGCACTTTAGATGCACTGTGCTCAGATTTTAAGGAAAGAGTTTCTGGATTAATGATTAATTTCTGCACCTTGGTTAATTTAATGCAGCCAGAATAAGCTTTCTTTAACTGTTTATGGAAATACTACTATATTTTAGAACAAATTTAAAGTGTTTGTCAAAGATGGGTAATATCAAGGCTGCTTCAAATTTCACTGTTATACTTTTCCTTAATGCACAAATTTGACCATTACATCCTGTGGTCCATTGAGTAAAAGATATGAGAATCAGCTTGTCATCATCACACCCAGTGGAATTAACGTTTGGCATTGGAGCTGAATTATTTTATTGAATTATATGAAAGTTAAACTGATTTGGGCATTTGAGACAAAAACAAAAGACAATGTTTCCACTTGGGCTTTTCATTCTATGCCTTAAGTTTATTAAATCAAATTCCTGACATGGATGTTGTCAGATTTTTGACAGGAAATGTTGTTGTTATGTGATAACGAAGGTTGCCTTAGACAAAAAGAGTGGATTGAAAAATATATATCTCCCTGCTTCTTTGTGATCTGCAAAAGAAGCAGACAATGTTTTCCTCCTCTTGAACCTGAGACAGTCAAATGTTTTTGAAACAAAATTATTAGAATTTGGACAGTACTGCAGACTCCACAATCTTCATGTCCAGATAACATTAGATCAAAAAATATATCAAAGGCACATTTTTATTTGCAAGTTTATGAGCTTTCATAAAAATTATGAAAGCTGACAGGCTGCTCTAGGAAAACAATGGTTTACAAGTGTCCTTTAGGGAAGGGAGCATGCCAGCCCTACCCAATTTGGCCTAATGTGACTCCGGTCTTACAATACATGCTTGACTCTTAAGTGGTCTAATGAGTCATTCAGTAGTAAAGATAAATAAAAATAATGTAAATAGAACAGACTAATTTACAATGTCCCAGGCCTCATATGAAGACTTAGGCAATCCTAGCCCAGTTGACTTACTAGGTGTTCCTCACTAACATCTATGGACTGTTATCTAAGTAGGACAGCTGATCATATTTGTCTGCTAGCATTCCTTTGCTCCAGCTCCCTGAGTACGTCCTGCCTTAACGTCAAGACCAGCCAAAAATTGGGACATAATTTTATACAGTCAAATGAGTGGGTCCCGGGGAGTAATCACCATTGACACTGGACCTCATGAAGTCCCATGGTTTAAAGTCAAACAAGGCCATTGAAATCTGCTGATGATTATCCAGTATCGTTTATTCCTCAAGTACATAGTGCAGAGACTTGGACAACATTTAGAAGAGAGGAACAATGACTGGATACCAATAAGGTGCAAATGCTGAGATGGAAGTGTGGAGTAACAAGAAAGGACAAGATCAGGAATCAGCACATCAGTAGGCCAGTGAAGTTTGTGGGGGCATCAAAGAAAGTAGACAAGAAGTGATTGAAATGGTACAGTCATATGTTGCAGGGAGAGGGAGGATAAGTGGTGAGGTGAGTGATAGAGATGGGAGTGCCAGGAAGAATGAGAAGAGGAAGGCCTAAGGACAGATAGAAAGATATGATGGTAAGAGACATGAATGCAGTGGATTGGAAGAAGAATGGGTGATTGACAGGAAGAGATGGAGAAGTGTGATCAACCAGCATTGTAGCGACCCTGAGGAAAATGGGAGAAGCCAAAAGAAGAAGATGATTTATTCCTCACTCATGAACAAGATAGGATGCCAAGTAAGCAATATGACGGTTACATCATTTTCCAGGGTTCCACATATTTTCTGCTGAAATTCTGAGAATAATCAGAAGAATAATCATTGAAATTTGCTTTCATAGTGTATAAGGATGTGCCAGGAACAGCAGAAGACATACCTTAGATTGAAGCTGTAAATGGAGTTACCTGTATGCTGAATATCAAAAGCAGCAGGCAATAGACAGAGCTAAGTTGTTCTGCAATCACATAACTAACCTATGCATCCCTATTACATCTTAGTGGTGGCCAGTTAGCCAATTAACAGGAGGAGGCTCAATGAACACCCCTATTCCCAACCTGAGTGCAAGAGAGGAGGCTGAAGGGTCTGCAAACATTGCAAACGTTTGCGGTCAAAAGTACTGAATGGATGGTGACATCAAGGCAGTGTTTGACTGAAACAAAATCAAAAATAGCTGGAAAAACTCAGCAGGTCTGACAGCATCTGTGGAGAGGAATACTGTTAACGTTTTGAGTCCATATGACTCTTCATCTGATGAAGGGGTTGGAGGGGTGGGTGGGGCTGAGGGTGGTGTTCAGGAGTCGGGCTGAGGGGTTGGGCATGAGAGAGAAGCCAGGTTGGGCAGGAGGGGCGAGTTGGGTGTTGGACCTGGAAGGGAGGGGGGAAGTCAAGAGTTGGGTCTGGAATGGGGAAGAGTTGGGTGTTGGGCCTTGGGGGAGTGGGTGGGAGTAGTCGGGAGTTGGGCTTGGGGGAGGGGGAGGTTGTGGGGAGATGGGAGTCAGGCTCGGGGGTGGGGTGAGTTGGAGTCAGGCCTGGGGTTGGGGGAGTCAGGCCTGGGTGGGGGGACGGTAGATGGCAGTGGGGTGGGGCAGAAGGGACTAGGGGAGTCCTGGGGCATTGTTCAGGAGGGGGTCGTGGAGGTGTAGAAGTCCCGGGGAGGGGGTTGGTCGGCCTGGAGTGTGGTCAGAGGGTGGGGGACATCCCATGGAGTGTGGAGGTGGGTCACTGCTATAGTAACCCAGAAGCTAGAAGTGGTTTTAATTCTTCTAACTGTTTCTGGTTAACTATTACTGTATGACTGTTGGACCTATCCGAAATTTGTGATTTAAATTGCGGGCTGCAGCTTCCAAGCTCCCCAGCGTCAAATTTGGGGGGTACTCCAAAGATGCACTGGGGAACTTCTCTCGGAACTTCAAAGGTAAAGGTCTGCCCCACAATTGCCCAGAAGTGCAAACTTCCTCTGGGCAATTGCCCTGCTCTGGGAAACCATCCGAAAATGTGATTTAAGTTGCAAACTGCGGTTGTTCCAGATGTGTTTCACAAATAGTTACCCAGAAAAAGTTAGAGGAATTAAAACCTCTCCCAACTGCTGGGTAATTATTGTAAGGACACAAATTGGCCTCCCCACAGGACTTCTCCCACCCTCCACACTCCAACCCCCTCAGAGGGGCTTCCACCCACATCCCCGACCCCCAGGGGCCACCCCCTCTGACTACCCTCAACTCCCCATGGGATTCCCTCCCCCCGACCCGACCTGGCCTGACCTAGCAGCCCCCCCACACCTTGACCCAACTTGACTCTCCCCACCTCCAACCCGATTGGGCACCTGCCTTGGCCCCCGCAGGCCCTATCCCGTCCCGACTTGACCAGATCACCGCCCTCACCCCGGTGTCCGGCCCCCTCCACCCATCTGATATCCGGCACTGCCGATACCCTACGCTCCCCAAATGTTATCCACTTACCTTTAAGCTTACCTTGCTTACAGCAGTTAGTGCCATAAAAAAGGGGACTTGGCTGGATTGCAACGCTGGGCTTCAGAGACAGCTGAGTTGCCTGGATCCCACCTTGTCTGAGTCGGAAGGCCGGGCAAGACAGGCACAGGAGAAATTTTCCATAAGTAAGTGGACATGCAGTGGCAATCCAACACCGCTTGCCATTCTGAGGAAGTTTTGGATGGTTCCCAGTACATAACAATTGCCCATGAGAAGTGTGGGCTTCCCGGGCAATTGCCATGCAACCCTTACCTGGGAACTTATGGGGAGAGGATTCCCAAGAACATTTTTGGGGTATCCCCCAAAAATACCCTGGAGCTCAGAAGTTATGGCCCATTGTAGCCTAGAAAATGATTCACTTGGACCTGCTTGGGCAAATTTGGCGCACAGAGTAATATTTGTGTCGCAAGTTGTAAGTCCAAAGTCTACCTGATATCGGGTCTCAGGCACCATTTACATCAAATGTTTCTAGGCAGTCCACCAATGGAGGATAGTGGTAGGGTCATGAGAGGGTGATGAACACAAGCGGGGGTATGGTCAGGAATGGAGCGCAATCGGGAGCGGGAGGCAAGCGGCAGAGTAGGATGATCGAGAGTTTGGGACAATCGAGAGATTAGGTGTGCTCATGGGGGAGGGGTGCAAGCAGGTGAGGGGATGAGCAAGTGTGGGGTAGGTTTGTGAAAGTGGGCATGATTGGGTGTGGGCAGTAATTAGGAGTGGGTGCGAAATGGGGAATATTGGCTCATAGGTAGCAGCGGGGGAGGGGAATTGAATAAAACCCAACAATGTCCTGTGGTTTTAATGCGTTTTCAATGGGAATAAGAATCATAGAAACATAAAACAGGCTCATGATTTGCTATCAGCCATTTTCCACAATTGCACAAAGTCAAAATTCACAAAATACCACGGTTACTGCATAGAAGGAGTCCACTTAGCCCATCACATCCGTACTGGCTCTCTGCAAGGGCGATTCAGCTAATCCCGTTCCACTGGCCTTTCCCCATAGCCCTACAGTTTTTCCTTCTGCAGGTGTTTATCCAACTGACCTTTGTATCCCCTGATGCTGCCCCCACCACACTCTCAGGGCAGAATTTTACATCCCGCGCGCCCGACACAATTGGGCGTAAAATTGCGTGCGATGACATTTGGCGAGCGTCTCGAAGTCATCGCGCACTCGCACTCGCACCATCCTTCGCTCAGTAGGCGCGTGCAGGTGCCGGAGCTGCGCTCGCCATTAATTAAGCGGCCACTTAAGGCCCCTAAGAGTCCAATTGACTGTGAGTTTCCCTTGCTCGAGCAATTTCCAGCTCATCGCACAGGCAAAATGGGCAGGCGGCCAGCTGACATTTTCACAAACCTCATCCAAGGGCGAGATAAGAAGTGTCAGCAACATTGCCAGTGTGAGTTTTGGAGAAAATTTGCTGCTGGTTGCTTACTGGCACTTGGCAGCTTCATCTGTGTTCGGAGCTTTATTCTTAGCATTTCCAGGCTTCATTTCAGGACGCATTGCTGTCTGCAAGGCCCCTGAAGGATTCCAACCATGTGGACCCTTCCAGGTATCAGGCAGCCTCTCCTTATCCTGGTAATAGGGATTGTGGTCTCTGCTGGTGGCACCTCCTCTGAGGAGGAAGAGAGGGGCAGAAGGGAGAGGAGGCCAGGTGTCCCAATGCAGCTTCCAGGGGAGGTCCCTGTGGGAGGAGAGGCCTAGGCACAAAGGGCACAGGGCTAGCAGGCAGTCCAATGAGGAAGGGGCCACAGAAGATACTACTATCCTGCTGCCAGGGTTTACAGGCAGTGATGTAGCTACCTCAATATATCCAGGTTGCAATGCCGAAGGAGGCTCCGTCTCTCCAGGGAGACCGTGCCCTCCATTTGTCAGATGATTGGGCCTGAGATCAGATCTGACTGTGGGTGGACACTCAATGCCAGTGGCTGTGAAGCTCACAATGATCCTCAACCTTTCCAGGGGTCGGTGGGGGATCTGTGTGGGGTCTCCCAATCAGCTGTCCACAGTTGTGTCAAACTAGTGACAGAACTTCTGTTCAGACAGATACTGGCATTTATTCTTTACCGTATGGACAAGGCCAGCCAGGCTAAGCAAGCCAGAGGCTTTGCAGTGATTGCTGGGTTTCCCCGCATCCAGGGTGCAATCAATTGTGGCCATCAAGGTGCTAGCGAGTCGGCTGGGTGCCTCCATCAACAGGAAGGGCTTCCACTCCATGAATGTGCAGATAGTGTGTGATCACAGGATGTAGATTCTGCAAGTCTGTGCAAGGTACCCTGGTAGCTCCCATGATGTTTACATCCTGAGACACTTCCAGGTATCAAGGCTCTTAGGTGCTCCAGACTCACTGGATGGATGGCTGCTGGGTGAAAAAGGCTATCCCTTGATAGGATGGCTTATGATGCCTCCCTGCCACCCAAGAACAGAGGCAGAGCAATGTTACAATAGGAGTTATGCCTCCACAAGGGTAGTGGTAGAGAGGACCATAGGTCTTCTCAACATGCACTTCCAATGCCTGGACAATTCAGGGGCTGCATTACAATACCCCCCAGAGTGGGTGTCACTGATAGTGGTTGCATGCTGCGCTTTCCACAATCTGGCACTGGCAAGGGGTGTCCCATTGGAGGAAGAGGATCTTGACACAGCTAAACAGTCCACAAATGTTAATTATAGTAGTGAGTCCAAAGAGGAGCACATTGAGGAGAACACTGGGGGCATGGAGCCAGGCCTTGGTAACCTGCAGGGAGGCAGGGACACCGGGGCACCTTGATCCAACGCTTCTTCAGCTACGCTACCAAAGATCAGCTTCCAACACATGCCAGGGCTGCTGCCTCCAACCCAGATGTCTGAAATGACCCTTTCATTTGAACACGAAGAACACTCAGTGCCTGTGCAATAAAGATCAGAGCCACCTACATCTAGCATTACATACTGGCGTTCCCCGCACCAATGAAATAAAAAGATGAAGCATGCTCAGGCCATGATGACAAAGGCACAATTTATGTTATTCCGACAATTCAATAATCTTAACAGAAACGTTCTGGTATTCAACATTAAACCTATATACATAAGCCAAACAGCAATGAACATAAAATCACCCGTGACCTGTCCTTCTTGTGCTCATGGTGCCTTTAACTTACATTTATGGGTGCCATGTCTAGGTGCTCCCCCCTAGCTGGCACTGGCATTGGAGACAGCCTGCTGGCTCTGCTGTCTTGTTGGCCTTGATGACCTTGGTGGTCGTCCTCTGGCCAGTAGAGTTTGTGCTGGCCCTGCCTGGGAGGGAACGGCCAGTGCCACGGCTGGCACCTCCCCAGTCGCCGCAGCCTCATCAGATGCCACGGGCACTGGCAGTGGGATAGAGGAGCTGCTGCCATCATCCAGAGTGCCCTGAGAAGAGCCCACAGAGATGATAGGCAGCTCATGCGCCAATGTGAGATTGCTCTGGACCTCCCTGCTCATCATTGATGGATGGGCACCTAGCTGGGATACTGGTTGTCTCATCCATCTTGCACACTGACACTGACCACCTGAGCTCTGTGCCTCAGTGAGGACTTGCAGGTTCGAGCGCAATCTCAGGAACCCCTGATTCTATTCCTGGAGCTGCTTCTCCGTAAGAGTCACCACTCTCTCAATGGAGGAGGCAGTGTGCTCAACCATGATGGTCAACGCATGCTCATGCTCCGCATGGACTCCTCCACAACTGAGACCATGGTATGCATATTCTCATGGATCTCCACCAGATCCTCCTGCATCCAGAATCTGCCACCTCATGGACAATTCCAGAGGCTCATCATCAGCCTTCGAATGAGCATTGTCCTGGTCCTCAGCAGTCCTCTAACTGCCAGCGCCCTGCGAACTCTCTGCCTGCGCCTGCACCTCAAGCAATTGTGAAGTGCCCTCACCAATGTGCACTGAGATACTAACCACCACTTTAATGCCCACAGCGGTGCTGGCATCTGAGCTGGTGCCTGGTTCAGTGCACAGGTGTGACGCAGGTTCAAATGATGCCCGGTGGTCCTCTGGTGTCAGGGGTGGCCCTTTGGGGTCTGGAGAGCGAGTGCCTGCTGGTGAGCCTAAAAGGGAGAAGAAGCACATGTCATTAGTTAGTCATCACACTCTCACTGTGTGCCAGGCACCCTGGTGAGACAATGGAGATCTGCATCATGGTGCCAGTGCCTTTCAATGATCAATGAGCACTCCAAGTTCAAGGCTCACATCTGTGAAGAGACTACACTAGAATGGTTGCACAAGCCAAAAGTCTCACCTCTGTGCACTGTGCTCTTACCTTCGTCTGGCACCCCCGCCTTTCTTTATCTGGTTGCATGTGGGGTGTGCATGTTCCCAAGCTCCAGGGCATCTTGCTCGTATCTCGAGAGGATTAGGCGGTTAGCAGGGCCTCTGCTGGTGCATAACCTTTATATTTTGTTGTGGGCCATCTTCTCCTGAAACAACAGAGGAGCATTGATTAGTCCACTCTGTATCTGCAGCATCATTTCAGCCTGGCCAACCC